>NC_053394.1:9717232-10031232 GCF_905171765.1 Bufo bufo | reverse complement strand
ACTGACAGCCCATCTTCTTAAAGGGCCAGTCCAGATTTGGCTAAATCACTGACGAGTGAAACTTTCCTTGTATTTCAATGACTTACCAGATTCTCTGCTTGCCGTCAGTGAACAGGACCATTCTTGTTTATATTCAGAGGAAGTAAACTGACCCGGCTCACACAGCTGAAGGCCTTGTTACAATGTATCAGTGCTGAGGCCTCTTAAAACTACGTACAACAGTGGTTCACACCTTCCTGCATCGATAGTTTGTTACAGTGTGTTAACGCAGGTAGACACTACACGAAATATATGATATACATAAAGCTATACCGACATACACCCGCCTGATGGAGGCCAGAAGAACCTCCTCTGGCCTCCATCTAATGAATGGGGCTGCACGGAACCGAAAACGTATCAGTCCAGACTGCTAAACCTCAAAGGGAATAGTCTAGACTGGATGCAATTGTAACAATCCCTCAGCTGTGAGACATATTGGGTCAGGACGGGGTTTCAGACTATGACAGCAAGCAGAGATGCTGGAATTGAAGAACAATAACAAAGTTGCAAAACTGTATCAAATCGGATCTCTGACGTCTTTATGACACTTTGCGGATCGCTGCCATGAGATGTTACAAACACGCGGTTGGGAAGCTAGGACTCATACATGCTGGCTGGGAGTTGTAGGAGCATGGACCACAGGAGACCCCAATAAACTCATTGCTACACATTGAAACATTGTATTCATATGCTGCCTGCAAACAATGGGCGCCCCCTGCTGTTCCGACCTGCTCTGGTTCAGAACCGTCTCGGCCATGTTGCTGCAGAACATGCTCTGATTGACATCTCGCTCTTGGACAAACAGCACGTAACAGAGGCGACGAGCCAGCCAGCCGCGGTGCCTGAGGGGGAGAGAGAGGGGGGAGGTTAGAGGAGGAGGACACAGAACGCCCCCCGAGCCGGCGCTCGCTTACTGGCCGGATAAAAACAATCTAATTGTGCAATCTGCAAAATACACAAACGAGCAGACAGTCAAATTCCACAATCTGGAGAGACAGATCAACAAATGAGTAACCAACAATAAAATGTCCTAAAATCGCAGTAATACAAGGCACCCCCCCCCCGTTATCCGGTATCACAGTCACGGGGCGGCGCTGCAATTTTATTCCAAGACACGGAGGCTTCCTATTGCTATAACTTCCTTTACTGACAACCACAGCATTATCAGTCTCCTTTGCCGCCATGTTTGATTTTTCTCACCTTGTGTCACAGACTTATGTAAGCAAAGCTGTAACTTTTATATATATTTAGTGTTAAAATTCCATTTTCAATAGCTCTATTTGCTGTCTGTGAATGGAAACATTATCATCAACAGATCAATATTTATAACCAAACCTGCACGAGACGGAGAAGCAAACCCATCAGCGAAGGGACAGTGAATAGGAGACTAAACAAATCAATGCTTCCATTCATTGAAAGCATGCAGATAAACTGAAGTTTTCATGGCACTACGGTAGTGTATCTCTTTATAAAAGTTGGAGGTTTTGTTTTGCAATCTCCCCGGGCACAGACGGAGGTAAATGGTAAAATTCTGCCACTAAGGGAAGCTCAGGTAAATGCACAGAATGGAAGCGCAGAACATGCGACAACGTTGCCTTTTCTGGGGTAAATCTAGAATCTTAAAATCGCCCACTTCAGATGAAGAGCCACGATTCCCTGCGCAGGCTGCGGCTGACGCAACGCCTGTCAACATCTGCACAGACAGGATGATGAAACACGACAGACGAGGCCACATGTGACACCCTAACACAGCGCATACAATGTAACAGCGTATAATGAATCCCCTGGATCTCCACCCTATAGAGGGCGTCTTGAGACTCATTCTGCTCAGGCTACTTTCACCTTAGCAGTTTTTTACGTGTCCGCCACGGATCTGCAAAAACGCTTCCGTTACAATAATACAACCTCCTGCATCCATCATGAACAGATCTGGTTGTATTAGGTCTTCTATAGCCATGACGGATCCGTCTTGATCACCATTGAGGGAGGGATCCGTTTTATGATGCGTCAGAGAAAACGGATCCGTCCCCATTGACTTACATTGTGTGTGTCGGGACGGATCCGTCTTGCTCCGCACCACATCGCGGACAGAAAAGCGCCGCTTGCAGCGTTTTGGTGTCCGCCTCCCGAGCGGAATGGTGAATGATTGGAGGAAAACTGATGCCTTCTGAGCGGATCCTTTTCCATTCAGAATGCATTAGGGAAAAACTGATCCGGGAACCCTGAACGGATCTCAGAAACGGAAAGCCAAAACGCCAGTGTGAAAGTCGCCTCATCCAGTTTCCACTAATTCCATATAATCCCTAACATTATTGAAATTCCGGATGTCGATCAACCTGTCAGAAGTGGAGCAGGAAATTATACTTATTTTATTTTCGGAGAACAGATTTGAAATGCAACCTGTAGTGACCTCTAAGGGAATGAAAATCCACATGTTAACATGTTGTGTTCTGGTCCAGCACTTGGCGCCGATTCATGAGGTTTCCAGAACTTCCATACTGATGTCCTGTCTTCATGATCGGTCATCTATATGAGATCAATCATCCCCACTGAGCAGCTGCCGGCAGGAGATGAAGACACCAGAACAAGCTGGAAGCAGAAGGCTGTGTGTACATAATGGCTGTGCCAGCTCACACAGAGCACCGAGCACTCTGAACCCTTTCATTTCTTATTATCTCTTCATAAAGTAGGAGGTTTTGTTTTGCAAAAACAGGACTACAATTTCCCCAGGCACAGACAAAGGTAAGCGATAAAATTATGCCTACATGAAGTCACCACTAAGGGAGCTCAGGAGATTACTACATACAAATATACACAGCCACCATTAGGGGGAGCTCAGGTGATTACTACATACAGATATATACAGCTACCACTAGAGGGAGCTCAGGAGATTACTACATACAGATATATACAGCCACCACTAGAGGGAGCTCAGGAGATTACTACATACAGATATATACAGCCACCACTAGAGGGAGCTCAGGAGATTACTACATACAGATATATACAGCCACCACTAGAGGGAGCTCAGGAGATTACTACATACAGATATATACAGCCACCACTAGAGGGAGCTCAGGAGATTACTGCATACAGATATATACAGCCACCACTAGAGGGAGCTCAGGAGATTACTGCATACAGATATATACAGCCACCACTAGAGGGAGCTCAGGAGATTACTGCATACAGATATATACAGCCACCACTAGAGGGAGCTCAGGAGAATACTGCATACAGATATATACAGCCACCACTAGAGGGAGCTCAGGAGAATACTGCATACAGATATATACAGTCACCACTAGAGGGAGCTCAGGAGATCACTGCATACAGATATATACAGCCACCACTAGAGGGAGCTCAGGAGATTACTGCATACAGACATATACAGCCACCACTAGAGGGAGCTCAGGAGATTACCGCATACAGATATATACAGCCACCACTAGAGGGAGCTCAGAAGATTACTGCATACAGATATATACAGCCACCACTAGAGGGAGCTCAGGAGATTACTACATACAGATATATACAGCCACCACTAGAGGGAGCTCAGGAGATTACTACATACAGATATATACAGCCACCACTGGAGGGAGCTCAGGAGATTACTACATACAGATATATACAGCCACCACTAGAGGGAGCTCAGGAGATTACTACATACAGATATATACAGCCACCACTAGAGGGAGCTCAGGAGATTACTACATACAGATATATACAGCCACCACTAGAGGGAGCTCAGGAGATTACTACATACAGATATATGCAGCCACCACTAGAGGGAGCTCAGGAGATTACTACATACAGATATATGCAGCCACCACTAGAGGGAGCTCAGGAGATTACTACATACAGATATATACAGCCACCACTAGAGGGAGCTCAGGAGATTACTACATACAGATATATACAGCCACCACTAGAGGGAGCTCAGGAGATTACTACATACAGATATATACAGCCACCACTAGAGGGAGCTCAGGAGATTACTACATACAGATATATGCAGCCACCACTAGAGGGAGCTCAGGAGATTACTGCATACAGATATATACAGCCACCACTAGAGGGAGCTCAGGAACTTACTACATACAGATATATACAGCCACCACTAGAGGGAGCTCAGGAGATTACTACATACAGATATATACAGCCACCACTAGAAGGAGCTCAGGAGATTACTACATACAGATATATACAGCCACCACTAGAGGGTGGCATGAGCGGAACAAAGTCGCAGATAGCGGCGCAACTAACCGTTGCACTGCCATCTGCGCCTGAAATTTCAGTATAGTACATGACCCCCTATGTCTGTGCAGCAGATTTGGAACTCGTTATCCATGTAACGATTGCTGCTCCTCAGTTGTGGCTGTATACCGAGAGCGGTACATGTATGCCGCACTCCTGACTACACTGGAAGAACTACAGACGGACAAGACAGGGACCTGCTCAGACATTTCACTAAGGGCACTTTCTCACTAGCATTTTTCTTTTCCGGCGCTGAGTTCCGTCCTAGGGGCTCAAATCCGGAAAAGAACTGATCAGTTTCATCCCCATACATTCTGAGTGGAGAGCGATCCGTTCAGGATGCATCAGGACGTCTTCAGTTCAGTCTTTTTGACTGATCAGGCTTTTCAGAAAACCGTAGCATGTTGTATTTTTACCTCCGGCCAAAAAGCCTGAACACTTTGACTGAACGCCGGATCCGGTCTTTTTCCCATTGACTTGCATTAACGCCGGATCTGGCGCCGTGTGTTCAGTCAAACCGGATCCGGCTTTTGCATGTTAAACCCGAAAAATGTGAAAAAAAAAGTTAAAGTCCATAAATGGCGGATCCGTTTTTTCCAATGCATTTTTTCATTGTGATCAAAATCCTGATCGGGATTCAAATGTAATCCGTTTTCACATGTTTTTCCGGATCCGGCGGGCAGTTCCGGTGTTGGAATTGAACGCCGGATTAAAACAACGCTAGTGTGAAAGTAGCCTAACTCCCAAATTCTATCAGACATGCTGAGGACACACACAAGAAAAAGTGCCAGCATCCAGGATAAAATGTTGCCAACTTCTATATTAAACTTGGGTTACAATCCAGTTAGACCTGATCTCCCTCCACCAGGTTAGGAGCAAGAACCGAGATCAGGTCTAAATGCATTGTAACCGAAGTTTAATATAGAAGTTGGCAACATCTTATCCTGGATGCTGGAACCCTCTCGTCTGTGTATATACGACAAGGACTTGTCTGGTCTGTTCCGTGCAGAGGGAATTTTCGGGTGAGCTGGAATACACTTCTTTATTTGATTATGCTGAGGAGACGCCAGAACTTTGACTGGAACACCCAAACCCGTCACACAACATTCTGTACAGTCTGTCCCTGCACCGAGAAGCCAAAAGGCATAATCCTCCGTTTGATAATAATTGTTAAATCTTAATTGACAAAACCAAACTAAAAGTCACGTGAAGAACAAAGACGACTGCGGCATAAAGGAACGTACCGCGTGTGGGTCTCATTGATGTAGATAACATTGCGCAGGCCCAATGATGGGATGCTGGGGTTGTAATAACGGTCCTGTAATAACAAAACAGACACAAAGTGTCACTAAAATACCAGCAAATCTGGATTGGCAAATAAAGAAAGACAACTTTAAAGGGGTCCTCTGACTTCAGCAAATGGCCTTTATCATGTAGAGAAAGTGAATACAAGACACTTACTAATGGATTGTGATTCTCCATATTGCCTCCTTTGCTGGTTTGATTCATTTTTCCAATGAATCACAATACATTAAGAAGTGCCTTATATTAACTGCATCTACATGATAAATGCCATTTGCTGAAGAGAGAGAAGCCCCTTGAAAGGCAATCCTTGCTGCATAAAGTCACATATGGACATCATAGCAGAGCCTTAATCACCAGTGGAGTCACTGTGTACATACATTACTTATCCTGTACTGATCCTGAGTTACATCCTGTATTATACTCCAGAGCTGCACTCACTATTCTGCTGGTGCAGTCACTGTGTACATACATTACTTATCCTGTACTGATCCTGAGTTACATCCTGTATTATACTCCAGAGCTGCACTCACTATTCTGCTGGTGCAGTCACTGTGTACATACATTACTTATCCTGTACTGATCCTGAGTTACATCCTGTATTATACTCCAGAGCTGCACTCACTATTCTGCTGGTGCAGTCACTGTGTACATACATTACTTATCCTGTACTGATCCTGAGTTACATCCTGTATTATACTCCAGAGCTGCACTCACTATTCTGCTGGTGCAGTCACTGTGTACATACATTACTTATCCTGTACTGATCCTGAGTTACATCCTGTATTATACTCCAGAGCTGCACTCACTATTCTGCTGGTGCAGTCACTGTGTACATACATTACTTATCCTGTACTGATCCTGAGTTACATCCATCCTGTATTATACTCCAGAGCTGCACTCACTATTCTGCTGGTGCAGTCACTGTATACATACATTACTTATCCTGTACTGATCCTGAGTTACATCCTGTATTATACTACACAGCTGCACTCACTATTCTGCTGGTGCAGTCACTGTGTACATACATTACTTATCCTGTACTGATCCGGAGTTACATCCTGTATTATACTCCAGAGCTGCACTCACTATTCTGCTGGTGCAGTCACTGTGTACATACATTACTTATCCTGTACTGATCCTGAGTTACATCCTGTATTATACTCCAGAGCTGCACTCACTATTCTGCTGGTGCAGTCACTGTGTACATACATTACTTATCCTGTACTGATCCTAAGTTACATCCTGTATTATACTCCAGAGCTGCACTCACTATTCTGCTGGTGCAGTCACTGTGTACATACATTACTTATCCTGTACTGATCCTGAGTTACATCCTGTATTATACTCCAGAGCTGCACTCACTATTCTGCTGGTGCAGTCACTGTATACATACATTACTTATCCTGTACTGATCCTGAGTTACATCCTGTATTATACTCCAGAGCTGCACTCACTATTCTGCTGGTGCAGTCACTGTGTACATACATTACTTATCCTGTACTGATCCTGAGTTACATCCTGTATTATACCCCAGAGCTGCACTCACTATTCTGCTGGTGCAGTCACTGTGTACATACATTACTTATCCTGTACTGATCCTGAGTTACATCCTGTATTATACTCCAGAGCTGCACTCACTATTCTGCTATTAGAGTCACGGTGTACATACATTACTTATCCTGTACTGATCCTGAGTTACATCCTGTATTATACTACACAGCTGCACTCACTATTCTGCTGGTGCAGTCACTGTGTACATACATTACTTATCCTGTACTGATCCGGAGTTACATCCTGTATTATACTCCAGAGCTGCACTCACTATTCTGCTGGTGCAGTCACTGTGCACATACATTACTTATCCTGTACTGATCCTGAGTTACATCCTGTATTATACTCCAGAGCTGCACTCACTATTCTGCTGGTGCAGTCACTGTGCACATACATTACTTATTCTGTACTGATCCTGAGTTACATCCTGTATTATACCCCAGAGCTGCACTCACTATTCTGTTGAAGTTTGCAGAATTGTGATTGCTGCTCTTGATGTGACTAAAGTTAAAATGATGAGCTATGAATTATGGTCCCAAAAAATAAGGAACCAGATAAGGATTTTAGGAAGAAATTATTACAGTTCTCGCTGGTTTTCTTAAATTCCATTCATTCTAAGCATTTCATTCTAGGTGGTGTTTCCCTTTAAGAGTGAGGAAACCTTTGAAGTGTAACAATGTAATAAGTGACAGTTACAATGTCACATGAGAGATTAGCCCTGAGAGTCTGCGGCCCCCTCCCCCGCGCTGCTTGGATTGACCCCGATCCATCTTAAACCTCTTACCCGGCTCTGGGGGGTGCACATGTAGCAGCATCTGCCCACAAACGGTCGCTTTCGGCTCAGCAAAGTCTCCTTCCACTTCAGTGTAGACGAGGTGAAGACGGCCGGGCTGGAGATGCGATCGCCCTTAAAGAGACAGCAGCAGAAACATAAATACATTTGTACGTACAGTGCGGTATCTACAGGTGAGGCAGAAGTCCGGACGCCCCCGTAATACTGGGGTCATTTGTAGAACATTGAATTCCAATGGAGGATGCATTATTTGGGGGAGGCGATGTTTTTGCCCGCCATTTTGAAATCCGCCATATTACATTTAGCTCAGGCGTTTCCAATGGGGAGGGGTCATGTGATATATCGGTCTTGGCTCCAGTTTACTCACAATCAACCTAGAAAAGTCATTTTTGACAACTCTTTACCTGTTTAGGAGTTAAAGGGGTTCTCCTCCTCATATAGGACATGGCGACCTAACGAAGCTAGAACCAGCCCCGGACCTCGCATGGATCCAGAGATCTCCTCAGTCATCGATCTGCTACATTTATATCAAGCTGAAAGCTCAAGGGGCGTGGCCTTTACGCAGGTATTATACGGGCACCGTATGGCAGTATTATAGCGGTTAATTACACAGGTATTATTCGGACACCGTATGGCAGTATTATAGCGGTTAATTACACAGGTATTATTCGGACACCGTATGGCAGTATTATAGCGGTTAATTACACAGGTATTATTCGGACACCGTATGGCAGTATTATAGCGGTTAATTACACAGGTATTATTCGGACACCGTATGGCAGTATTATAGCGGTTAATTACACAGGTATTATTCGGACACCGTATGGCAGTATTATAGCGGTTAATTACACAGGTATTATTCGGACACCGTATGGCAGTATTATAGCGGTTAATTACACAGGTATTATTCGGCACACCGTATGGCAGTATTATAGCGGTTAATTACACAGGTATTATTCGGCACACCGTATGGCAGTATTATTGCGGTTAATTACACAGGTATTATTCGGCACACCTATGGCAGTATTATCGCGGTTAATTACACAGGTATTATTCGGCACACCTATGGCAGTATTATCGCGGTTAATTACACAAGTATTATTCGGCACACCTATGGCAGTATTATCGCGGTTAATTACACAGGTATTATTCGGCACACCTATGGCAGTATTATCGCGGTTAATTACACAGGTATTATTGGCTGCAGTCCCGCATTCCGCGGCGCACACTCACAGGTCTGGAGAGAACGAGGTTTCTGGGTCGAACAGCTTTTACATTGGACATTTCTCGATCTAAGGCCTCCTGCACACGAACGTATTTTTTTGCGGTCCACAAAAACGGGTCCCGTTTTTCCGTGATCCGTGACCGTTTTTTCGTCCGTGGGTCTTCCTTGATTTTTGGAGGATCCACGAACATGAAAAAAATGTCGTTTTGGTGTCCGCCTGGCCGTGCGGAGCCAAACGGATCCGTCCTGAATTACAATGCAAGTCAATGGGGACGGATCCGTTTGACGTTGACACAATATGGTGCAATTTCAAACGGATCCGTCCCCCATTGACTTTCAATGTAAAGTCAGGAGTTAATATACCATCGGATCGGAGTTTTCTCCAATCCGATGGTATATTTTAACTTGAAGCGTCCCCATCACCATGGGAACGCCTCTATGTTAGAATATACTGTCGGATATGAGTTAGATCGTGAAACCTCATTTCCGACCGTATATTCTAACACAGAGGCGTTCCCATGGTGATGGGGACGCTTCTAGTTAGAATATACTACAAACTGTGTACATGACTGCCCCCTGCTGCCTAGCAGCATCCGATCTCTTACAGGGGGCAGTGATCAGCACAATTAACCCCTCAGGTGCCGCACCTGAAGGGTTAATTGTGCTATCATATCCCCCTGTAAGAGATCAGGGCTGCCAGGCAGCAGGGGGCAGACCCCCCCCCCCCTCCCCAGTTTGAATATCATTGGTGGCCAGTGCGCCCCCCCTTCCTCCCTCTATTGTAATAAATCGTTGGCGGCACAGTGTGCGCCCCCCATCGGCCCCCCCTCCCTCTATAGCATTAACAACATTGGTGGCCAGTGTGCGGCCTCCCATCTCCCCCCCCCCCGATCATTGGTGGCAGCGGGTTACTAGCAGTAGTACAATAGTAAAAGATTCATACTTACCTGGGAGCTGCGATGTCTGTGTCCGGCCGGGAGCTCCTCCTACTGGTAAGTGACAGTTCATTTAGCAATGCGCCGCACAGACCTGTCACTTACTAGTAGGTGGAGCTCCCGGCCGGACACGAACATCGCAGCAGCAGCCAGCAGCAGGTAAGTATGAATCTTCTACTATTGTACTATTGCTAAGTAACCATGGCAACCAGGACTGTAGTAGCGTCCTGGTTGCCATGGTTACCGATCGGAGCCCCAGCGATTAAACTGGGACTCCGATCGGAACTACGCTGCCACCAATGATGGGGGGGGGGGAGATGGGAGGCCGCACACTGGCCACCAATGTTGTTAATGCTATAGAGGGAGGGGGGGCCGATGGGGGGCGCACACTGTGCCACCAACGAATTATTACAATAGAGGGAGGGAGGGGGGGGGGGGCGCACACTGTGCCACCAACGAATAATTACAATAGAGGGAGGGGGGGCCGCACTGGCCACCAACCTATTATTACAATAGAGGGGGGGGGGGGGGGCGCCGCACTGGCCACCAATGATATTCAAACTGGGGAGGGGGGGAGGGTCTGCCCCCTGCTGCCTGGCAGCCCTGATCTCTTACAGGGGGATATGATAGTACAATTAACCCCTTCAGGTGCCGCACCTGAAGGGGTTAATTGTGCTGATCACGGCCCCCTGTAAGAGATCGGGTGCTGCCAGGCAGCAGGGGGCAGTCTTGTACACAGTTTGTAGTGTATTCTAACTAGAAGCGTCCCCATCACCATGGGGACGCCTCTGTGTTAGAATATACTGTCGGTTCTGAGTTTTCACGAAGTGAAAACTCAGCTATGAAAAAGCTTTTATGCAGACGGATCTTCGGATCCGTCTGTATAAAAAGTAACCTACGGCCACGGATCACGGACACGGATGCCAATCTTGTGTGCATCCGTGTTCTTTCACGGACCCATTGACTTGAATGGGTCCGTGAACCGTTAGGACAGGTCGTATTTTTTTCACGGCCAGGAAACACGGATCTCGGATGCGGCTGCAAAACGGTGCATTTTCCGTTTTTTCCACGGACCCATTGAAAGTCAATGGGTCCGTGAAAAAAAACGGAAAACGGCACAACAGCCACGGGTGCACACAACGGTCGTGTGCAGGAGGCCTAAATCTAATGCACTCATTTCCATCTTTCTGCCCCAATGAGCGGCCAGCGACTGTGGGTTATGGCTGTAATGAGCGGTGGCCCCCGTCACGGTGGTGATCATCGGGGGCAGGGAGGTTTCTACGCTTCTGATCACTGACCCCATTGAAGGACACGGCAGTGAGACCTTCCCCAGCCCAGAACGGCTGATAACAGGGAGCGACAGCCGGCAGTCATCTACACGGCTTATGGAAAGAAGAGAAAATGCATAAAACCGCGCCACTAAGTAACCGAGCGATGGAGAAGCTCAATGCCGGGGTTCAGACGGCCAGATTCTCTCCCCACATCAGCAGCCCCTCATTCCCAGGAGATCGTCAGCTGGTCCTGCCAAGAACTGCGAGATTTTAGCCCTAGAGATTTTTAACATAGTCCATCAGTGCGAGACCATCTGACTCCGGGGCCCCACAGTCAGCAGAACCAAAGGGTTGTCAGGGCTCCTTCACCGCGGAGACTGGAGCGGTGGGTAAAGCACTGCCGACCAGTAGGGTCCTGGGGGGGGACCCTGGTGATCTAATAACGCTGGCCTCATGGAAACTCCTAATTCTGGACAGGCTTTAAGCCTCTGTGTGTAAAGAAGACTTTTACCATTCACTGACAGCAAGTAGAGATCTTTAAAAAAAAGGTAATGAATTGAAACACATAATATATTAGAAATGTGCTGCACGTCTCATTACATAACAGAGGTTTTCCGGGGTCACAATGAGGACCTATCCCAAGAACAGCCATCACTATGAGATCGGCTCGGGGGCCCGACTCCTTGGACCCCCACCAATCTGCTGTATGATGAATCCGCCATTCCCGAGGATTGGTCATCAATAGGTAAATCCTGGAGAACCCCTTTAAGTGGCCGTCACACTGGTCTCTGTGGACATTGTTATAAATATATTGCAGATTCAATGGCGTCAAGACGACACAATGTAACAGAAGGTCAGGGTTATGCAAGGAGATTTAATGGCGGTATTCCCACCTTGAACATTCGCGGCGCATCCAGAGGATCCAACCACTCAAAAAGGTGGGGGAGGGGGGGTAACATAACTACCATTCAAATGTAATCTCTCTATAGAAAAAGGATTTTTTTCACGCGCGTGCAAAACGCATTTCAATGTTTTGCACCCGCGCGGAAAAAACGCAAACATGGAACGCAATCGCAGTGAAAACCGACTTGTTTTAGTGTCAAAATCGCACCCTTTTCCCTGAACGCATCCGGGCCCAACCCGCAACGCCCGTGTGAAAGAGGCCTAATACCGCCATACTACCTCTGGAATTATCCCATGTGTCATCTTGACATCCGTTTTGAGCATTATATCAGGGATACCTTTAATTTCGCACGGACGAGGTGTGCAGCTTTCCACCACTGTGTAAACATGCGGCAGTGCCCTGCGGGTGTGAAGATATATGCAATCCTATATGCTCACTATACCAAGTAGACAAGAAGCCACCGATTGTATCTTCAGTTTTATTTACTCTCTCATTTACAGAAGTCACATTGTTACCGTGTCTCCTCGGGGCAGAGGCTCCGATGTCACCAGTTCTCAGGCTGAGCGCCATATTATTAAGGCTACTTTCACACTCGCGCTTCGTTCAGATAATACAACCGTCTGCATCCGTTCAGAACGGATCCGTTTGTATTATCTTTAACATAGAACACCATTGAAAGTCAATGGAGGACGGATCCGTTTTCTATTGTGCCAGATTGTGTCAGTGAAAACGGATCCGTCCCCATGGACTTACATTGTGTGCCAGGACGGATCCGTTTGGCTCAGGCAGCGTTTTGGTGTCCGTCTCCAAAGCGGAACGGAGACTGAACGGAGGCAAACTGAGCGGATCCTTTTCCATTCAGAATGCATTAGAATGCAAACTGATCCGTTTTAGACCGCTGAGCCCCGAACGGATCTCACAAACGGAAAGCCAAAACGCGAGTGGGAAAGTAGCCTAAGCCGTCACCATTTCTTTCCGACTGGCGGTCAATACGCCGCACTGGACGCCCCCGCTACACTGAACCATACGGTCGTGAGCAGGAGATAAATGACTCAAGATCTCGCTGTACTCCCGCCATCCATAGAGAAAACCCGCAAATACAGCGCAACACACAACAGCCAATCAGAAAACACCCCTCATTACCCTAATGCAATCAGATTGGCCGCCAAGGTCACGCGACAGCTTCGATTTATGACACAGAATCCCATTCCCTGATCGCACAGAAGTAATAATCAGCAACAAAGTATCAGAGGGAGCCGTGGATCCGGCGTCACTCACCCACTCTTCAGTGCAGTTCTTCAGCCTCCCACGTGTATAATCCACCGAGCTGGGCTGGTACGATATGTCCGCCATCCCCAGGGAGTAACCCGCCTCCTCCATGGTCACCGCCGCTCCCTGACGCCAGATGACAATAGAGACCACGTTACAAAGGCATGAAAGGAAGGAATGAATAGAAACCCTCCAGGGACCGTCCTGCGCGATAAAGGACGATAATCATTTAAAAAGTACAACACGGAATACGGAAAACTGACCAACATTCCCTAATATTCTAAAGTAAAAATTTGATTTAAAATTTTTAACCTTTATATTATAGAAAAATAGTTGCTTTTAATAGTTCAATGTATAATACATTTCTAATAGAAAAACAAGTACAATTATTTTTTTATAATCTAGAAATTTGTGATTGTTCTATTTACATTTTTTTTTTCAAAAAGCACAGGAGTGAGTTAATATACAAGACGCTGGGCATTATACGGATAGAACACGCAGAAAACACAGAATATACAATAAAAATACACATTTTATATTAGCCGCACGGTGTGAACGTCAGGTGACTACAGAGCGACACGGATAGAAGGTGCGAGGAGCAGGACACGGACACCCGGCAGCGTCCCTCCAAGGTCACACATGAGGAGGGACTCGGGGACAGGGGCTTATCCGCTGCTATTAATACATCCAGAGATGAAGGAGCCGCTGTATATAATGCTGATGGAATCGGGGCAGGGGTTGCAGAGTTGGTAGGTAGCATGGGTATAAATACAAGAGTATCCGCCACATGTAACGTGCCCAACAGGAAGAGCAGCGCCCACCAACAGGGTATACATGGGCAGAGTTGTCAGGCAGGCACATAGCCATATTTACAGCACCCAGCAAGGAATACAATGTATACCACACACATGGGCATAGGGTTGTCAGGCTGGCAGCAGGGGGTACACTGTATACTGCACACATGGGTACAACAGGGTTGTCAGGCTGGCAGCAGGGGGTACACTGTATACTGCACACATGGGTACAGGGTTGTCAGGCTGGCAGCAGGGAGTACACCTATATACTGCACACATGGGTACAGGGTTGTCAGGCTGGCAGCAGGGGGCACACTGTATACCACACACATGGGTACAGGGTTGTCAGGCTGGCAGCAGGGGGTACACTGTATACCACACACATGGGTACAGGGTTGTCATGCTGGCAGCAGGGGGTACACTGTATACTACAGACATGGGTACAGGGTTGTCAGGCTGGCAGCAGGGGGTACACTGTATACCACACACATGGGTACAGGGTTGTCAGGCTGGCAGCAGGGGGTACACTGTATACCACACACATGGGTACAGGGTTGTCAGCAGGGGGTACACTGTATACCACACAGATGGGTACAGGGTTGTCAGGCTGGCAGCAGGGGGTACATTGTATACCACACACATGGGTACAGGGTTGTCAGGCTAGCAGCAGGGGGTACAATGTATACTACAGACATGGGTACAGGGTTGTCAGGCTGGCAGCAGGGGGTACACTGTATACCACACACATGGGTACAAGGTTGTCAGGCTGGCAGCAGGGGGCACACTGTATACCACACACATGGGTACAGGGTTGTCAGGCTGGCAGCAGGGGGTACACTGTATACCACACACATGGGTACAGGGTTGTCAGGCTGGCAGCAGGGGGTACACTGTATACCACACACATGGGTATAGGGTTGTCAGGCTGGCACCAGGGGGCACACTGTATACCACACACATGGGTACAAGGTTGTCAGGCTGGCAGCAGGGGGCACACTGTATACCACACACATGGGTACAGGGTTGTCAGGCTGGCAGCAGGGGGTACACTGTATACCACACACATGGGTACAAGGTTGTCAGGCTGGCAGCAGGGGGCACACTGTATACCACACACATGGGTACAAGGTTGTCAGGCTGGCAGCAGGGGGCACACTGTATACCACACACATGGGTACAAGGTTGTCAGGCTGGCAGCAGGGGGTACTAGGTGTAACAGGAGGGGATTCCTCAGCTTCCATGTTACACATTGTACACAGCACAGGATACAATGTATCAGCAGACACGTGACCTCCACCGGCCGCGCACTCACCTCTCTCCGGCTCCCGCAGCCCAGCACTGAGCCCTCAGCACGCCTCTCCCTGCTCTCCTCCAGCCGGCGCGCTGCTGACGTCATCAGTGCCCGCCCCAGAGTGCAGCGGCAGCCATGATGAGTGAGGGCAGCACATTGCTCTGAGAGACAGGGGGAACTCTGTCAGGAAAAGGCTTGTAGTTTAATTTTTTTTCCCCAATGAGTTATGTGATTTAAAAACAATTTTCTATAAAAGAATATATATATAACTTATTTGAAAGCGCTAGTTATTATTTATTATTAAAGCGCCATTCATCCCCTGGCGCTCTCCATACAATAAGCGGTGCACATACATAACACAGAGAATTGCACTAATCATGAACAAGACCAGTTACAGACTGGTACAGGAGAGGGCCCTGCCCGCGAGTCATGGCGGTATAGAGGCAGCCGGGTCACTGGTTGGCGGCTCGTCTGAAGAGGTGCGTTCATGTTTCTTTTGCCCTATGATAGAAATACAATTGCGGACAAGAATAAGACATGTTCTATCTTATTTGTGGGCCCACAAGACAGAAGCATTGATGCAGAAATGAATGGGTGAAATCCGGGTGCAATGTGTTTTTCACTGGTGGTTGCTAGGAGATTTTGTTTGTAAATCTTTAGGTTTTTTTTTTCCCGCACGTGAAAAACGCATCAAAACTGATTTTACCGGCGCGGGAAAAACGGAAACACTGAACGCAATTGCAGACAAAACTGACTGAACTTCCTTGCGAAATGGTGCGAGTTTCACTGAACGCATCCGTATCCTTCGTGTGAAAGGGGCCTAAGTGTTTTCTAACGTATTCTCTGGGTAACGGGAGCAAGTGAAGGGACTGGCAGAGAGTAGAGACAGTAACAGGGGAGAGGTGGATTAGTCCGGCGGCAGAGTTGAGGATAGACTGGAGCAAGAGAGCTAGATGGAAGGCCACCGAGGAGGATGTTACAGTAGTCTAGGCGGGAGATGATGAGGGCATCTACAAGTGTTTTCGCAGATTCCTGGTTGAGGAATGTGCGGATCTGAGAAACATTTTTCAGTTGCAGGAGGTGGAAAGGCTTGGATGTGCGGTTTGAAGGAGAGGGCAGAATCGAAGGTCACCCCAAGGCAGCGGACCTGGTTGACCGCGGAGAGCGCGCAGCCCATGACTGTGATAGAAAGGTCTGTAGGGGCCGAGTGAGATGGGGGAAAGATGTTTTATCTATGTTAGGTTTCACAAAGTGAGAGGAGAAGAAGGAGGATATGGAAGATGGGCATTGTGGGACTCTGGATAGTAAGGAGGTGATGTCTGGACCAGAGAGGTAGATGTGTGTGTCGCCATCATAAGAGCGATACTGAAAGCCATGGGACTCTATGAGATGTCCCAGGGCGAAGCTGTAGATTAAGTGGCGCTGCGGGGAGGAGTGCATGTGGTGCTCCTCCACGCAGCGCCACTCCGCTGTTCCACGGGGATTCCTCCATCTTCTCTGCTTCCTCCCTCTGTCTGAATTTGGACCGAAACGTCAGACACAATAGTCACATGTTCATAGAGCCAATGCTCTCTTGATAGGACAATTTATTATATGGAGGATTTACAATAGTAAAAATATATTTTACTTGCATCTAACCTATGGGTGTGCAATTTTCCTGTGGAACATATCCATTCCACTTTGCACCTCACAAACTTGGGACATTGAGTGCAACCAAACAATTTTTTCTTTGAGGGACATAGAAAGAGAGGGGACGAGACGAGGAGGTGGTGTGTGAGTGGGAGACACTAAATGTCTGGTCCAGGAGGGAGCCAAGTCCGTGACACCAAGAGAGGAGAGAGTTTGTAGCTGAATGGAGTGGTCTGTCAAAGGCAGAGGACAGGTCAAGGCGGAGGAGGAGAGAGTAATGTAGAAGGCAGAAAACAGGTCAAGGTGAAGGAGGACAGAGTAATGTAGAAGGCAGAGAACAGGTCAAGGCGGAGGAGGACAGAGTAATGTAGAAGGCGGAGAACAGGTCAAGGTGGAGGAGGACAGAGTAATGTAGAAGGCAGAGAACAGGTCAAGGCGGAGGAGGACAGAGTAATGTAGAAGGCAGAGAACAGGTCAAGGCGGAGGAGGACAGAGTAATGAAGAAGGCAGAGAACAGGTCAAGGCGGAGGAGGACAGAGTAATGTAAAAGGCAGAGAATAGGTCAAGGCGGAGGAGGACAGAGTAATGTAGAAGGCAGAGAACAGGTCAAAGAGGAGGAGGAGAGAGTAATGTAGAAGGCAGAGGACAGGTCAAGGTGGAGGAGGATAGAGTAATGTAGAAGGCAGAGAACAGGTCAAGGTGGAGGAAGACAGAGTAATGTAAAAGGCAGAGAACAGGTCAAGGTGGAGGAGGACAGAGTAATGTAGAAGGCAGAGGACAGGTCAAAGAGGAGGAGGAGAGAGTAATGTAGAAGGCAGAGGACAGGTCAAGGTGGAGGAGGACAGAGTAATGTAGAAGGCAGAGAACAAGTCAAGGCAGAGGAGGACAGAGTAATGTAGAAGGCAGAGAATAGGTCAAGTAGGAGGAGGATAGAGTAATGTAGAAGGCAGAGAACAGGTCAAGGAAGAGGAGGATAGAGTAATGTAGAATGCAGAGAACAGGTCAAGGAAGAGGAGGACAGAGTAATGTAAAAGGCAGAGAACAGGTCAAGGAAGAGGAGGATAGAGTAATGTAGAAGGCAGAGAACAGGTCAAGGCGGAGGAGGACAGAGTAATGTAGAAGGCAGAGAGCAGGTCAAGGCGTAGGATGACAGAGTAATGTAGAAGGCAGAGAACAGGTCAAGGCGGAGGAGGACAAAGTAATGTAGAAGGCAGAAAACAGATCAAGGTGGAGGAGGACAAAGTAATGTAGAAGGCAGAGAACAGGTCAAGGCGGAGGAGGACAGAGTAATGAAGAAGGCAGAGAACAGGTCAAGGCGGAGGAGGACAGAGTAATGTAAAAGGCAGAGAATAGGTCAAGGCGGAGGAGGACAGAGTAATGTAGAAGGCAGAGAACAGGTCAAAGAGGAGGAGGAGGAGAGAGTAATGTAGAAGGCAGAGGACAGGTCAAGGTGGAGGAGGACAGAGTAATGTAAAAGGCAGAGAACAGGTCAAGGCGGAGGAGGACAGAGTAATGTAGAAGGCAGAGAATAGGTCAAGGAGGAGGAGGATAGAGTAATGTAGAAGGCAGAGAACAGGTCAAGGAAGAGGAGGATAGAGTAATGTAGAAGGCAGAGAACAGGTCAAGGCGGAGGAGGACAGAGTAATGTAGAAGGCAGAGAGCAGGTCATGGCGTAGGATGACAGAGTAATGTAGAAGGCAGAGAACAGGTCAAGGAGGAGGAGGAGGACAGAGTAATGTAGAAGTCAGAGGACAGGTCAAGGAGGAGGAGGATATAATGTAGAAGGCAGAGAACAGGTCAAAGCGGAGGAGGAGAGAGTAATGTAGAAGTCAGAGGACAGGTCAAGGAGGAGGAGGATATAATGTAGAAGGCAGAGAACAGGTCAAAGCGGAGGAGGAGAGAGTAATGTAGAAGGCAGAGAACAGGTCAAGGCGGAGGAGGACAGTAATGTAGAAGGCAGAGAACAGGTCAAGGCGGAGGAGGACAGAGTAATGTAGAAGGCAGAAAACAGGTCAAGGCGGAGGAGGATAGAGTAATGTAGAAGGCAGAGAACAGGTCAAGGCGGATGAGGACAGAGTAATGTAGAAGGCAGAGGACAGGTCAAGGAGGAGGAGGACAGAGTAATGGCGTTTGGCTTCCGTAGTTAGCAGGTCATTGGTGACTTTGGTAAGGGCAGTTTCAGTCGAGAGGTGGGGTCAGAAGCCAGATTGTATCTGGTCAAATAGGGAACAGGAAGAGAGGTGAGAGGACAGTTCAAGGTGGACATGTTGTTCGAACTTTGGGGCGTTTGAAAGTACTGATATGGGGTGATAGCTAAACAAAGAAGATGGATCAAGGGAAAGCTTTTTGGGGATGGGTGTGATGGTAGCATGTTTAAAACAGGAGGGGAAGACACTTGAGGTTAGAGATAGGTTGAAGAGATGGGTTAGGGCAGGGATAAACACTGTGGTGAGGTTGGGGATGAGATGGGATTGGGTTAAGTGCACAGGTGGTGAGATGTGGTCTGGAGAGTAGAGTGGAAAGTCCTTCTGTAATGGTGGAGAAGCTGGTTTTTGGGGAAGAGGAAGGAATAGGTGTGTAGTAGTTTAATAGCGCTCTGCATCTAAGATGGGTTCAGTGGCGTAACTATCAGGGAAGCAGGGGAAGCAGCTGCTTCGGGGCCCGAGCTCAGAAGGGGCCCGGGAGCAGTCACTGTACTTCGTCACCCCGGGCCCCTGTCAGAGCAGCTGACTTCTCCTGCACTTGCACCTCTGACCTGACATCAGGGACATCACTCCGCCTCTCTCCCCCTCCTCAGTTCTTATGATGGACACTGACCAGCAACAGGACAGCCCGATGTGGGCGGAGCTATAATAGCCCCGCCCCCTTTTCTACCCGCGATTCCTGCAGCTTGAACCTTCCATGCCCGGCAAGCTGAACATCAGTTGCATTGCCACAACTGCACCAGTGATGTGAGTGGCAGGGGAACTGGGGTTATATTCAGCTTTCCCAGACTGTGCACATGTGACATGCAGTACAGTGGGAAAGCTGGGTGAATTATATCATAAAATGTCATCCAGCTTCCCTGCTATCCTGCATGGCACAAGTGCAGAGGCATTAGAGTATGGGGGAGAGGCACAGCAGGAAAGCTGGGTGTCTACATATGTGTATTGTATATGTGTGCGTCCATGTATGTGGTGACTGTGTGTATGAGTGCGCCCCTGTATGTGAAGAGTATGTGTATGAGTGCGTCCATGTATGTGGAGAGTGTGTGTATGAGTGCGTCCATGTATGTGGAGAGTGCGTGTATGAGTGCGTCCATGTATGTGTGGAGAGTGTGTGTATGAGTGCATCTATGTATATGGTGAGCGCATGTATGAATGCGTCTATGTATATGGTGAGTGTGTGTATGAGTGTGTCCATGTATATGTTGAGTGTGTGTATGAGTGTGTCCATGTATGTGGAGAGTGCGTCCATGTATGTGGAGAATGCGTGCATGACTGCGTCCATGTATGTGGAGAGTGCGTGTATGACTGCGTTCATGTATGTGGAGAGTGCGTGTATGACTGCGTTCATGTATGTGGAGAGTGTGTGTATGACTGCATCCATGTATGTGGAGAGTGCGTGTATGAGTGCGCCCCTGTATGTGAAGAGTATGTGTATGAGTGCGTCCATGTATGTGGAGAGTGTGTGTATGAGTGTGTTCATGTATGTGGAGAGTGTGTGTATGAGTGCGTCCATGTATGTGTGGAGAGTGTGTGTATGAGTGCATCTATGTATATGGTGAGCGCATGTATGAATGCGTCTATGTATATGGTGAGTGTGTGTATGAGTGTGTCCATGTATATGTTGAGTGTGTGTATGAGTGTGTCCATGTATGTGGAGAGTGCGTCCATGTATGTGGAGAGTGCGTGTATGAGTGCGTCCATGTATGTGGAGAATGCGTGCATGACTGCGTCCATGTATGTGGAGAGTGCGTGTATGACTGCGTTCATGTATGTGGAGAGTGCGTGTATGACTGCGTTCATGTATGTGGAGAGTGTGTGTATGACTGCGTCCATGTATGTGGAGAGTGTGTGTATGAGTGCGTTCATGTATATGTGGAGAGTGTGTGTATGAGTGCATCTATGTACATGGTGAGCGGCGCGCATGTATGAATGCGTCTATGTATATGGTGAGTGTGTGTATGAGTGTGTCCATGTATGTGGAGAGTGCGTCCATATATGTGGAGAATGCGTGCATGACTGCGTCCATGTATGTGGAGAGTGCGTGTATGACTGCGTCCATGTATGTGGAGAGTGCGTGTATGAGTGCGTCCATGTATGTGGAGAGTGTGTGTATGACTGCGTCCATGTATGTGGAGAGTGCGTGTATGAGTGCGTCCATGTATGTGGAGAGTGTGTGTATGACTGCGTCCATGTATGTGGAGAGTGTGTGTATGACTGCGTCCATGTATGTGGAGACTGCGTGTATGACTGCGTCCATGTATGTGGAGCGTCCATGGCTGCAGTATGAAAGGTACAGAGGCTGAGATACTTGTGGATATGTAGAGGTAACTCAGACGGGTCTATTACATCTGCAGTGCAGGTTTTAAAGGGGTTGAGTTGAATACAAACTCTGTCAGCAACTGGAAATGTTAAAATTCAAAGTCGTGCTAAAAATGACAGTAAATACAGTATAATAAAAAGTCACAAAATATCCATATAAGAGGGGCTTGCACAGGAGGAGGCGGTTTGTGAAGAAGCGTGTAAGTGTGTGTGGGGGGGCCCCGTACAAAAATTTGCTGTGGGGCCCAGTCAGTTCTAGTTACGCCTCTGGATGGGTTCACAATTATAATATAAAACTGCACAAAAACAATGTGCATGAATTTAGTAACAGATTGGTACAGAGGGGAGAGGACCCTGCGCAGTAAGAATGCTTTCAAAATTAGGAGGTTTAGTAGTTTATTTTTATCAATTAACAAAATGCAAAGTGAATGAAGAAAAGAGACATCTTAAAGGGGTCCTCTCACTTCAGCAGGTGCAATTTATCTTGTAGAGAAAGTTAATACAAGGCACGTACTAATATACTGTTATTCTCCATGTTGCTTCCTTTGCTGGCTGGATTCATTTTTCCATCACATTATACACTGCTCGTTTCTATGGATACAGACCACCCTGCAATCCATCAGTGGTGGTCGTCCTTGCACAGTATAGGAAAAAGCATCAGCCTCTCTGGTGGCCGGGACCATGGGAGCGCACATAGGCCAATGCCTTTTCCTATATTGTGCAAGCACGACCACCACTGATGCGGTCCGCAATACTGCAACGGGCATCACACTTTCGTGTGAATGAGCCCTTACTTTGCAGCGTTTATTGCCCACACTTTCCTGAACCCTTTGCACAGTACAGCGTATATATCCACCCACAACACCCAGAGAAAGGTCAGGTGTTACTTGGGAGCCACATTTGGAGGCAGAAGGTTGAATATACCAAAAAAAAACAACCATGGTGACAGACATGAGAGCCCCCGTATGCCTGCAATGTGCATGAGATATTGCGTTTCGTGTGCACAGCGCGGTCACCTACAGCGCGGTCACCTACAGCGCGGTCACCTACAGGCATCAGTAATGTGAAAAGATGTACGCCGTATGTCTTTCATTTCATGCTGAAAGTCAGCGACAATTTACGATACATTGAATCTGAATGGAGTTTCCAGCTCCCATCCACTCGATTCAGAACAAAGTGGGGATTAGGAGAACTCTCTTTGCAAGGCATAGGGCGAAATCCACAGCAAACTCATCTTATGACATCCCTATAGCCATCAGAAACTGCACTAAAAACTGCAGGTGTGAATCTGGCCTTAGTGTGGCGGTCTCCTAGATCATAGGGCAAAGTGAAGATGGAAATTAGCGCCCTTTCAGGTGCTCACTCCCAACCACCTGTGACACAGGGGATCTGGATGACCGAGTCCATCAACGTGACCTATTTATAGGATGGGAACCACCAGAGGCCCTCTCTCTCCAGGGGCCCCGTAGCAGCTGCACAGGCTGCCTCTACCATAAGCACAACCTCGGGCAGTGACTGTTAGGCAACTGCTTAAATGACATTTCCCTTATGTAATGTTTTTATTTGAATAGTTCAGATTTCAAGCCCCCCCCCCCTACAGATAAGACCCTGCGAGTGTGAGGAATCATGAGAATAATTATGGTCCATTCACACCTCCGTCAATGTGTCCCCACCCATTCCGCAATTCTGCAGTACGGGTGCGGACCCGTTCATTCTCTATGGGGCAGGAAAGGACGCGGACAGCACACAGTGTGCAGTCCACATCCGCATTTCTGGAGCGCGCCCCCGATCATCCGGTCCGCGGCTCTGTAAAAAAATAGAACATGTCCTATTCTTGTCAAGAGTAGGGAGTTCTATGGGGGTGCCGGCCGGGTGTACTGAGGATCCGCAATACACTACGGACGTGTGAATGGACCTTAACATTATGGTATGGAATTGCTGGTAAAGCAGTTCTCTCCTACCCTGTCTACGGGATGAGTATTGCAGGTACAGTAGCTGCGTCCGCACAGGGTGTAATACACAGCACATGTCACACTCGTTGGGGCAGCTCCGCTCGTCGGTGTGCACCAGGTTTCCCATTTGTCTGTCATTTAGCAACATGATGCAAAAACGGCGGAGGATTTGCATTGTCGGCTTTATGTAAAGTTCAGATTTCTGTCCGTCCGGCATCTTGTGAGGAGCTCAGCAAGATTGTAAACATGTAGACACTGTAATATTAGCTGAACTCAGCAAAATATGTTGTGGTGATATAATAAGTCTGTGGGGCCCTGGTCTAAATATATATGTTCTGTGAGACAGAGAGAAGATCCAGCAGCATCTCCTTCCTCCCCCACCCTCCTGTCTACTATTCACTACAGCACCATCCTGCTCTTCTTCTTTATTATTTACTGCATTACTGCAGCTGCATCTCCTTCCTCCCCCACCCTACTATCTACTATTCACTACAGCGCCATCCTCCTCCTCATCTTTATTATTTACTGCATTACTGCAGCTGCATCTCCTTCCTCCCCCACCCTCCTGTCTACTATTCACTACAGCTCCATCCTCCTCCTCTTCTTTATTATTTACTGCATTACTGCAGCTGCATCTCCTTCCTCCCCCACCCTACTATCTACTATTCACTACAGCGCCATCCTCCTCCTCATCTTTATTATTTACTGCATTACTGCAGCTGCATCTCCTTCCTCCCCCACCCTCCTGTCTACTATTCACTACAGCTCCATCCTCCTCCTCTTCTTTATTATTTACTGCATTACTGCAGCTGCATCTCCTTCCTCCCCCACCCTCCTGTCTACTATTCACTACAGCTCCATCCTCCTCCTCTTCTTTATTATTTACTGCATTACTGCAGCTGCATCTCCTTCCTCCCCCACCCTCCTGTCTACTATTCACTACAGCACCATCCTGCTCCTCTTCTTTATTATTTACTGCATTACTGCAGCTGCATCTCCTTCCTCCCCCACCCTCCTGTCTACTATTCACTACAGCACCATCCTGCTCTTCTTCTTTATTATTTACTGCATTACTGCAGCTGCATCTCCTTCCTCCCCCACCCTCCTGTCTACTATTCACTACAGCGCCATCCTGCTCTTCTTCTTTATTATTTACTGCATTACTGCAGCTGCATCTCCTTCCTCCCCCACCCTCCTGTCTACTATTCACTACAGCGCCATCCTGCTCCTCTTCTTTATTATTTACTGCACTATTGCAACTGCATCTCCTTCCTCCCCCTTCACTGGTTATTGCATTACTGCAGTCTCGTCTTCTTCCTCCCCTTCTTCACCATTTACTGCATTACTGCAGCTGCATCTCCTTCTTCCCCCTTCCTCTTCAGTATGGACTGCATTGCTGCAGCTGCATCTCTTCCTCCTGCTCTTTACTCCTTCCCCTCTTCACCACTTACTGCATTCTCTTCCTCCACATGATTCTCCCGATTCCAATAACAGAACATTCAGGTTCAGTAGAATCAGAACTCTTTTGAAAAGCTGGGTTTGAACTGCTTGCTGTCAGTAAGTGGGGACATTCTCATTTACATCTGGAGGACCTGTAAGACCCTACTATTTATTTTAGCTGATACATTGCACCAAATTATCAGCCTGAGGGAGAGATTTGTGTGGCTAATGGATTTATCTCACAGAAGATTATCTAGACTGGATATATCTGTAACAAACCCTCAGCTGTGAGAACTATTAGGTCAGGATGGAGTCTCAGGCCCTGGTTGAATGTTTCCATTCACTGACAACAAGCCAGAAACTTGATAATGATGAGGAACTGTAATGCAAAATATATAAGAAGGTAGCAGAACTTTTTCTGATGCTCTGATTCTTTTTTAACCCCCGCCTTTCTCCTCCGGGGTCGGCCCCGTGCACAGATCGGGCCTCTCACGCAGTGAGCAGCATCTTTTCACCATATGGCAGGTTGAAGCTGAGTAGAAACACTGAGATCTGATTATGTCTCTGAGCCGCTTTTTTCTCCCTCATTTAACGTGTTTTTTTCGCTCCAGTACCGGGAAGGTAGCTGCTGATGAGTCACATTAGGAGGCAGCTGGTATCCAGCGCCTCCACCCTTATAATCATCTGCAGGTTACTGGCTGAATGTGCTGAGCTCAGGTCCCTGAAGGCTCCTCCATCAGCACCGACCGCAGCAAGCAAAGCGTTTCTTACAACCAAGACCAGCCAGCGATAAGAAATGGCGCACTGTAATAGAAGAAATATGAAGACTGGTCTGCTGAGACCTCTTCTCTCCTTTCTTCCTACATCCCTCCCTTCCTTGTTTTATCTTCCTTCCTTCCTCCCTTATCTACTTCCTCTGTACCTCTTTCCTTCCTTATTGTGCCTCCGACCCTTCACCCTCTCTCTCTCCCCTCCTTCGTT
Source organism: Bufo bufo (assembly GCF_905171765.1). Lineage (NCBI taxonomy): Eukaryota > Metazoa > Chordata > Amphibia > Anura > Bufonidae > Bufo > Bufo bufo. The sequence continues at coordinate 10,005,070 of NC_053394.1, read as the reverse complement.
ACTTCTTTCCTCCTGCCCTTCTTCAGTCCTTCCTTCTTTACATCCTTCCTTCATTTTCACCTTCCTCTCTTCTGTATTTCCTTCCTTCCTTCTTATTATCACAGAAAAAAATATATTATTAAAACGTAACTTTTATTCCAGACTAATTATATAAAACCTCAAGTTAAGGCCTCATGCACACGACCGTTGTTTTGGTCCGCATCCGAGCCGCAGTTTTTGCGGCTTCAATGCGGGCGCATTTACTTCAATGGGGCCGCAAAAGATGCGGACAGCACTCCGTGTGCTTTCCGCATCCGTTGCTCCGTTCCGTGGCCCCGCAAAAAAAATATAACATGTCCTATTCTTGTCCGTTTTGCGGACAAGAATAGGCAGTTATATCAATGGCTGTCAGTGCCGTTCAGCAAATTGCGGAACGCACACGGACGCCATCCTTGTTTTGCGGATCCGCAATTTGCAGACTGCAAAACACACAACGGTCGTGTGCATGAGGCCTAAAAATGAGATAATTCATTAGTCACAAAAATAATCTGATAAACACATGGCCTAATACTCAACCGTGGGGTCCAACGATTGCAGAGGGTAAACCGTAATGGAACGAGAGGAGCTCCGCGCAGCCGCTATGAGACTATGTTCTTACTAACTATTGGACTTCAGTGCAATCACATAGACGCTGATGCTCCGGGATACTTCTGAGTACTGGTGGGTTCAGGATAGATAGAAGATGCTCTTTGATAGCAATAGGATCAGTACCAGGTAGAGATCTCTTCCAATGACCCTCTGCTACCCATGCCTAAAAGCAGAACGCCCACCCGACAGCGCAACCCACTTTTCGGTGGCTAAGCTCTCAATGCCCATATGGTGACCCTGCAAAAAACTATGCTTCAAAAATCCCAATCTCATACATTGTAAGTCCCTTCCTTCTTTCCTTTCGTCCTCCTATTCTTTATTTATTCTTCCGCCTTACCTCTTTCCTTTCTTATTGTGCCTCCCACCCAACCTGCTCTCTTTTTCTCCCTACTCTCCATTCCTTCCTTCCTTACCTCTCCCATCCTTCCTTCCTTCTTACCTTCCTTATTTTCTTCCTTTTTCCTCCATTTCTTCTTTCCTTCCTCCCTCCCTTCCTTCTAACCTTCCATCCTCCTCCTTCCCTCCCTTCCTCTTCCTGCTTTGCTCCCTTTCTTCTTCACTTCCTTCTTTCCCCATTTCCTTCTTCCTTTCTTCCTCAGTTTTGCTAGTTGTCACCCAGCTTTACCAGTGACAGATTTGCCCTTCAGGTTGGTGGAAAACAAAGAGAAACTTCTGAATGTTATTTGTTACATTGTATTCGGAGCGGACGACGCAAGGACTTATATTTATGATGATTTTTTTTTATTTGTAAAGGGTTAACTAAGAGAAATGAAAGCAGAATAGCTGGTAAGGTGACATGATTGAGGCCTTCCAGGACTTTGGACGTCCTGGGACTTGTAGTTCACCCTCAGCCTCTGTGTCCACTACATTCCCACAGCATTCTGCCCGGAGAATTTAATCCGCTCTAATCTATTTTTGTTAATATTTTGGTGGCTTTAACTGCTTCTTTGTTGGCGGTTCCTCGGCTTGTGTGAATGAGGTTACCGGGGAAACGTCCGCTGTTCTGCCCCCCCCCCCCCCCCCCCCCCCCCCCGCACTGCTTTCTATACAGAGACTAAGGAGACAAAGGCTGCTTGTCCGAAATTTACCAAAGATTCGCCTTAATTGGCCTTTATTCAGCTTAATGCATTTAACCCCCTGAGAGCCAACACAGATCTAATGACAAATACATAAAGCCTGTGTATCTAAGCCTGGCATGTGTGATACTGTTTGCTGAGCCATGTATCTAATCCTGTCCTGTGTGATACTGTCTGCTGAGCTGTGTATCTAATCCGATCCTGTGTGATACTGTCTGCTGAGCTGTGTATCTAATCCTATCCTGTGTGATACTTTCTCCTGAGCTGTGTATCTAATCCTATCCTGTGTGATACTGTCTGCTGAGCTGTGTATCTAATCCTATCCTGTGTGATACTGTCTCCTGAGCTGTGTATCTAATCCTATCCTGTGTGATACTGTCTGCTGAGCGGTGTATCTAATCCTATCCTGTGTGATACAGTCTGCTGAGCTGCATATCTAATCCTATTCTGTGTGATACAGTCTGCTGAGCTGCGTATCTAATCCTATCCTGTGTGATACTGTCTCCTGAGCTGTTTATCTAATCCTATCCTGTGTGATACTGTCTCCTGAGCTGTGTATCTAATCCTACCCTGTGTGATACTGTCTGCTGAGCTGTGTATCTAATCCTATCCTGTGTGATACTGTCTGCTGAGCTGTGTATCTAATCCTATCCTGTGTGATACTGTCTGTTGAGCTGTGTATCTAATCCTATCCTGTGTGATACTGTCTGCTGAGCTGTGTATCTAATCCTATCCTGTGTGATACTTTCTCCTGAGCTGTGTATCTAATCCTATCCTGTGTGATACTGTCTGTTGAGGTGTGTATCTAATCCTATCCTGTGTGATACTGTCTGCTGAGCTGTGTATCTAATCCTATCCTGTGTGATACTGTCTGCTGAGCTGTGTATCTAATCCTATCCTGTGTGATACTGTCTGCTGAGCTGTGTATCTAATCCTATCCTGTGTGATACAGTCTGCTGAGCTGATGTATCTAATCCTACCCTGTGTGATACTGTCTGCTGAGCTGTGTATCTAATCCTATCCTGTGTGATACTGTCTGTTGAGCTGTGTATCTAATCCTATCCTGTGTGATACTGTCTGCTGAGCTGTGTATCTAATCCTATCCTGTGTGATACTGTCTGCTGAGCTGTGTATCTAATCCTATCCTGTGTGATACTGTCTGTTGAGCTGTGTATCTAATCCTATCCTGTGTGATACTGTCTGCTGAGCTGTGTATCTAATCCTATCCTGTGTGATACTGTCTGCTGAGCTGTGTATCTAATCCTATCCTGTGTGATACTGTCTGCTGAGCTGTGTATCTAATCCTATCCTGTGTGATACTTTCTCCTGAGCTGTGTATCTAATCCTATCCTGTGTGATACTGTCTGTTGAGGTGTGTATCTAATCCTATCCTGTGTGATACTGTCTGCTGAGCGGTGTATCTAATCCTATCCTGTGTGATACTGTCTGCTGAGCTGTGTATCTAATCCTATCCTGTGTGATACTGTCTGCTGAGCTGTGTATCTAATCCTATCCTGTGTGATACAGTCTGCTGAGCTGATGTATCTAATCCTACCCTGTGTGATACTGTCTGCTGAGCTGTGTATCTAATCCTATCCTGTGTGATACTGTCTGCTGAGCTGTGTATCTAATCCTTTCCTGTGTGATACTGTCTGCTGAGCTGTGTATCTAATCCTATCCTGTGTGATACTGTCTGCTGAGCTGTGTATCTAATCCTATCCTGTGTGATATTGTCTGCTGAGCTGTGTATCTAATCCTATCCTGTGTGATACAGTCTGCTGAGCTGTGTATCTAATCCTATCCTGTGTGATACCGTCTGCTGAGCTGTGTATCTAATCCTATCCTGTGTGATACTGTCTGCTGAGCTGTGTATCTAATCCTATCCTGTGTGATACTGTCTGCTGAGCTGTGTATCTAATCCTACCCTGTGTGATACTGTCTGCTGAGCTGTGTATCTAATCCTTTCCTTTGTGATACTCTCTGCAGAGCTGTGTATCTAATCCTATCCTGTGTGATACTGTCTGCTGAGCTGTGTATCTAATCCTATCCTGTGTGATACAGTCTGCTGAGCTGTGTATCTAATCCTATCCTGTGTGATACTGCCTGCTGAGCTGTGTATCTAATCCTATCCTGTGTGATACTGTCTGCTGAGCTGTGTATCTAATCCTACCCTGTGTGATACTGTCTGCTGAGCTGTGTATCTAATCCTATCCTGTGTGATACTGTCTGCTGAGCTGTGTATCTAATCCTATCCTGTGTGATACTGTCTGCTGAGCTGTGTATCTAATCCTATCCTGTGTGATACAGTCTGCTGAGCCCGGGCCTTGCGTCTTGCTCAGAGCTGTAATTACAGACCTGCAGACAATTGATTTGTGTCTTATTGCGGAGGATACATATTCCTCGTCTCTATGGCGACCATTGTCTCCGGGATCGGTGAATGGTTTCCAGAGAAACTTTGTTGTTGATACTGAAAGTTCCTAAACTTCTCTTCTCCTCTGAGTCCAGGCGCCGGGCACACAGTGCGGGGTATTCATGGCTCTTCCTGCTACCAGGGGCCCCTCTCGGGCCCATTCCAAACTGCCAGGGATTCAGCACCCCGCCCTGCGTCTGGGGGACCCAGAAAGCCTGTCAGTGCGGGGTTTCTCTAGATGTGAGGGGAGGGGCGAGACCAGCCTGCAACCAAATCTGAAGACTTACCGCACCGAGCAGCTGAACGACTGGAGGAAGCTGGACCACTGGGCCAATACTGGTAAACCAGGAGCATAACCCCCATTATTTATTAAGGATTTGCAACCAAGGGTCTGCGATTATACATCCAGCGTAATGTCCTCACCATGGTCAATATCTCTGTTAGCTGTCAGTGAATGAGAAGATTTAGAGGCTGAAAACCAGGTCTGACCTAGTTTTCTGATCCCCCTTCCTTACACCCAAATGGTCAGACGTTTATGCCACATGTATGAAGCCAATCTGCCTCTATCTGATACGTCTGTCAGAAAAGTGGGAGGAGCTTAGAAGTTGCACCAAAGTTCAACCGGGCATTGATTTTAGTTCATGCCAACGTGAATCTGCACTAAGGATGAGACTGGTGCCTGCGTCATAGATTTCCCCTCCACCCCTCTTTTTGCATTTTTATTGTTGACTTTTTGGTCATTTTGGGTCCTCTTGCCGTTCTTCAAATGTGTATGATGGAGGCCTGATACTTCTCGAAGCTGAGGGTTTGTTACAGTTGTATCCAGTCTTCTTAATCCTTTGAGAGAATATAAACATCAGCAGTACAAATCTTTCTCTTCTGATATGTATCACAGAGAACTGTCTGAATACAATTGTAACAAACCCTCAGCTGTGAGAAGTATTAGGCCTGCACAGGTTTTCTGTCATGGGATGAAAATGCAAATTCACTGAAAGCAAAAAGATTTATTGAAACCAAGTTAGGGCTCATGCACACGAACGTATTTTCTTTTCGTGTCAGTTTTTTTGAGGACCGTATTCACTTCAACGGGTCCGCAAAAAAAATGGAAGTTACTCCGTGTGCATTGAATTTCCGTATGTCCGTATTTCCGTTCCACAAAAAAATAGAACATGTCTGTCGCGTACGCACCCGCGTCTCACAACCAGGGATGGGTCTGCCAGGGACCATCGCTCCGCGCACACCACACACTCAGGCCGCTAAGTGAGTGTAGATCACCCCCAAACACGCACAGGCCCAACACCCCAAACACCAGCTGCCACCACCGACTGTGACGGAAGTCGCAAACGTTGCACCATCCACGTAAACGCGTTCTGCTCACCAGCAATCACACAGTCACACGTTCAGGCTATGGATACTTTACAGCAACAAGGTGGACTAGGGTGCATTCATGCGACCGTATCATTTTATCCGCATCTGAAACGCATATTGCGGAATAGATGCGGATCCATTCATTTCTATGGGTGAATAAAATATGCGGACAACATTCAGTATCTTGTCCGCATCCGTGTTTCCGCATTTCTAGTCCGCAAAAATATGAAGCTTGTACTACTATTGTCCGCACAGATCGGTCCGCAGCCCCATTCAAGTCAATGGATCCACAAATTGCAGATGACTTACGGAATGGTTCCGTATATCATCCATTTTTGCGGATCCGTTTCCATATTTTTGAAGGCCTTACGGTCCATTCATGTGTTTTGCAGATCAGCAAATTGCGGATCTGCAAAACACGGACACCGGCAATGTGCGTTTCTCATTTTGCGAACCGCACATCGCCGGCACTCTAATAGAAAAGGACTTTTCTTGTCTGCAATTGCGGACAAGAATAGGACATGTTCAAATTTTTTTGCGGAATGGAAGTGCGGATGAATTGGTCCGCATCTGTTCCGCAAAATTGCGGAATGGATGCGGACCCATTTTGCAGACATGTGAATGGACCCTTAGGCCTCTTTCACATGACCGTATGGCTTTTTCAGTGTTTTGCGGACCGTTTTTCACGGATCCGTTGTTCCGTTTTTTGTTTCCGTTGTGTTTCCATTTCTGTTCCGTTTTTCCATTCCGTTTGTCCGTATGGCATATACAGTATACAGTAATTACATAGAAAAAATTGGTCTGGGCATAAAATTTCCAATAGATGGTTCCGCAAAAAACGGAACAGATACAGAAGACATACGGAGTACATTGCGTATGTGTTCCGTTTTTTTTATGCGGACCCATTGACTTGAATGGAGCCACGGAACGTGATTTGCGGGCAATAATAGGACATGTTCTATCTTTCAAGGGAACGGAAAAACGGAAATATGGAAATGGAATGCATACGGAGTACATACCGTATACGGAACGCAATAAACGGCCCGTAAACTGAAAGGAAAAAATGTTTGTGTGAACGAGCCCATTTTTTTCCTTCCGTTTTTTGCGGACCTTAAAAAAAACGGAACACATACGGAACACAAACGGAAGTCATTTGTCCGCAAAATGTGTACCGCGAAACGAAAAGGATTACACACGGTCGTGTGAATGTACCCTTATAAAAAGAATATTTTATACACAAAAAATAGTGCGGTGCTTACAAAAACCGCTGTAAAATGAGACGATGTAAAAATAACGTACACAAACAGTAAAAGTAAAATAAATGGGTAAAAACAGTAATAAGAACATCCTGCTATATACTGCTATAATAGCTACTACAAGTATGCACCCCCACATCATGTGTATGACAATGTCCTATTGTTCTCCGCATTACGGACAACGATAGGACTGTTCTATGAAGGGACAGCTGTTCCCTTCTGCAAAAAAAAAAAAACGGAATGCACGCAGATGTCATCCGTATTTTTTGTGGATCCGTTTTTTTGCGGACCGCAAAATGCATACGGTCGTGTGCATGAGCCCTTAAGTAGAAAGTTGTGCAAGCAGGATTAAAGGAACACTCCAGAAAAAATGGATTCACTGTGTTATCTGTAGTGCAGAGGCCAGAGGGGGCGGAGCATGACACTGGGATTTAAAGGACAGTAAGGTTAGAAGTCAGGCCCCGCCCCTTCAGACCCTGCACTAGATATAATCAGGGGTGCACCACCTATGAGGCCAGGTGAGGTGATCACCTCAGGCAGCACCAGGTAGGGGCAAGAGGGGGGCAGCCGAAGGGCCATGGGCTGAAGGGAAGGGGTTAGGTTAAGAAAATTGGCATTGGGGGATGTGGGGGGCGCCGTTTCAGTTTTCGCCTCAGGCAGCAGAAAGGCTAGGTGCACCCCTGGATACAATGTATCAGTTTGTGGATTGTTACTTTCAGCTTTATTTACATAACATCTCTATAAATGGTTAGATCTGCGCCCCATCCTGTAGATACAGATCACCGGGCAGACGTATCCCTCACCGGAGCCCATTCCCTGCATCTCCTTCATCGCTTTTCTAAGTTATCAGTTGGATAGAAAAGTCGCCTCTCCGGGCGTTCTGCGTGCTCATCATAGAAGAGGGGCGGCCATTGTCCGGCAGATGATAGTGGCCGGCTCTGAGGAATTGTCCTTCCCAGCCGAGGAGGTTTTATGTAACTTCTCCTTACCGCACAGTGGCACATAATCTCCCTGATTTCTGCACTTCTCAGCCGTAGGTACCCCATGTGCCAGTATATACAGTAGTGCCTCCATATAGCATCCTATATACTGCCCTAGAAGCAATGCCCCCAAAGTATTGCTCACTTTGGGGCACATGTGCACAAACCCTGGACCCTGTAGACCAGGGGTCAGCACTCCAGCTGCTGTGAGACTCCAACTCCCAGCATGCACATCTGCTCAGCTTTCCTCAGAGCACCCACAGATATGAATGGAGCATTCTGGGAGTTGTAGTTTCACAATACCAGAGTGAGAGAGGTCGCCGACCTCTGCTATTCATTACACAATCCCACACCATAAGTGGGATGGTGCATGTCACCATACCACAGGCACTTCTGTAAGCCTCATATGGCGGTACAGTGCGGCCATAACATACAATAAATGTCTGCTGTAATTCTCCTGCAGTTGAATTTATTGAGGTCCAAGCCACAAACCACTGGAATGAGGCCACGTTCACACAATGCGGGCAGATTGAGTACATGTTCAGGGAAATATGTATACTGCAGAATGGGGCGTTCGTTGCGTTGTGCTGCCTCCAGGGGCTCAGAAAGCTGCACACAGTAGTATGAGCCGAGATGGCGGCACTACTATCATGTAGCCTCATCAGCCTATGTGGTAATTGCAGATAGAAGAAGCTGGGAGCGAAATGGAAAAGCAGAGAAGGAAGAAGCCACAGCGGATCCCAGATCCCAGCTGGAGACTCAATGTGAAGAGGTAAGTGACTGCTTCCCTGGGTGTTTACTATGCATAGGGGTTCATGTACTTACCTCCTGGGCATAATAAAAGTGGAAAACATTGTCACAATCAGAGGTGGACTGGGAGTTTAAAGTGGCCCTGGAACGAAACCTAAAAGAGGCCCCATGTTGTTGGCGGGTCCAAATTAACAATACCCTAGCACAAAATGAGGACCCAGCAGAACCAAGTACCACAGTGCAGCACAAAATACTGCCACCCCCGCCACAGAATTCACCTGTATCACCACTCTGAGCCATTGCAGTTGAATTCAGGAGACGACCGGCAGCCACCAGACAGGCGCATAAGTACCTGAGAGCATGAGATCGTTAGACGGCCCCCTAGATATCAGCCCAAAAGGAAATTTCCCTGTAGGGTTACGGCCAATCCACCCCTGGTCACAAGGGAAGTTTTGCAACGAAATCTGTGACTTTTTTTTAGCTTTTCCAAAAAGTGGGAGGGAGGAGGTGTCCCACAGGTCGTAGAAAACTCAAGCCCCTTCTTTTTAGTCCAGTTTCTAGCCTTGTGTCACTATTCTGCTGGTGCAGTCACTGTGTACATACATTACTTATCCTGTACTGATCCTGAGTTACATCCTGTATTATACCCCAGAGCTGCACTCACTATTCTGCTGGTGCAGTCACTGTGTACATACATTACTTATCCTGTACTGATCCTGAGTTACATCCTGCATTATACTCCAGAGGCTGGCACTCACTATTCTGCTGGTGCAGTCACTGTGTACATACATTACTTATCCTGTACTGATCCTGAGTTACATCCTGCATTATACTCCAGAGCTGCACTCACTATTCTGCTGGTGCAGTCACTGTGTACATACATTACTTATCCTGTACTGATCCTGAGTTACATCCTGTATTATACTCCAGAGCTGCACTCACTATTCTGCTGGTGCAGTCACTGTGTACATACATTACTTATCCTGTACTGATCCTGAGTTACATCCTGCATTATACTCCAGAGCTGCACTCACTATTCTGCTGGTGCAGTCACTGTGTACATACATTACTTATCCTGTACTGATCCTGAGTTACATCCTGCATTATACTCCAGAGCTGCACTCACTATTCTGGCTGGTGCAGTCACTGTGTACATACATTACTTATCCTGTACTGATCCTGAGTTACATCCTGCATTATACTCCAGAGCTGCACTCACTATTCTGCTGGTGCAGTCACTGTGTACATACATTACTTATCCTGTACTGATCCTGAGTTACATCCTGTATTATACTCCAAAGCTGCACTCACTATTCTGCTTGTGCAGTCACTTTGTACATACATTACTTATCCTGTACTGATCCTGAGTTACATCCTGCATTATACTCCAGAGCTGCACTCACTATTCTGCTGGTGGAGTCACTGTGTACATACATTACTTATCCTGTACTGACCCTGAGTTACATCCTGTATTATACTCCAGAGCTGCACTCACTATTCTGCTGGTGCAGTCCCTGTGTACATACATTACTTATCCTGTACTGATCCTGAGTTACATCCTGTATTACACTCCAGAGCTGCACTCACTATTCTGCTGGTGGAGTCACTGTATACATTACTTATCCTGTACTGATCCTGAGTTACATCCTGTATTATACTCCAGAGCTGCACTCACTATTCTGCTGGTGCAGTCCCTGTGTACATACATTACTTATCCTGTACTGATCCTGAGTTACATCCTGTATTACACTCCAGAGCTGCACTCACTATTCTGCTGTGCAGTCACTGTGTACATTACATTACTTATCCTGTACTGACCTGAGTTACATCCTGTATTATACTCCAGAGCTGCACTCACTATTCTGCTAGTGCAGGTCACTGTGCACATGCATTACTTATCCTGTACTGATCATTAGTTATATCCTGTATTATACTCCAGAGCTGCACTCACTATTCTGCTGGTGCAGTCACTGTGTACATACATTACTTATCCTGTACTGGATCCTGAGTTACATCCTGTATTATACCCCAGAGCTGCACTCACTATTCTGCTGGTGCAGTCACTGTGTACATACATTACTTATCCTGTACTGATCCTGAGTTACATCCTGTATTATACTCCAGAGCTATACTCACTATTCTGCTGGTGCAGTCACTGTGTACATACATTACTTATCCTGTACTGATCCTGAGTTACATCCTGTATTATACTCCAGAGCTGCACTCACTATTCTGCTAGTGAAGTCACTGTGCACATGCATTACTTATCCTGTACTGATCATTAGTTATATCCTGTATTATACTCCAGAGCTGCACTCACTATTCTGCTGGTGCAGTCACTGTGTACATACATTACTTATCCTGTACTGGATCCTGAGTTACATCCTGTATTATACCCCAGAGCTGCACTCACTATTCTGCTGGTGCAGTCACTGTGTACATACATTACTTATCCTGCACTGATGCTGAGTTACATCCTGTATTATACTCCAGAGCTGCACTCACTATTCTGCTGGTGCAGTCACTGTGTACATACATTACTTATCCTGTACTGATCCTGAGTTACATCCTGCATTATACTCCAGAGCTGCACTCACTATTCTGCTGGTGGAGTCACTGTGTACATACATTACTTATCCTGTACTAATCCTGAGTTACATCCTGCATTATACTCCAGAGCTGCACTCACTATTCTGCTGGTGCAGTCACTGTGTACATACATTACTTATCCTGTACTGATCCTGAGTTACATCCTGTATTATACTCCAGAGCTGCACTCACTGTACTGCTGGTGCAGTCACTGTGTACATACATTACTTATCCTGTACTGATCCTGAGTTACATCCTGTATATACTCCAGAGCTGCACTCACTATTCTGCTGGTGCAGTCACTGTGTACATGCATTACTTATCCTGTACTGATCCTGAGTTACATCCTGTATTATACTCCAGAGCTGCACTCACTATTCTGCTGGTGCAGTCACTGTGTACATACATTACTTATCCTGTACTGATCCTGAGTCACTTCCTGTATTATACTCCAGAGCTGCACTCACTATTCTGCTGGTGCAGTCACTGTGTACATGCATTAATTATCCTGTACTGATCCTGAGTTACATCCTGTATTATACTCCAGAGCTGCACTCACTATTCTGCTGGTGCAGTCACTGTGTACATTCATTACTTATCCTGTACTGATCCTGAGTTACATCCTGTATTATACTCCAGAGCTGCACTCACTATTCTGCTGGTGCAGTCACTGTGTACATACATTACTTATCCTGTACTGATCCTGAGTTACATCCTGTATTATACTCCAGAGCTGCACTCACTGTACTGCTGGTGCAGTCACTGTGTACATACATTACTTATCCTGTACTGATCCTGAGTTACATCCTGTATTATACTCCAGAGCTGCACTCACTATTCTGCTGGTGCAGTCACTGTGTACATGCATTACTTATCCTGTACTGATCCTGAGTTACATCCTGTATTATACTCCAGAGCTGCACTCACTATTCTGCTGGTGCAGTCACTGTGTACATACATTACTTATCCTGTACTGATCCTGAGTCACTTCCTGTATTATACTCCAGAGCTGCACTCACTATTCTGCTGGTGCAGTCACTGTGTACATGCATTAATTATCCTGTACTGATCCTGAGTTACATCCTGTATTATACTCCAGAGCTGCACTCACTATTCTGCTGGTGCAGTCACTGTGTACATTCATTACTTATCCTGTACTGATCCTGAGTTACATCCTGTATTATACTCCAGAGCTGCACTCACTATTCTGCTGGTGCAGTCACTGTGTACATACATTACTTATCCTGTACTGATCCTGAGTTACATCCTGTATTATATTCCAGAGCTGCACTCACTATTCTGCTGGTGCAGTCACTGTGTCCATACATTACTTAGTGTATATAGTGAGTGCAGCTCTGGAATATAATACAATGTAGAACATCTCTCATAGATCGGTACCAGCTCCAGTACATTATTAGGTTCGTTAGATGAGGAGCCCGGTGTTATGTTTTATGCTCTTATTTCAGCTGAAGTTCCAGCTTTTGGAAAAGATAAATTCGGGCGGATTCTACGATCTGAAACGATTGTTTCTGCTGCACGACCCAGAAGGCAGAGGAAGAGTGAAGAGGTAGCAGTATTTATAACTCTTCCTGACGTTTGGATTCATCAGCCCACCACGAGGTCTAAACTGTAAAAATAAAATATCCCCAGTGAATATAAACCATTATTGTGCTCTTCTGTCCTATTTGGTAAGTATCTGTAGATAGGAAAGCTGGGTTACTACCAACATGGCCTCTCTTACAGCTTCTAACAGACTTGTCTCCCAGCTTTCCCAGGTTGGAGAGCTTTCTAGTCTAGGAAAACTGCTAATAGTCCCTTAGTAGCGGTCAGTTAAGGTGGCCATATTGGTCAGCACCCAGCTTTCTGAGAGACAGATATTACTAAGAAATGTAATTCTTTTGTTATCTATTTTACTGGGAAACCTGGGTTGTACCCAATATGGATTCTTCACAGTTACCCTAGGGGTTAAATTCTATCTTAGGGTGCATCATACGACCGGAACGGTGGCGGACCCATTCATTTCAATGGGGCCGCAAAAGATGCGGACAATACACAGTGTTGCTGTCCGCGTTCCGTTGTTCTGTTCCGCGGCCCCTCAAAAAATATAAAGCATGTCCCTATTCTAATGCGGACAAGAATAGGCATTTTCTATATAGCGCCGGCGGAACGCACACGGCCGGTATCGTGTGACTGTACCCTTACCCTGTGTTACAATGCTGCCAGTTTATACCATCATATATTCATGGCCCATATACTGGTACACAGCTGGATCGGGCACGTTGGGCTCCCCTAACTCATTCAGTAAATTCATGCAATGTGATTGGACAGGATAAGTGTTTAAAGGGCCCTGAGTGCGTTCTATTGTTCACTGTTATCAGCCGTCTCGGACCGCGCGACTGAGGCTGACTGATCACACTCACTTTTCTTTTGAAGGGACGCGTTACTGATCATCCTGACAACATTTCTGGGGTGCTTCATTAATAAGATGGTATTTCAGCAGCTCCTGAGCAGGTAGGTTCACTGGATCAGAGGTTGTAAGATCTCCAGGAAAGCTGGGTGATATGGAGAATCATTCATCTTTCCCAGGAACAGATAAAACTAAGAAACGCTGATCACAATCCTCCACTTTTATGTGCAGAACCTGGGAAGCTATTTTCTCTTTGTCCTTACATAGGTTACGCCTGGAGGGGAAACCGATTATCACATTTGATGCCTTCTATGATCATTTCAAGCTTGAGGAAGATAAGTCTCCCCCAGAATGGCTGGACCCCATGAAGAGGAAACATAAGGCGGCTCTGAAGACGGCACATGAGGCTCATCTGCAGCTAAAGGACATGGCTAATAACAGGTCATATGAGGTTCATTGGGGTTATTTCATAAGGGCTAGAAAAGCTGAAAAACATTTGCATGAGAACCAGCTTGTCTTTCAACCAACATCTCTTCCAGCAAAAGTGTTTTCCAAGGTACACTTGAAGCAACATGACTACCAACCAACATGACTTCCAACCATTATGACTTTCAACCAACATTACTTCCAATTAACATAAATTCCAACCATCATGACTTCCAACCATCATGACTTCCAACCATCATGACTTCCAACCATCATGACTTCCAACCATCATGACTTCCAACCATTATGACTTCCAACCATCATGACTTCCAACCAACATGACTTCCAATTAGCATGACTTCCAACCATTATGACTTCTAACCAACATTCCTTCCAATTAACATGAATTCCAACCATCATGACTTCCAACCAACATGTCTTGACTCCAAAAGGACTTCCAGTAAATAGGATTTTCCACCAGCATGTTACCCAACCAGTGTGTATTCCAGTCAATGTGTCTTAACCAATTTGACTTCCAACCAATATTTCTTCCAACTAACTGTTTTTAACATGACTTCCAACCAACTTGTCATTCAACCTGCATGTGTTTCAACCAACATGTCTTCTAACCAACCAGCATGACTTCTAAAGAATGTGACTCCTTATCAAGATATCTTTCGGGCAACAAGTCTTCCAATAAATCTGACTTTCATCCAACATGTTCTTCATCCGTTGTATTCCAACCAACATGACTTCTAACTGAAGTTTCTTCCAACAATATGTCTTCCAACTAATGGGCTTTCAATCCACAAGTCTTCTAACCAATGTGATTTTATACCCACATGACTCCAAACCATGACGCCCAACTGACATGACTTCCTACCAACCCGTCTTTCAGCCAAGATAACTTCGAGAAAATATGACTTTCAATCAATGTGTTTTCTGACCTATAAATTTATATTCTGCAATGTAATATTTTCAAGCTTTCTGTGCAAGTGTTGACGTCTATGGAAAGTCAGTGCTACACTAGTGGTCATAAGTGGTACTGCAGCCTAATAATGGAAACAACCAACAGATCATGTACTTGATCATTAATTAACGCTGTTGTATCCAAATTACTTGCAGATACTTTGAACTGTTGAAATTGTTTCCAAACGATTGCCTGAATGCTTCCGAATTCCGCAGCGTCCTGACCAAGATAGGTTTTAAGATGTCAGAAGACGAATATAAAAAGTTGTGGAAAAGGTTGGTAAATAACAGCAAAGTGCAAGCTTTTGGGAGCAGGATCTCCTCATTTTTATTTGTATTTCTCTGTGGTTATTGTATATTTCTGCAGATATGTCAAGGATGAAGCGATTGTTCTGAAGTTGGATGACTTGCAGTATCATCTCGGTACAAAAAGACTGGAGGGGAACCGGGGTCTTCTTCTATCTGCTCTGCGAAAGGTGTCTGCCAGCCAAGAGCCCCAGCACATCAGTGAGTGCAGTGCGTTACATCGCGGCTACCTACTTTCTAGAATCTCATACTTTGCTTTATTTATGATGAGTTGTATCATATCCTCTTCTCAAGTCACACCCAAAGCTACTTCATGTATCCTTCTTCAGTCACAACCAGAGCTTTTACACATTTTTTTTATTACTTTACAGAAACAACTAATGTAATTGCTTCCAAGACTGGAAATGAAAGGAAAGTGTCGCTGAGTATTGAGAAGTGGCTGAAAGAGAAGTTCAGGGAGGGGGCTCGAGCTATGAAGACTGAGTTTGCAGCATTTGACCCTCAGGGATCTGGTACGGTGAGTTGAAAATTCTGCCAATATCATCAGTATTAAGTATATTGCAATTACGCTGTATGATTTCTGAGATGTTCACACTAGCATCATGGCTGCACACTCTCCACTCACACTCTGGACACATGCCGCACACTCTCCACTCACACACCGGACACATGCTGCACACTCTCCACTCACACTCTGGACACATGCCGCACACTCTCCACTCACACACCGGACACATGCTGCACACTCTCCACTCACACTCTGGACACATGCCGCACACTCTCCACTCACACACCGGACACATGCCGCACACTCTCCACTCACACACCGGACACATGCTGCACACTCTCCACTCACACTCTGGACACATGCTGCACACTCTCCACTCACACTCTGGACACATGCCGCACACTCTCCACTCACACACCGGACACATGCCGCACACTCTCCACTCACACTCTGGACACATGCCGCACACTCTCCACTCACACACCGGACACATGCTGCACACTCTCCACTCACACTCTGGACACATGCTGCACACTCTCCACTCACACTCTGGACACATGCCGCACACTCTCCACTCACACACCGGACACATGCCGCACACTCTCCACTCACACTCTGGACACATGCTGCACACTCTCCACTCACACTCTGGACACATGCTGCACACTCTCCACTCACACTCTGGACACATGCCGCACACTCTCCACTCACACACCGGACACATGCTGCACACTCTCCACTCACACTCTCCATACATGCTGCACACTCTCCACTCACACTTTGGACACATGCTGCAAACTCTCCACTCACACTCTCCACACATGCTGCACACTCTCCACTCACACTCTGGACACATGCCGCACACTCTCCACTCACACTCTGGACACATGCTGTAAACTCTCCACTCACACACTGGACACATGCTGCACACTCTCCACTCACACTCTCCATACATGCTGCACACTCTCCACTCACACTCTGGACACATGCTGTAAACTCTCCACTCACACACTGGACACATGCTGCACACTCTCCACTCACACTCTCCATACATGCTGCACACTCTCCACTCACACTTTGGACACATGCTGCAAACTCTCCACTCACACTCTCCACACATGCTGCACACTCTCCACTCACACTTTGGACACATGCTGCAAACTCTCCACTCACACTCTCCACACATGCTGCACACTCTCCACTCACACTCTCCACACATGCTGCACACTCTCCACTCACACACTGGACACATGCTGCACACTTGTTGATCACACGCTGTCACACGTGAATCGCTCACCCTCATCAGTTCACTCTCATCATTGAGCTCTGACCCTTAGGCCCCTTTCACACGAGCAAGTTTTCCGCATGGGTGCAATGCGTGACGTGAACTCATAGCCCCCGCACTGAATCCTGAATCCTGAATAAAGCTCGGCGCCTCCCTATAGCACATAATGTTCCCACTCAGCCACCTACTGTCCCAATCTCTCTCCCTTCCAGTTAATGGTCCCTCTCACTATTGTGACTCTTTATTAGGGATGCAACCAGAATTTTTGTTTTTGCTTCCATTGTTCCAACATCTATAACTTTTTTTTTTCATTGAGTTGTTTTTATTTTATTATTTTTTTTACTTTATTAAATCCCTGATGGTTCCC
Organism: Bufo bufo; assembly: GCF_905171765.1. Lineage (NCBI taxonomy): Eukaryota > Metazoa > Chordata > Amphibia > Anura > Bufonidae > Bufo > Bufo bufo. The sequence continues at coordinate 9,987,746 of NC_053394.1, read as the reverse complement.
ATAACGACTTGCTGCATCTTTCCTTCTAGGTATCAAAAGAAAACTTCCTTCAAGTCCTGGAGAAATGTCATCTTCTGCTCTCCGAGAATCGGTTGGGTCACTTCCTGTCTCGCTGTGGACTGGACGAGACGTTGCCTCATGTCAATTACCTGGAATTCCTGCAGCGTCTCCAGACCAGGCGCCAAAATGGAAGAGCGCGCCGGGCCCTGCATGAGGCTGACTATGGGTACGGTCCACCTCTTACATATCTGAGTGTTGTGACTGGAGAGGACCTGACTGATTGACTCCTGATCCTTTGATACGTCCTTACAGTGGACAGAGCTGTGCAAATGCTTTGCTTTCCTTTTGCTGGTCTCATACTCTAGTTACAACCAGAGCTGTGTGTAGAATTATATTTTGCTAAATCACTGTTAGCTCTAAAATACAGACATTGGCATCTGACTGCAGCTCCTGCTGGTTCGGTATCTGTACAGAACTTTCTCTATTGTGGTCTTAGGCTGCAGAAACTCATATCTCATTGCAGTCTCTACGTGTTCATTGTCCATTCAAAATATGTTCTGGAGCAGTCTTAGTTTGTAGGGGACAATACCTCATTGCAGTCGCTGCTGGTTCAGTGTCTGTACAGAATATTCTGTGCTGTGGACTTAGTCCTTAGGTGTTTATATCTCATTGTAAGCCTTGCTGGTTTAGTTTCTGGTACAGAATATGCTCTGCTGTTGTTCTTAGTCTTCAGGAACTCATATCTCATCGCAGCCCCTGCTGGTTCATTGTCTATGTAGAATATGTTCTGCTGTGGTTTTAGTCTGTAGGGGATCATATCTAATCACAGACTCTGCTGGTTCAGTGTCTATGCAGAATATGCTCTGGTGTGGTTTTAGTTTGTAGAGCAGGGATGCTCAACCTGCGGCCCTCCAGCTGTTGTAAAACTACAAATCCCACGATGCCCTTCTGTAGGATGATAGCTGTAGGCTGTCAGGGAATAATGGGAGTTGTAGTTTTGCAACAGCTGGAGGGCCGCAGGTTGAGAATGCCTGTTGTAGAGGATATCATCTCATTGTGGTCCCTGTGTAGTCCCTGCTGGTTCAGTGTCTGTACAGAATATGTTTTGCTGTATTCTAAGTCTTCCGCTTTTTATATCTTATTACAATCTTTTCTAATCCAGAGTCTATATAGAATATGTTATGCTGTGATGTTCATGTGTAGATGATAATATATCATTGTAGTCCCTGCTGGTTCAGTGTCTGTACAGAAAATGATCTGTTTTTGTCTTTTGCTACACAGATCTCTGTGATTGACTTTTGATTCTTTATTTGTACTTTGTCTTCATTGGGCAATGTTCAATACAAGCTTAGCTAACTGTGGAACATTTTGCTTTCCTCATACACTATATGTAAGTGCAGCACCTGCTGATTCAGTGTCTGTACAGAACGTGCTATGCAGTATTGTTGTGAACCAGAGATCATATCTCATTGCAGTTTATGCCAGTTCACTCTCTGTATAGAATATTCTCTGCTGTGGTCTTGGTCTCCAGGAGCTCATATCTCATTGAAGGCCCTGCTGGTTCAGTATCTGTACAGAAAAGGATCTGCTATTGTCTTAGGCTGCGGAAAGCTCTGTCTATGACTTTGGATTATTTCTTTGTACTTTGTGTCTAATGGGCAATGTCTAATACAAGGCTAGCTAACTATGATTTATGTTTTCTTCCTATCTAAGTGGAGCTCCTGCTGATTCAGTATCTGTACACAATACCCTCTGCAATGTTTTAAGTACAGGAGCTCATACCTCATTGCTGATCATGCTGGCTCATTGTATATATTGAATATGTTCTGCTGTGGTCTTCGTCTGCAGAGGATAATATCTCATTGGAGCTCCTGCTGGTTCAGTGTCTGTACAGAACCTGCTCTGCTGATGTCTTAATCTTCAGGTGCTTATATCTCCCTGTAGGCCCTGCTGGTTCAGTGTCTGTACTGAATATGCTTATTTGAAATCTGGGATATTAATACATTTTGCTAATATGTTTCTAAATTGTCAACCATCAGGTATTATCGGGCATTTTAAAGCCCAAACACATTTTGTACACGCAGAAGGCTGGGGGTTGTAATGGCAGGTATACTGGTTATAACCCAACTTTCCTAGGTACAGATATTTCATAAATTAGTTGTTCTCTTGTTTTCTGTTTCATCCAGGACCAGAGATTCATCAAGCTCAATGTCCACATCCAGTGTTTTAGAGGACAAACTCCTACAGTTTCTTCACACTGATTTTAACACCGTCCTTTCTGAATTTAGGTGAGAACAATTTTATATATAGATAGAATCAGTCAATGGTGCAGCATTTATCAGATGCACATTGGTGACAAACAGAAAATTGTATATTAGAACAGCATACAAAAATTATCCCATAGATACCTCGAAACTGTATGCTATATATATATATTTTTATAAATGTGCCACTGTGCCTTTAAATGCATTATACCTACCAAGATATGGGCCAAATAGTGCCAAACCTAAATATTACCACCATCCGATGTCACACAGCAGTAGCATCATGGCGTCTCACACTTGCAGGGGCTGCAGAGGTGGCAGCTACACCTGGATCCTACTTCCTAAGAAGACCTAATGACTCCACGGTCACCTGTTAATGTAACATTACTATAAAACACATACTAGTTGGAGGATCTTGTCACAGATTTTATATTCTGACCCAGGAATTGAGACAAATGCCAAACAGTGTAAAAATAATACTGTCATATAGTGCCAAATGCTGCATACAGTGCACATATGATACCACCATACTATGCAGTTTCCATGCAAAACTATAATACAATGAATATATATTACTGTCCACATAATGATAACATATAGTAACAACATAAAATTGCCATACTATAGATACACATACGTTAAACATAGAATTTTGCCACCCAAAGTGTGAAAGAGGACTTTTGCTAATGGAGGGGATAGCGGTAATCGAGGCCCCCGGGCAATTGTTTATTTTGTCCATTCTGCAGGTCAACCCTGCATGTTACTCCATTAAATGCAGCGGAGGCATGACTGTTCTGCAGAGCTTGCAATCAGGTCCGGTTTTTCATGTTTAAAGCTTCAGTTTATTACTAAAGTGTATAATAAATCACAAAACTGTAAACTGTGCAACACTATACTGACACAAACACTGAGCACATCCTTCAGAATCTGCATATTCCACAACCATTAGTGCAAGAGCTACAGAACATTACTACATCACCAATGAAGCTGAATGAGTAACATATCAAATGTCTTCTCTACTGATAGGAGAGCGGATACAAATGACCTAAAGGCTCTCAGCCCCCAAGACGTCAGAGCAATCCTAGAAAACAGGTATAAAGACAGCAAACATGGGAGAGGGGAGCCGATCAACCAATGAGATTCTCTATTGTCCAAAAATAGTTGGTTATTTTGGATAACCCTTTTCTGGACCTTGTATGATCTTATAGTAAGAATGACTTTACAATAACGACTATAATACTGTCCATATGGCATGTCTAAGAATATAACTACTATAATACTGCCTCCTATGTACAAGAATATAACTACTATAATACTGCTCCTATGTACAAGAATATAACTACTATAATACTGCTCCTATGTACAAGAATATAACTACTATAATACTGCTCCTATGTACAAGAATATAACTACTATAATACTGCTCCTATGTACAAGAATATAACTACTATAATACTGCTCCTATGTACAAGAATATAACTACCATAATACTGCTCCTATGTACAAGAATATAACTACTATAATACTGCCTCCTATGTACAAGAATATAACTACTATAATACTGCCTCCTATGTACAAGAATATAACTACTATAATACTGCCTCCTATGTACAAGAATATAACTACTATAATACTGCTCCTATGTACAAGAGTATATCTACTATAATACTGCTCCTATGTACAAGAATATAACTACTATAATACTGCTCCTATGTACAAGAATATAACTACTATAATACTGCTTCTATGTACAAGAATATAACTACTATAATACTGCTCCTATGTACAAGAATATAACTACTATAATACCACTCCTATGTACAAGAATATAACTACTATAATACTGCTCCTATGTACAAGAATATAACTACTATAATACTGCTCCTATGTACAAGAATATAACTACTATAATACTGCCTCCTATGTATAAGAATATAACTACTATAATACTGCCCCCTATGTACAGGAATATAACTACTATAATACTGCTCCTATGTACAAGAATATAACTACTATAATACTGCTCCTATGTACAGGAATATAACTATAATACTGCCTCCTATGTACAGGAATATAACTACTATAATACTGCTCCTATGTACAAGAATATAACTACTATAATACTGCTCCTATGTACAGGAATATAACTACTATAATACTGCCTCCTATGTACAGGAATATAACTACTATAATACTGCTCCTATGTACAAGAATATAACTACTATAATACTGCTCCTATGTACAAGAACATAACTACTATAATACTGCCTCCTATGTACAAGAATATAACTACTATAATACTGCTCCTATGTACAAGAATATAACTACTATAATACTGCTCCTATGTACAGGAATATAACTACTATAATACTGCTCCTATGTACAGGAATATAACTACTATAATACTGCTTCTATGTACAAGAATATAACTACTATAATACTGCTCCTATGTACAAGAATATAACTACTATAATACTGCTCCTATGTACAAGAATATATCTACTATAATACTGCTCCTATATACAAGAATATAACTACTATAATACTGCTCCTATGTACAAGAATATAACTACTATAATACTGCTCCTATGTACAAGAATATAACTACTATAATACTGCCTCCTATGTACAAGAATATAACTACTATAATACTGCTCCTATGTACAAGAATATAACTACTATAATACTGCTCCTATGTACAGGAATATAACTACTATAATACTGCTCCTATGTACAAGAATATAACTACTATAATACTGCTCCTATGTACAAGAATATAACTACTATAATACTGCTCCTATGTACAAGAATATAACTACTATAATACTGCTTCTATGTACAGGAATATAACTACTATAATACTGCTCCTATGTACAAGAATATAACTACTATAATACTGCTCCTATGTACAAGAATATAACTACTATAATACTGCTCCTATGTACAAGAATATAACTACTCTAATACTGCTCCTATGTACAAGAATATAACTACTATAATACTGCCTCCTATGTACAAGAATATAACTACTATAATACTGCTCCTATGTACAAGAATATAACTACTATAATACTGCTCCTATGTACAGGAATATAACTACTATAATACTGCTCCTATGTACAAGAATATAACTACTATAATACTGCTCCTATGTACAAGAATATAACTACTATAATACTGCTCCTATGTACAAGAATATAACTACTATAATACTGCTCCTATGTACAAGAATATAACTACTATAATACTGCTCCTATGTACAAGAATATAACTACTATAATACTGTCTCCTATGTACAAGAATATAACTACTATAATACTGCTCCTATGTACAAGAATATAACTACTATAATACTGCTCCTATGTACAAGAATATAACTACTCTAATACTGCTCCTATGTACAAGAATATAACTACTATAATACTGCCTCCTATGTACAAGAATATAACTACTATAATACTGCTCCTATGTACAGGAATATAACTACTATAATACTGCTCCTATTTACAAGAATATAACTACTATAATACTGCCTCCTATGTACAAGAATATAACTACTATAATACTGTTTCGTATGTACAAGAATATAACTACTATAATACTGCTCCTATGTACAAGAATATAACTACTATAATACTGCTCCTATGTACAAGAATATAACTACTATAATACTGCTCCTATGTACAAGAATATAACTACTATAATACTGCCTCCTATGTACAAGAATATAACTACTATAATACTGCTCCTATGTACAGTAATATAACTGCTATAATACTGCTGCTATGTACAAGAATATAACTACTATAATACTGCCTCCTATGTACAAGAATATAACTGCTATAATACTGCTCCAAGACAATACTACATGTCACACGACTAAAAATGTCCGACATTGGTAGGAAGAGCAGGACACAGACTTCCAAGTACTACCCTGACCCCTAATTCCCCAGACTTGAACCCAGTTGATCATCTGTGGGATCACCTCAATGGTTGTGTTCGCTCTATGGACCCCCCCTCCCCCCCTCCAGCAGCTGTGAGATGCTCTGCAGTCATCATGGCTCTAGATACTTTGGACAACCTCCCAGGACCTTGTGGAGTCACTCGGGGCCCGTCTAGCTGCTGTCCGTGCTGCACACGCGATTACTCCGGATATTAGCCTCCGCTCAGAATAATGGGGCTCCACTGTGTATATAAATACTATAATACCGTCTATCATATTCTTTGTCTTCTGTCGCTTTCTGTAGATTTTCTATAAAGGTAACAGATGAGGAATTTGCACATTTTCTGGACAAATTGCCCGTTAATCCTCATGGAGACATCAGATATTTGGAGTTTATGGCCAAATTCGATGGCAGGTAGGAAAGCAATTAGTGCGATTGATGATTGCTGTGGGAAGAAGATAAAACACATTTGGATATAATGTGACTATTGATATCAGGAAGACCTCGGGCAGACGGAGGATCGGACGGGACTGTTCTGTGTCCGCACATTGGAGGAGGCTCTGCCCTCCGATGGTCAGACAGTGAATTACAATGACGTCCTGAAATTTCAATCATTTGACATTTCAATACTTTGCAGAGTAGTGAATAATCTGTGATAAGCTGGAGTGACGACTAGAGGCGAGCGAAGGTGCGATTTTACTGCTTCGCCGAAGTTCACAAAGATATTCGATTTTCAATGAATTACTTTGTCACGAATTGCTTTCCATTGTATGTAGCGGGCGCAATGACCGCGAATGGTGATCGCACCGCCCCCTATCATTTAACCCCTCAGATGCCGCGTTTATTGCTGATTGCAGCATCTGAGAGTCACATTCAGCCAATTAGGGGGTTAATCTGGGTTTAAAAAAACCATTTATGTACTCACCTCATCCATTTGCTCGTGGAGAGACCGTTGCGCCCATCTTGATTGAAGAAAACGCAACAAATCTAGCACGAGTGATGTGATGACGTCACCAAGTCTTCACGCTATTACTGATGACATCACCGCACCCAGCCACTGTGATGATGTCACACGCCGGTGTACATGAGCGTTGGCACGTTTTCTTTAATCAATATGGCTGCAACGGCCTCTCCGCGAACAAATGAGGTATGTGTTTTCTTGTTTATTTATCGCCATTTCAGGAAAAATTGATTAGTTACCACAAAGCGCAAGGAAATTCGGCTTTTTCGTGACAAATCAAATTTCGTTAACTTCAATTCGCTCAACACAAGTGATGACCGCAGTATATGTAAACACTGTGGTTAACACTTTACATCATCATACGGCGTAATCCTGCGGTTTATTTTGCGTACCTGTTGTTTGCTGATCCTGAGTACTAGTATGTTTTATACTCCAGTCACATCCAAAGCTGCATTTCCAATTCTTGTGACTACTTACAGGGGTGTGGCAACCAATGAGATTCCACCTTTCATTTTTCAGACCTCTTTAGGGCTCCTGCACATGACCATTGGTGTGTTTGCGGTCCGCAAATTGCAAAAGATGGATACAGGACATGTGCGTTCTGCATTTGGCGGAACGGCCGGCCCATCATAGAACAGTCTGTAACGCGGACAATAATAGGACATGTTGTATTATTTTGCAGGACGGACATGGAACGCATACAGAGTAATTTCCGTTTTTTTTTGCAGCCCCATTGAAGTGAATGGTTCCGCATATGGACAAAAAATATTTTCGTGTGCATGAGCCCTTAGGAGAACGAAAGGTGGAATCTGATTGGCTGTGTTTTTTTTACTTTTTTTTTTTACAAGTAAAAATGTATCTAAAAATTTTCAGCGATGGGAATTTCAGCATTTGGGATGGACATGAGACAGTGCTGACTGACTGCAGCCGAAAACCAAAGAGCGGTGCCAACCGGGCAAGTGTCCAGAGAGGGAGGAGCGCGGAGCAGGTACGTCGCCCCCCGCTCTGCGTGTGAACGGCCAATACTGGTGTTCCCCATGTTATGCCATTCCTCTGTTATTCTTCATGGAAATGGATGAATAAATTGACAACAGGATGTGCAGTGTCAGGCTGTCTAGGCACACGCCCATTTAAAAAAGGGAATGGTAACACCCAGTTGTCAGTTTATTCTTTAATTTCTAGGAGGAATAACAGAGGAGCAACACCAAGAGGTCTTAGAAAACCTGATCCAGAATTGTTATTTCATAAGAATCCCTCGCCAAGAATCTTAGGGTGAGATACAATTGTAACAAACCATCAGCTGTCACAGATATTAGGTCTTTAACAGGATTGCTGCCTGCAGATGTAAACTAGAATGTTCCTATTCACTGACAGAAAGCAGAGATCTTGAAAATGTTGAGAAGTAAAAGGCAAAATATGTGAAATGATTGAGCTTTATTGGTATAGATGATTTTTCACTCCCAGATTGTGTAGAGCAGGGATGGCCAACCTGAGGCTCTCCAGCTGTTGCAAAACTACAACTCCCAGCATGCCCAGACTGCCTACAGCTACCAGCCTACAGCAGGGCATGGTGGGAGTTGTAGTTTTACAACAGCTGGAGAGCCGCAGGTTGGCCATCCCTGGTGTAGAGCTTCGCCCTCGTCCCACCTAAAAATACCTCAAAACACCCTTTAAAAAAAAAAAAAATTGCACTGACCCCACCCCTTTGCAGCACTGACCCCACCCCTTTGCAGCACTGACCCACCCCTTTGCAGAACTGACCCAACCCCTTTGCAGAACTGACTCCACCCCCTTGTAGCACTGAGACACAGCTGTACATAAGGAGGTCAAGAAATGTCTCCGAATGCATCTGATGCATCAATGGAGAGAAATTTTTCCTGACACCCGAAAAGTCAGAGAAATTAGTTGTGACCGTCCGCTGAGTTGTCACCTGATCTTCTCATCACTTTGCAGCTCACAGAATTTATTAGACATCTTGTCAAAAACAATTACGAGACTCTGGAGCTGAACTTTAACGAGATGGACGAACGCAACACGCGGAGACTGACGGCGGAAGCCTTGTATCAGCTGCTGAAACGGTAAATGCTCCCATCAGGGACTGTGTGGAGCTGACACCTGTTACATTGCTTCAGGATGGAAGAAGCAATGACTCCATAGCGCCCCCACCAGGTTCTAAAAGATTTTTGATTATTGTGGTCCTCTGGATCAGTCTAGGGCGCGGTGTCCCTTCTAACAGCTTCTTCCTCTGCCTTCAGATCTCATTAGCTCAGGCTGAGTTTTTCTAGTCAACGATCAAATAACATTCTGCTTCTTCCAAAAATGTCAGAAAGTTTCAGAAAGTTGTTTTGTTGTTCTGTTCTGGCCCCTTAGAATTTAAAAAACTCTCGACAATCTGATTCTTGAAACCACTACCCTCCCCCCCTCCTAAAAGACCTGCATGGAAAGCCATTCCTGTCATTCTAGTAATGTACTGTGTCACCACTAGGGGGAGATCATTGCATAGGGGTTTAATATGAAATGAAAGCAAATTAAAATGTAGGAGGAGCTCACTGTATGCAGTATGTAGTATATAATCTGTATCTAGTGAGCTCCCTCTAGTGGTGGCTGTATAATATGTACATAGTGAGCTCCCTCTAGTGGTGGCTGTATAATCTGTATGTAGTGAGCTCCCTCTAGTGGTGGCTGTATAATCTGTATGTAGTGAGCTCCCTCTAGTGGTGGCTGTATAATCTGTATGTAGTGAGCTCCCTCTAGTGGTGGCTGTATAATCTGTATGTAGTGAGCTCCCTCTAGTGGTGGCTGTATAATATGTACATAGTGAGCTCCCTCTAGTGGTGGCTGTATAATCTGTATGTAGTGAGCTCCCTCTAGTGGTGGCTGTATAATCTGTATGTAGTGAGCTCACCCTAGTGGTGGCTGTATAATCTGTATGTAGTGAGCTCCCTCTAGTGGTTGCTGTATAACCTGTATGTAGTCAGCTCCCTCTAGTGGTGGCTGTATAATCTGTATGTAGTGAGCTCCCTCTAGTGGTGGCTGTATAATATGTACATAGTGAGCTCCCTCTAGTGGTGGCTGTATAATCTGTATGCAGTGAGCTCCCTCTAGTGGTGGCTGTATAATCTGTATGTAGTGAGCTCCCTCTAGTGGTGACTGTATAATCTGTATGTCTGTATGTAGTGAGCTCCCTCTAGTGGTGGCTGTATAATCTGTATGTAATGAGCTCCTTCTAGTGGTGGCTGTATAATCTGTATGTAGTGAGCTCCCTCTAGTGGTGACTATATAATCTGTATGTAGTGAGCTCCCTCTAGTGGTGGCTGTATAATCTGTATGTAGTGAACTTCCTCAAGTGGTGGCTGTATAATCTGTATGTAGTGAGCTCCCTCTAGTGGTGGCTGTATAATCTGTATGTAGTGAGCTCCTTCTAGTGGTGGATGTATGATCTGTATGTAGTGAGCTCCTTTTAGTGATGGCTGTATAATCTGTATGTAGTGAGCTCCCTCTAGTGGTGACTGTATAATCTGTATGTAGTGAGCTCCCTCTAGTGGTGGCTGTATAATCTGTATTCAGTGAGCTCCCTCTAGTGGTGGCTGTAGAATCTGTATGTAGTGAGCTCCCTCTAGTGGTGGCTGTAGAATCTGTATTCAGTGAGCTCCCTCTAGTGGTGGCTGTATAATATGTATGCAGTGAGCTCCCTCTAGTGGTGGCTGTATAATCTGTATGTAGTGAGCTCCCTCTAGTGGTGGCTGTAGAATCTGTATTCAGTGAGCTCCCTCTAGTGGTGGCTGTATAATCTGTATGTAATGGGGTCCCTCTAGTGGTGGCTGTATAATCTTTATGCAGTGAGCCTTCCCCAGCGTTTTCTGAATAATCTGGGGGTAAAGAGCACCCCCTAGTGGTGGCTGAAAGCAGACACCTTTTAATTATTTAAAGGAAACCTGTCACCGGTATTTTGTGTATAGAGCTGAGGACATGGGTTGCTAGATAGCCGCTAGCACATCCGCAATACCCAGTCCCCATAGCTCTGTGTGGTTTTATTGTCTCAAAAAAACTATTTGATAGATATGCAAATTATCCTGAGATGAGTCCTGTTCCTGAGATGAGTCCAGCGTGAAGGAGCCCAGCACCGCCCCGCATCCTCCGAATCTCCTCCTTGCTGCCCAACGTCACAAAGCTAGAGCGCTGTAATCTCGCGATGCGCAATCTAGCGCATGCGCTGTGTCGGCATAGTGTTCCTTCCCTGTGCTGTCATCAGCCTCAGGGAACGAACTGCGCATGCGCTAGCTCGCGAGATTATGTCGCTCTAGCTTTGTGACATCGGGGAGAAAGGAGGAGAAAGGAGGATGCGGGGCGGTGCTGGACTCCTTCACGCTGGACTCATCTCAGGGACAGGACTCATCTCAGGATAATTTGCATATCTATCAAATAGTTTTTTTGAGACAATAAAAGCACACAGAGCTATGGGGACTGGATATTGCGGATGTGCTAGCGGCCATCTAGCAACCCATGTCCTCAGCTCTATACACAAAATCCCGGTGACAGGTTCCCTTTAACTCTGTGGGTTTGTGAAGGAAAGCAGGGCATTTGGAGCTTCTTGACAGTTGAAGATTTGTTGGATATAGGACAATGAGATGAGCCATTAGTAACAGCTCTTCAGGCTAATGATACATTTTATAATGTGCTTTACATTGCAGATGTGACACCAGCCCAGAGATTTCCAGAGAAGAAGTCCGACGAATCTGGAAGACCCTAATTCTTAACCAAGACCAGACAGTTGACTTCTTCCAGTTCATCCGACATTTTGGTTTTTCCATAAAGTCTTCATGCTTCCCAAATGCTAAAATCTCTCCCCCGGTGAGAGGGGATGGTGACTGCCTGGTTCGCTCTTTGAAGCTCAACTCTGACACCAAAATCATTGCAAATTTCCTGCAGACCAAGGTGAGAACCTGTGATACCAGAAATGATGTGGGATGTTAAGAGGTGCACACTACTTCCATTTGAACTTGCAGTATCACTTTTCACCACTGATGGTGGCGATCACTTTTCCATACACACCGATACAACAGCGCCCCCATCTCTAATCTAATGAGGATTTGTCTGTTAAAATCAATTATGTTGGTAACAGAACATCTCGTAGTAATGGCAGACCCCATCATTTAATCAGTGGTCATACTTCTATAAGTGTGTATTGTTACATTACATGGGGTGCAGTCTCTCTAAAACCAAACATTTGATATTCTGGATGCTGAATTATTTTTTTTTCTCCTTAAAGGGGTTATCTCATGACAAATGTAAAAAAAATGAAAATCAGACATCATATAGTACATGACAATCTCTTTCTAACAAACTTAGAACCAGCCCTGTACCTCACATGGATCCAGAGATTTCCCCATTCATTACTACCTTTATATCAAGCTAGCAGCTCAAGGGGAGTGTACTTTCTGCTGCAGCTAAGGGGGCGTGTACATGCTCTCCCTATCAAAGCTCAGGAGGCGTGTCTCAGCTCTCCCTATCACAGCTCAGGAGGCGTGTCTCAGCTCTCCCTATCACAGCTCAGGAGGCGTGTCTCAGCTCTCCCTATCACAGATCAGGAGGCGTGTCTCATCTCTCCCTATCACAGCTCAGGAGGCGTGTCTCAGCTCTCCCTATCACAGCTCAGGAGGCGTGTCTCAGCTCTCCCTATCACAGCTCAGGAGGCAGTTGAAGGATGAAACTGAGCATGTGCGACCTTCTCAGTGAGCTGGACAAAGAAATAAGAAAAATGGTTAGGTACAGAGCGGCCATCAGAGATGATACTGCTGTTAGGGGCTGAGGGTAATGAGTCCTTAAGCAGCACCCACGCTTCTCAGTTAGTACCCAGCGCCCTCCGGCTGGCACTGAATGTATCAACACAGTTTCCCATTTTATTATTTAAATGGCCGCATTCAATAGACAATCAGATTTTGTGTTCAGGATCTAAAATGGTGCAAATCATCCCCATTTATGACAATAGAATGAAAAGATCTGCAGCTTTCAACCTTTTTCAAGATCTCTGCTTGCTGTCTATAAATGGAAACATTGTTGTTTATATCCAGGAGCTCAAACTTAATACATCTCACAGCTGAGGATTTGTTACTCTGTGAGCAGCATCACAGATCACTCCTTTCCTGATTCTTTGTTACAATGTATAAGTGCAGGTAAGACCCTGTTCATATCACTTTTTATTTGCCTACATCAGAGGTGTATATGCCTGGAGGGTGTCAGGTATCCAACGCTTAGAGTGGGACCATACAGCCCCCAGTATGGGTGACAGCGCCCTCTAGCAGACATAGTAGAGATAGAGCATCTGTCACCGGAAGGTCCAGTCATTGGACGCTGATGTCACTGGAGCGTCCTGGCGTATACGTATAACAGAGACAGGTGCCGTACAGTCCCCATAGGCAATTATGTTATCCGGATATGTGGACTGTACTAACCTACACTGCTGACATATACTGGTACGATGGAGGCCAATCTGGCAATGGATTGCTATGGACACGTCTAGCGTGTATGTTGGGAGTGTTCCCAGAGTACACGCTTATAACATAAATACAATGAACAGGCCCTAAAGTGAATCAGGATTGTCTAGACTGGATACAATTGTAACAAACCCTCAGCTGTGAGAAGTATTCGGTCTGTACAAGTGCTGAGTCTCTGGATATACACAAAAATATCGCCATTCAGTGACAGCAAGCAGAGCTTTTTAACAATGTTGAGGAGCTCAAGCACATGTCTGTCAGAATGTTGGATACATTTTGATGCTCTGGGGAAGCAGAGGTTCTCACTGACAGAATGTTGCAGAACTTTTGATACATTCCGATACTTTGTAATTGTGAGGCCGATAAGGGGAAGGGTTATTTTAGCCGCGTCTTCAGTGCCCCCCTTAAATCCTGGAATGTGGCTCCTGTAACGATAGGATGTACATTAACGGAGCTAAAAAAGATTCTCCTTGTGATGTGACACGGAGACGCTCCCCCATTTACAATACAATGTGTCTGCTCTGAGCGACCAGCTTTAAAAAGGAGGACACGAGAGGACAATGGGGCAGTGTTAAGGAAGACATGGACGCGTCCGATAATGGATCCGAGGGGGGGGGGGCGCCGATTCTAATCATTAAAAAAGCTTTTATTCTGCAGAGCGGGGTCGAGGTGGAGTCTATAAAGAGAAACCGGAGAAGACGGCGCAGACGCGACTGTTATATAATGAGCCCTGAGACTGCGTGGAGCGGAGGAGGGGCGCAGAATGGTCGCATTCTTGGCTCAATGAAACACGCAGCCTCAGGATGGGGTCACTCACAACGTCGCGTTTCGCCCTCTGTGGTGCTTTCTACTGTTCACTACAATGAAAAGCTCTGCAGCTTTCATACATTTACTATTTATTTCAATTCTTCACCATTTGCAAGATCTCTGCTTGCTGTCAATGAATAGGAACATTTGCGTTTATATCCATGAGGCTAAAGTTTGTCACAGCTGCTGGTTTTGCTACAGTGTATCAGTGTAGACTGCTATGAGCACAGCACAGTGCTAAGGGCAGCCATAAACATTACTTGACCCCTCTATACACATGCATACTTGGCTTGGCTGAGCATGCATGTGTCTTGAACAGGATGAAAAAGCTGCCACCAGACATGTCTTATGGAGACATGGCGTATCTGCTTGAGAATAAAAGCATTAGGCCAGTGTCAGACTAGCAAGTTGTCAGCGGGAAATGCTCTGTGCGGGAGAGTGATTTCCCATCTTGTATTATAATGATTTATAATGCTGTGTGTCTCTGCCCGATATCAGCTGTAACGATTTGTACGGATGGCATTATGTCAGTACAGTTCAATACAGCGGAGGTCGGGCAGAGACACACAGCATTATAAATCATTATAATACAAGATGGGAAATCACTCTCCCGCACAGAGCATTTCCCGCTGTCAACTCGCTCATCTGACACTGGCCTTAAAGGGGTATTCCCATCTCAGACAATGGGGGCATATCACTATTTTCGGGCGGCCCCATATACAGTTAGGTCCATATATATTTGGACACTGACAAACATTTTTTTTTACCTGTTTACTAAAACATATTCAAGTTATAGTTATATCATGGACATGGACATAAAGTCCAGACTTTTAGCTTCCATTCGAGAGTATCCACATTAAAATTGGATGAAGGGTTTAGAAGTTTTAGCTCCTTTACACGTGGCACCCTGTTTTTAAAGGGACCAAAAGTAATCGGACAATTGACTCTTAGGCTGTTTCATGGCCAATCCAAAGCATACCGCATCGTCTGTAGAACACGGCGGAGGCAGGGTGATGCTTGGGCATGCATGGCTGCCGGTGGCTCCGGGGCCCTAGTGTTTATTGATGATGGGACACAGGACAGAAGCAGCCGGATGAATTCTGGGGTCTTCAGAGACAGACGTGCGCTCAAATCCAGCCAAACTGATACAGATGGACAATGACCCGAAACATAAAGCCAAAGCGACCCAGGGGTTTATTAAAGCAAAGAAGTGGAATATTTTTGAATGGCCGAATCACCGGATCTGAACCCAATAGAGCATTTCACTTGTTACAGACTAATCTTCAGACAGAAAGGCCCAGAAACAAACCGCAACTGAAAACCGCGGCAGTAAAGGCCGAGCATTAAAGAGGAGGAAACAGCGTCCGGTGAGGTCCATGAGGTCAGGACTTCAGGCAGTCATGGCAACAGAGGATTTTTAGAAATTAACATTTTATTTACAATTATTTAATTTGTCCGATTACTTTTGAGCCCCTGAAATGAAGGGATTGAGTTTAAAAAAATGCTTTAGTTCCTCACATTTTTATGCAATCATTTTGTTCAACCGACTGAATTACAGCTGAAAGTCTGAACTTCACCGGCATCTGAATTGTGTCCAAGATCCATTGTGGTAACGTACAGGACAGAGATGAGAAAAATGCTGTCTCTGTCCAAATATATATGGGCCTGACTGTAAATGAATGGAGGGCAGCCGTGGAGGCGTGGTGCGCCCTTCCTTCACTTTGCCAGTTGCGTTTACGAGAAAGGCGCAGGCAACAACTATCAGACAATGGGGGCATATCCTAGCGATCCCCCCCCCCCCCCCATTGTCTGAGATGGGAAAACCCCTTTAAGGAGCTGAAATCCAAGGGACCGATCCTTGTCTCACCGACATCTGCCGTTCATGGTGTGTCAGGAACCCCCCATAGGCATTAACTGTTATCGAATGTGTATGTCTAGCTTAAGACCTGCACTGATACACTGCAGCAAACTATCAGCTGTGAGAACATAGGGTCTGTGCTGCTTTTTGGCTTCCAAATAAAAACAATGAATGCCTTCATTGACGGCAAACAGAGATCTTGAAAATCAAGATGAATTGAAAAACAGAGTCTTTTAGAAAGTTGCAGAACTTTGCATTACTTACTTAAGACTGGACATCCCCCCTTTAATGTTTGGGGACCTTAAAGTGGTATTCCCATCTCAGACAATGGGGGCATATCGCTAGGATATTCCCCCAATGTCTGATAGGTGCAGGTCCCACCCCTCGTAAAGGCAGCCAGCAAAGTCCCGGAGGGCGCCCTCCATTCATTTCCATGGGGCCACCGAAAATAGCCAAGTACTGGCTCGGCTATTTCCATCGGCCCAATAGAAATGAATGGGAGCAGTGGCCGTGCAAGTGCGGTGCTCTCCCATATACTCCTATGGGGTCAGTGCTTGGTGGTGGCCGGACCTGGGGACACCCGTGGTCCTCCAGTCACCACTTTCCCCGCTCCATTCTCTATATTGGTGCGACCTGCACCTATCAGACAATGTAGACATATTCTAGCGATATGCCCCCATTGTCTCAGATGGAAATACCCCATTAAAGGGATGACACTGGGAGACAGTCCTGATGAGACCCGAGCAGGACCCGTGTGTGGCCTGGAGCTTGATATTCTCCGGTCTGGTGTGCAGATCGTCCCCTCTCACGCAGCGATGTCACTGGTTTTACAGGTGAAGCTTCTTCTTGATGACCTCTGGGTCCAGTTCAAGGATTTAGATCCCATGAATTCTGGATCCGTCACTAGAGAAGAATTTCTTGACCTACTGCAAGAGCTGAGTCCAGACCTCACCAAACACCAGTGTGACACCATCGCAGCCAAGTTTACTGACAGGCAGAACAGGTATATGGCTCTCATGTCTGATCACATGATGATGTAAGTGATGTCAGTAACAGGGGGCGGAGCTGTGACAACCTCTCAGACATGATGTGCAGACAGGTTGTCAGCAGTAATAGATGAATAGATGTTACTGTAGTATAAGGTGTGTGGATCGCATGTCTGATCTCAGTGAAGACTGATCAGGTCAATGAAGGGTCTGGGGTAGAGGTTTGGGATTTAGCTCTAGATCCCGGGCAGGGTAGAGGTTTAGGATTAGGGCTCTGGCTCCTGGGGTAGGGTAGAGGTTTTGGTTCAGGCTCTACATTCTGGGTTATGGTCGAGGTTTGGGACTGGGTTCTAGATTTCAGGCGGGGCAGAGGATTGGGATTTAGCTCTAGAATCTGGGCCAGGGCAGAGGTTTATGATTAGGGCTCTGGATCCTGGGGTAGGGTAGAGTTTGGGATTAGGCTCTAGATTCTGGCCCGTGGCCGAGGTTTGGGACTGGGTTCTAGATTTCAGGCAGGGCAGAGGATTGGGATTTAGCTCTAGAATCTGGGCCAGGGCAGAGGTTTATGATTAGGGCTCTGGATCCTGGGGTAGGGTAGAGTTTGGGATTAGGCTCTAGATTCTGGCCCGTGGCCGAGGTTTGGGACTGGGTTCTAGATTTCAGGCGGGGCAGAGGTTTGGGGATCAGGCTCTGGATCCTGGTGACTGGTTTGTACTTGCAGGATTTCCTACGTCCAGTTTCTTCAGCCATATCAGACTGGAAGGAAGATGATTAACCAAAGTGGAGGAAAAGAAAAGAAGACCAAGAAGAAGACGACCTCACCCAAGTCATCCATCGATAGCGGCCTTAATGCCATCACTACCAAATTGCGACAGAAGGTACCGGGATGGCCACAGGCCACGGAAACATTCACCAAATCAAAAGACTGACCTGAGGAAGGGACATCCTTAAAGGGAATGTCTAACCTCTATTCTGGACTATTATCTGCAGTTATACATGAGTAGTCCTGCAGATAAGGAGTCCAGGTCCAGGTCAGCACTCAGAGCTGCACTGAAATGCACGGTCCAGACGGAGTCCTCTGCACATGCAACGCAGCTCTGAGCGCTGACAGCGGGAGAAGGAAGGGGGGGGAATAGGTGATCTGGACTCTATAGCCGAGGACGACTCATGTGTCACTGCAGATAATGGTCCAGAATCGGGGCGACAGATTCCCTTTTAGGTCAGAATCATTGCTGTATATAATGTATGGCAAAATGATGCTATATAATTATACATTACTCGTTATGCTCCACAGGGCTGGTGGATTACAGGCCTGAGGTAAAAACATTTTGAGTACATAAATAACAGTACTATACAGTGCCAACATAACAGCGCCATACAGTGATCATATAACAGTACAATACAGTGATCATATAACAGTACCATACAGTGCCAACATAACAGCGCCATACAGTGGTCATATAACAGTACAATACAGTGATCATATAACAGTACAATACAGTGATCATATAACAGTACCATACAGTGCCAACATAACAGCGCCATACAGTGGTCATATAACAGCGCCATACAGTGGTCATATAACAGCGCCATACAGTGGTCATATAACAGCGCCATACAGTGATCATATAACAGCGCCATACAGTGATCATATAACAGTACAATACAGTGATCATATAACAGTGCCATACAGTGATCATATAACAGCGCCATACAGTGATCATATAACAGCGCCATACAGTGATCATATAACAGTACCATACAGTGGTCATATAACAGCGCCATACAGTGATCATATAACAGTACAATACAGTGATCATATAACAGTACAATACAGTGATCATATAACAGTGCCATACAGTGATCATATAACAGTGCCATACAGTGATCATATAACAGTACCATACAGTGGTCATATAACAGATCATACAGTGATCATATAACAGCGCCATACAGTGATCATATAACAGTACAATACAGTGATCATATAACAGTGCCATACAGTGATCATATAACAGTGCCATACAGTGATCATATAACAGTACAATACAGTGATCATATAACAGTGCCATACAGTGGTCATATAACAGATCATACAGTGGTCATATAACAGATCATACAGTGATCATATAACAGTACCATACAGTGCCAACATAACAGCGCCATACAGTGGTCATATAACAGTACAATACAGTGATCATATAACAGTACAATACAGTGATCATATAACAGTACCATACAGTGCCAACATAACAGCGCCATACAGTGGTCATATAACAGCGCCATACAGTGGTCATATAACAGCGCCATACAGTGGTCATATAACAGCGCCATACAGTGATCATATAACAGCGCCATACAGTGATCATATAACAGTACAATACAGTGATCATATAACAGTGCCATACAGTGATCATATAACAGCGCCATACAGTGATCATATAACAGCGCCATACAGTGATCATATAACAGTACCATACAGTGGTCATATAACAGCGCCATACAGTGATCATATAACAGTACAATACAGTGATCATATAACAGTACAATACAGTGATCATATAACAGTGCCATACAGTGATCATATAACAGTGCCATACAGTGATCATATAACAGTACCATACAGTGGTCATATAACAGATCATACAGTGATCATATAACAGTACAATACAGTGATCATATAACAGTACAATACAGTGATCATATAACAGTGCCATACAGTGATCATATAACAGTGCCATACAGTGATCATATAACAGTACCATACAGTGGTCATATAACAGATCATACAGTGATCATATAACAGCGCCATACAGTGATCATATAACAGTACAATACAGTGATCATATAACAGTGCCATACAGTGATCATATAACAGTACAATACAGTGATCATATAACAGTGCCATACAGTGATCATATAACAGTGCCATACAGTGGTCATATAACAGATCATACAGTGGTCATATAACAGATCATACAGTGATCATATAACAGATCATACAGTGCCAATCATACAGAGCCCACATAACAGTGTCATACAGTACTCACATAATATAAATACAGTGCCCACATAACAGTGCCATACAGTACTCACATAATATAAATACAGTGCCCACATAACAGTACCGTATAGTGGCCACATACAGTGCTTACATAAAAGCCTATACCTTTGCAGTAGAGAAATGATAATACCGCCATACAGTGCTGAATTATGCAGCAACACTGAAAGTTTCTAGAAACATACTAAGAGGGTTTGGGATTCTTAAGATATTGTCTCGGGTGTGTAAAATTGGGAGATTAAATTGTGAGCTCCTTCGGACGAGGATGATGGGAGTGATACATTAGGTGAGTGAGTGGAATTAGATTGTGAGCTCCTGAAGTCAGTGATGATGGGAGGATACATGTGGTTTACAATGTTATTTTACTAGAGGGGAGATGAGCGGCTGCCAGACATTCATCCACAGCCGCTTATCTCTAGGAAAACTCTGTCTCAATAGGATTTAACAGATAACATCCAAGTCCTCCCTTCCCCCTGGATGTGCGCAGTGTAAGGCTCATCTTGACGTGACAGACAATACGCAGATGTAGCAGAGCTAAATTCATTGTGTTGTGCATGGTGATAATGCTCTGAGTACAGATGATGATGAAGGTTTTACTGCAGCCCATGAAACCCAGATAGGACACGTCAGTCACTATGAGTTGACAGACTCAGCTCTGCTACATCAACAGAGCGGTAGTTTATAGTTCTAAGCAGATGTGAATCCTGATGAAGGGTCTTGCCGTCCCCTACAGATATCCAGCTCAGAGTGGAGGAATCTCCTTCAGTCCTGCCTTAAGATGGACACGGATGGGTCCGGCCTCCTCAGCCTCCCGGAGTTCCGGTCGGTGGTGAAGCTGTGCGACATCGTCCTGGATGAGGAGGAGATCTACCACCTCATGTCCCACTACGACCGGGATCTGGCTGGGAAGATTGACTACTCCCAGCTGCTGAAAGACCACAGCAAGTGACAGACGAGGGCCGCCGGCCGTCCCCAAATTACTGGACCCTCCGCAAAAACAGGCGACTTCTTTCCTGTGTCCGTGAAATAAATAGATGGGATTCTTTTGAGGTGGTGGCGCCCGAGGAGCGGGTTATTTCTGTGGCAGTTTCCAGTTGATACTGGTAATGATCCAGACACTGAGCAATGTGCCGCTATCTCCTCTGATCTTTATTATTCATTATGGTTTTACTATTTGTCCAGAATAAAAGAAAAATTACAGTTGGCGACACTGACGAGCGCAGAGCGTAATAAGCAAGACTGTAATAAATGCATAACAGTGACATTCACAGCGCCCCCATAACAGTGACATCCACAGTGCCCCCCTAACAGTGACATCCACAGTGCCCCCATAACAGTGACATCCACAGTGCCCCTATAACAGTGACATCCACAGTGCCCCCATAACAGTGACATCCACAGTGCCCCCATAACAGCGACATCCACAGTGCCCCCATAACAGTGACATCCACAGTGCCCCCCTAACAGTGACATCCACAGTGCCCCCATAACAGCGACATCCACAGTGCCCCCATAACAGTGACATCCACAGTGTCCTCATAACAGTGACATCCACAGTGCCCCTATAACAGTGACATCCACAGTGCCCCCATAACAGTGACATCCACAGTGCCCCCATAACAGTGACATCCACAGTGCCCCCATAACAGTAACATCCACAGTGCCCCCATAACAGTGACCTCCACAGTGCCCCCATAACAGTGACACCCACAGTGTCCCCATAACAGTGACATCCACAGTGCTCCCATAACAGTGACATCTACAGCGCCCCCATAACAGTGACATCCACAGTGCCCCCATAACAGTGACGTCCACAGTGCCCCTATAACAGTGACATCCACAGTGCCCCCATAACAGTGACCTCCACAGTGCCCCCATAACAGTGACATCCACAGTGCCCTCATAACAGTGACCTCCACAGTGCCCCCATAACAGTGACACCCACAGTGTCCCCATAACAGTGACATCCACGGTGCCCCCATAACAGTGACATCCACGGTGCTCCCATAACAGTGACATCCACAGTGCCCCATAACAGTGACATCCACAGTGCCCCCATAACAGTGACATCCACAGTGCCCCCATAATAGTGACATCCACAGTGCTCCCATAACAGTGACCTCCACAGTGCTCCCATAACAGTGACATCCACAGCGCCCCCATAACAGTGACATCCACAGTGCTCCCATAACAGTGACATCCACAGCGCCCCCATAACAGTGACATCCACAGTGCCCCCATAACAGTGACGTCCACAGTGCTCCCATAACAGTGACATCCACAGTGCTCCCATAACAGTGACATCCACAGCGCCCCCATAACAGTGACATCCACAGTGCCCCCATAACAGTGACGTCCACAGTGCCCCTATAACAGTGACGTCCACAGTGCCCCCATAACAGTGACCTCCACAGTGCCCCCATAACAGTGACATCCACAGTGCCCCCATAACAGTGACCTCCACAGTGCCCCCATAACAGTGACCTCCACAGTGCCCCCATAACAGTGACACCCACAGTGTCCCCATAACAGTGACATCCACGGTGCCCCCATAACAGTGACATCCACAGTGCTCCCATAACAGTGACATCCACAGTGCCCCCATAACAGTGACATCCACAGTGCTCCCATAACAGTGACATCCACAAGTGCCCCCATAACAGTGACATCCACAGCGCTCCCATAACAGTGACATCCACAGCGCCCCCATAACAGTGACATCCACAGCGCCCCCATAACAGTGACGTCCACAGTGCCCCCATAACAGTGACATCCACAGTGCCCCCCTAACAGTGACATCCACAGTGCCCCCATAACAGTGACCTCCACAGTGCCCCCATAACAGTGACCTCCACAGTGGCCCCTATGACAGTGACATCCACAGTGCCCCTATAACAGTGACATCCACAGTGCCCCAATAACAGTGACATCCACAGTGCCTCCATAACAGTGACATCAACAGTGCCCCCATAACAGTGACATCCACAGTGCCCCCCTAACAGTGACATCCACAGTGCCCCCCTAACAGTGACATCCACAGTGCCCCCATAACAGTGACCTCCACAGTGCCCCTATAACAGTGACATCTACAGTGCCCCTATAACAGTGACATCTACAGTGCCCCCATAGCAGTTACATCCACAGTGCCCCCCATGACAGTGCCATCTACAGTGCCCCTATAACAGTTACATCCACAGTGCCCCCATAACAGTGACATCCACAGTGCCCCCATAGCAGTGACCTCCACAGTGCCCCATAACAGTAAGATCCACAGTGCCCCCATAACAGTGACATCCACAGTGCCCCCATAACAGTGACATCCACAGTACCTCCCTAACAGTGACATCCACAGTGCCCCCCTAACAGTGACATCCACAGTGCCCCCATAACAGTGACCTCCACAGTGCCCCTATAACAGTGACATCTACAGTGCCCCTATAGCAGTGACATCCACAGTGCCCCCCATGACAGTGCCATCTACAGTGCCCCCCTAACAGTGACATCCACAGTGCCCCCATAAAAGTGACCTTCACAGTGCCCCTATAACAGTGACATCTACAGTGCCCCCATAACAGTGACATCCACAGTGCCCCCCATGACAGTGCCATCTACAGTGCCCCCATAACAGTGACATCCACAGTGCCCCCATAACAGTGACATCCACAGTGCCCCTATAACAGTGACATCCACAGTGCCCCCATAACAGTGACATCCACAGTGCCCCTATAACAGTGACATCTACAGTGCCCTCATAGCAGTGACATCCACAGTGCCCCCCATGACAGTGCCATCTACAGTGCCCCCATAACAGTGACATCCACAGTGCCCCCATAACAGTGACCTCCACAGTGCCCCCATAACAGTGACATCCACAGTGCCCCCATAACAGTGACCTCCACAGTGCCCCCATAACAGTGACCTCCACAGTGCCCCCATAACAGTGACATCCACAGTGGCCCCTATGACAGTGACATCCACAGTGCCCCTATAACAGTGACATCCACAGTGCCCCAATAACAGTGACATCCACAGTGCCTCCATAACAGTGACATCCACAGTGCCCCCATAACAGTGACATCCACAGTGCCCCATAACAGTGACATCCACAGTGCCCCCCTAACAGTGACTGACATCCACAGTGCCCCCATAACAGTGACCTCCACAGTGCCCCTATAACAGTGACATCTACAGTGCCCCCATAGCAGTTACATCCACAGTGCCATCTACAGTGCCCCTATAACAGTGACATCCACAGTGCCCCCATAACAGTGACATCCACAGTGCCCCCATAACAGTGACATCCACAGTGCCCCTATAACAGTGACATCTACAGTGCCCCCATAGCAGTGACATCCACAGTGCCCCCCATGACAGTGCCATCTACAGTGCCCCCATAACAGTGACATCCACAGTGCCCCCATAACAGTGACCTCCACAGTGCCCCCATAACAGTGACATCCACAGTGCCCCCATAACAGTGACCTCCACAGTGCCCCCATAACAGTGACCTCCACAGTGCCCCCATAACAGTGACATCCACAGTGGCCCCTATGACAGTGACATCCACAGTGCCCCTATAACAGTGACATCCACAGTGCCCCAATAACAGTGACATCCACAGTGCCTCCATAACAGTGACATCCACAGTGCCCCCATAACAGTGACATCCACAGTGCCCCCATAACAGTGACATCCACAGTGCCCCCCTAACAGTGACATCCACAGTGCCCCCATAACAGTGACCTCCACAGTGCCCCTATAACAGTGACATCTACAGTGCCCCCATAGCAGTTATATCCACAGTGCCATCTACAGTGCCCCTATAACAGTTACATCCACAGTGCCCCCATAACAGTGACATCCACAGTGCCCCCATAGCAGTGACCTCCACAGTGCCCCATAACAGTAAGATCCACAGTGCCCCCATAACAGTGACATCCACAGTGCCCCCATAACAGTGACATCCACAGTACCTCCCTAACAGTGACATCCACAGTGCCCCCATAACAGTGACCTCCACAGTGCCCCTATAACAGTGACATCTACAGTGCCCCCATAGCAGTTACATCCACAGTGCCCCCATAGCAGTGACATCCACAGTGCCCCCCATGACAGTGCCATCTACAGTGCCCCCCTAACAGTGACATCCACAGTGCCCCCATAACAGTGACCTCCACAGTGCCCCTATAACAGTGACATCTACAGGGCCCCCATAGCAGTTACATCCACAGTGCCCCCATAGCAGTGACATCCACAGTGCCCCCCATTACAGTGCCATCTACAGTGCCCCATAACAGTTACATCCACAGCGCCCCCATAACAGTGACATCCACAGTGCCCCCATAACAGTGACATCCACAGTGCTCCCATAACAGTGACATCCACAGTGCCCCCATAACAGTGACATCCACAGTACCCCCCTAACAGTGACATCCACAGTGCCCCCATAACAGTGACCTCCACAGTGCCCCTATAACAGTGACATCTACAGTGCCCCCATAGCAGTGACATCCACAGTGCCCCCCATGACAGTGCCATCTACAGTGCCCCCCTAACAGTGACATCCACAGTGCCCCCATAAAAGTGACCTCCACAGTGCCCCTATAACAGCGACATCTACTGTGCCCCCATAACAGTGGCATCCACAGTGCCCCCCATGACAGTGCCATCTACAGTGCCCCCATAACAGTGACATCCACAGTGCCCCCATAACAGTGACATCCACAGTGCCCCTATAACAGTGACATCCACAGTGCCCCCATAACAGTGACATCCACAGTGCCCCTATAACAGTGACATCTACAGTGCCCCCATAGCAGTGACATCCACAGTGCCCCCCATGACAGTGCCATCTACACTGCCCCCATAACAGTGACATCCACAGTGCCCCCCATGACAGTGCCATCTACAGTGCCCCCATAACAGTGACATCCACAGTGCCCCCATAACAGTGACATCCACAGTGCCCCTATAACAGTGACATCCACAGTGCCCCCATAACAGTGACATCCACAGTGCCCCTATAACAGTGACATCTACAGTGCCCCCATAGCAGTGACATCCACAGTGCCCCCCATGACAGTGCCATCTACACTGCCCCCATAACAGTGACATCCACAGTGCCCCCATAACAGTGACCTCCACAGCGCCCACATAACAGTAACATCTTCAGTGCTCCCATAACAGTGACCTCCACAGTGCCCTCATAACAGTGACCTCCACAGTGCCCCCATAATAGTGCAGTTTCTCTTACCTGCTGATGGGCAGCACGGTGGCTCAGTGGTTAGCACTGTTAGCACTGTTGCCTTGCAGCGCTGGGGTAAAGACAGACTGATAGGGACCTTAGATTGTGAGCCCCATATGATAATGTCTGTAAAGCGCTGCAGAATATAGTAGCGCTGCATAAAATAAATTAGATGATAGCAGCAGGGATCGGTGGGCTCATGCTGCATGCACTGGCGGTCTTATACCTGCACATGAACACTCACTCTCCTTCCATCCTTCTCTCTCTCCCTCTATCTGTCCGATCCCCCCTCATCTCCACCTTAGTGCTCTCATGGTACTTGACCAGTAATCTTCTCCTGCCTCCTGGCCGTGGCCCCGCAGATGGACGGTGACTGAGACTTGTGCTTCCTGCTGCACATCTCAGCACAATGAAGTCTGCGATGATCTGCGGCGTAGGTAGCTCCGTACATTCCTGCCATCAGGAATTTCAGGGCCCCATACAGGCAAAATTTGTGGGGGCCCCCTGTGGCCCCACCCTGGCTCCACCCCTTTACCCAGAACTCCACTTCCATCCTTGGCCCCACCCCTACTCTAACCCCCAATTTCACACTCGCCCCACATCCTCCCTGATGGAGGCCCTGCACACAGTATGCACTAAAGGAGTAGTACACTGAGGCTGGAATCCTCCGCCATCTTGCTTTATGATCTTGCACAAAATCGCGTGAACGGTGACGTATGACATCACCACCCCGGCCGGCGCGATGACATCATCTGGAGTTGCATGAGATTTTGAGCCAGACCTTTAAGCAGCATGGCGGCCGGCCCGTTGCCAGCAAACGGATCAGGTAGGTATCGTTTTTTTTATCTAAGGGGTACAATGACAGCGAGAGGAGCAATCGCCGATCCCTGACATTGCACCCACTACATACAAAGAAATGCGCTTAATGACGGATTCGTCTGTCACAAAGCGAATTTTTTTGGTAAAATTGGGTGAAGCAGCAGAATCGAATTCTTTAATAATTCGCTCATCTCTTCTGATGACCGGTTCTATGGAAGTGAATGGGGCTGAGCTGCGATGCCAAGCACAGCCACTATACAGCGTGCGGCGCTATGCTTGGTGAGCATGGAGAAGGCCGCGGTGCTACCCGGAGATCGGCGGCGGTCCCGGGGGTCCTGAGGATAGGTCATCAGTATAAAACCCCTTTAATCTGATTGTATGCAGGTTGTTTTGCCGCTGAAATCTCAAGCGATCGGCTGTAATCTGAGGGGAAATCCCTATGTCAAGTGTGTAACGTCTCTGGAGCGCCCCCACAGGAGGACCGAAGTATTACATACCCAGCTTCTAATGAAATTAATAGCCTGTCCATGGAAATACTGGACACAACAAGTCCTCCAGAGATGGAGACGCTCCTTGTAGACCCCTTCTCAACCAGGCAGTCTCTTTGGCCTCTGTTCGTAGATTCCTTGTGGCCATTACATCTCTGCGAGCAATGGCCGCCAGTCACTGGCCAATCGGAAAATGAGCCCAAGACCCAAGAGATCAGACTAAGACCCGATGTTTATGGAGAAGTTTAATTCTTCTTTCAGAAAGGAAGAAACACAAGATCTAATTAGAAGTTGTTACACAAGACACGTCCAGGACGAGCTGAATGTCCGCCGGCTCTGGTTACCCTGGGAGGGCGAGCCGCCCCCATTCCTGCCGCTCTATCAGGTCGGCCATCACCCGCTGCCTGGACTAAGTGACTTCTGTTTCTGGGCCTTTCTCATGTAGATGTTACATGTATAGACTGCCCCCCCCCCCTTCCCCAGCCGGCTGAATGGCGCAGCTTCCAGATTCATCTCCTTGCTTCATACATTTGGCCTGAATGACGGATCCGGTTACGGACGGCAATAACGCTGTGTTTTTTCTCCGCGAGATCATCTGGGAAGATTACATTCATTAGTCGCTTCCAGACAATTTCCCCGCACAGACCGCGGCTTTCTGTTTGTTTCCAGTTTCGGGGAAGTAAATTGATACATTGTGGTCGATGTTTGTTGTGTGAATTTAAAGAAGACGTTTAGACAAGAAATGTTTTATTTTCTTAACTATAAATCGACAGAGAAGAGGAGGAAAGGACTGGACAGGAGGATAAGGACTGGACGGGGGGATAAGGACTGGACGGGGGGAAAAGGACTGGACAGGGGGATAAGGACTGGACAGGGGGTATAAGGGCTGGACAGGGGGGATAAGGACTGGACAGGGGGGATAAGGACTGGACGGGGGGATAAGGACTGGATGGGGGGATAAGGACTGGACAGGGGGATAAGGACTGGACAGGGGGATAAGGACTGGACAGGGGGATAAGGGCTGGACAGGGGGATAAGGGCTGGACAGGGGGGATAAGGACTGGACAGGGGGGATAAGGACTGGACAGGGGGATAAGGGCTGGACAGGGGGGATAAGGACTGGACAGGGGGGATAAGGACTGGACAGGGGGGATAAGGACTGGACGGGGGGATAAGGACTGGACGGGGGGATAAGGACTGGACAGGGGGATAAGGACTGGACAGGGGGATAAGGACTGGACAGGGGGATAAGGGCTGGACAGGGGGATAAGGACTGGACAGGGGGATAAGGACTAGACAGGGGGATAAGGGCTGGACAGGGGGATAAGGACTGGACGGGGGGATAAGGACTGGACGGGGGGATAAGGACTGGACAGGGGGATAAGGACTGGACAGGGGGATAAGGACTGGACAGGGGGTATAAGGGCTGGACGGGGGGATAAGGACTGGACGGGGGGATAAGGACTGGACAGGGGGATAAGGACTGGACAGGGGGATAAGGACTGGACAGGGGGATAAGGGCTGGACAGGGGGATAAGGACTGGACAGGGGGATAAGGGCTGGACAGGGGGATAAGGACTGGACAGGGGGTATAAGGACTGGACAGGGGGGATAAGGACTGGACAGGGGGATAAGGACTGGACAGGGGGATAAGGACTGGACAGGGGGGATAAGGACTGGACAGGGGGATAAGGACTGGACAGGGGGTATAAGGACTGGACAGGGGGGATAAGGACTGGACAGGGGGGAAAAGGACTGGACAGGGGGTATAAGGGCTGGACAGGGGGATAAGGACTGGACAGGGGGTATAAGGGCTGGACAGGGGGGATAAGGACTGGACAGGGGGGATAAGGACTGGACAGGGGGAATAAGGGCTGGACAAGGGGATAAGGACTGGACAGGGGGATAAGGACTGGACAGGGGGATAAGGACTGGACAGGGGGATAAGGACTGGACAGGAGGATAAGGGCTGGACAGGGGGGATAAGGACTGGACGGGGGGATAAGGACTGGACAGGGGGATAAGGGCTGGACAGGGGGATAAGGACTGGACAGGGGGATAAGGACTGGACAGGAGGATAAGCAAAAATACTCAACTAATGGAGCAGGTACCTAGGGTTTACCTGTCACTCTCGCAGGATGCTGCCCCTACCGTGCTTCACTGTAGGGATGGTATTGGGCAGGAGATGAGCGGCGCCTGGTATTATCCAGACATGATGCTGCCCCCACCATGCTTCACTGTAGGGATGGTATTGGGCAGGTGATGAGCGGCGCCTGGTCTCCTCCAGACATGACACTGCCCCCACCATGCTTCACTGTAGGGATGGTATTGGGCAGGTGATGAGCGGCGCCTGGTCTCCTCCAGACATGATGCTGCCCCCACCATGCTTCACTGTAGGGATGGTATTGGGCAGGTGATGGGCAGCGCCTGGTCTCCTCCAGACATGATGCTGCCCCCACCATGCTTCACTGTAGGGATGGTATTGGGCAGGTGATGGGCGGCGCCTGGTCTCCTCCAGACATGATGCTGCCCCCACCATGCTTCACTGTAGGGATGGTATTGGGCAGGTGATGAGCGGCGCCTGGTTTCCCCCCAGACATGATGCTGCCACCACCATGCTTCACTGTAGGGATGGTATTGGGCAGGTGATGAGCGGCGCCTGGTCTCCTCCAGACATGATGCTGCCACCACCATGCTTCACTGTAGGGATGGTATTGGGCAGGTGATGAGCGGCGCCTGGTCTCCTCCAGACATGATGCTGCCCCCACCATGCTTCACTGTAGGGATGGTATTGGGCAGGTGATGAGTGGCGCCTGGTCTCCTCCAGACATGATGCTGCCCCCACCATGCTTCACTGTAGGGATGGTATTGGGCAGGAGATGAGCGGCGCCTGGTATTATCCAGACATGATGCTGCCCCCACCATGCTTCACTGTAGGGATGGTATTGGGCAGGTGATGAGCGGCGCCTGGTCTCCTCCAGACATGACACTGCCCCCACCATGCTTCACTGTAGGGATGGTATTGGGCAGGTGATGAGCGGCGCCTGGTCTCCTCCAGACATGATGCTGCCACCACTATGCTTCACTGTAGGGATGGTATTGGGAAGGTGATGAGCGGCGCCTGGTCTCCTCCAGACATGATGCTGCCACCACCATGCTTCACTGTACGGAGGGTATTGGGCAGGTGATGAGCGGCGCCTGGTTTCCCCCAGACATGATGCTGCCACCACCATGCTTCACTGTAGGGATGGTATTGGGCAGGAGATGAGCAGCGCCTGGTCTCCTCCAGACATGATGCTGCCCCCACCATGCTTCACTGTAGGGATGGTATTGGGCAGGTGATGAGTGGCGCCTGGTCTCCTCCAGACATGATGCTGCCACCGCCATGCTTCACTGTAGGGATGGTATTGGGCAGGTGATGAGCGGCGCCTGGTCTCCTCCAGACATGATGCTGCCACCACTATGCTTCACTGTAGGGATGGTATTGGGAAGGTGATGAGCGGCGCCTGGTCTCCTCCAGACATGATGCTGCCACCACCATGCTTCACTGTACGGAGGGTATTGGGCAGGTGATGAGCGGCGCCTGGTCTCCTCCAGACATGATGCTGCCCCCACCATGCTTCACTGTAGGGATGGTATTGGGCAGGTGATGAGCGGCGCCTGGTTTCCCCCAGACATGATGCTGCCACCACTATGCTTCACTGTAGGGATGGTATTGGGAAGGTGATGAGCGGCGCCTGGTTTCCCCCAGACATGATGCTGCCACCACTATGCTTCACTGTAGGGATGGTATTGGGAAGGTGATGAGCGGCGCCTGGTCTCCTCCAGACATGATGCTGCCACCACCATGCTTCACTGTACGGAGGGTATTGGGCAGGTGATGAGCGGCGCCTGGTCTCCTCCAGACATGATGCTGCCCCCACCATGCTTCACTGTAGGGATGGTATTGGGCAGGTGATGAGCGGCGCCTGGTCTCCTCCAGACATGATGCTGCCACCATCATGCTTCACTGTAGGGATGGTATTGGGCAGGTGATGAGCGGCGCCTGGTCTCCTCCAGACATGATGCTGCCACCACCATGCTTCACTGTAGGGATGATATTGGGCAGGTGATGAGAGGCGCCTGGTCTCCTCCAGACATGATGCTGCCACCACCATGCTTCACTGTACGGAGGGTATTGGGCAGGTGATGAGCGGCGCCTGGTCTCCTCCAGACATGATGCTGCCCCCACCATGCTTCACTGTAGGGATGGTATTGGGCAGGTGATGAGCGGCGCCTGGTTTCCCCCAGACATGATGCTGCCACCACTATGCTTCACTGTAGGGATGGTATTGGGAAGGTGATGAGCGGCGCCTGGTCTCCTCCAGACATGATGCTGCCACCACCATGCTTCACTGTACGGAGGGTATTGGGCAGGTGATGAGCGGCGCCTGGTCTCCTCCAGACATGATGCTGCCCCCACCATGCTTCACTGTAGGGATGGTATTGGGCAGGTGATGAGCGGCGCCTGGTCTCCTCCAGACATGATGCTGCCACCATCATGCTTCACTGTAGGGATGGTATTGGGCAGTTGATGAGCGGCGCCTGGTCTCCTCCAGACATGATGCTGCCACCACCATGCTTCACTGTAGGGATGGTATTGGGCAGGTGATGAGCGGCGCCTGGTCTCCTCCAGACATGATGCTGCCACCACCATGCTTCACTGTAAGGATGGTATTGGGCAGGTGATAAGCGGCTCCTGGTCTCCTCCAGACATGATGCTGCCACCACCATGCTTCACTGTAAGGATGGTATTGGGCAGGTGATGAGCGGCGCCTGGTCTCCTCCAGACATGATGCTGCCACCACCATGCTTCACTGTAGGGATGGTATTGGGCAGGTGATGAGCGGCGCCTGGTCTCCTCCAGACATGATGCTGCCACCACCATGCTTCACTGTAGGGATGGTATTGGGAAGGTGATGAGCGGCGCCTGGTTTCCTCCAGACATGACGCTTAGAATTGAGCCCAGAAAGTTCAGTCTTAGTTCCATCAGAGCGGAGAATCTTGTTTCTCACAGTTTGAGGGTCATTTAGGTGATTTTTTCTGTATAAACTCCAGGAGGCTTTCGTGTGTCCTTTACTGAGGAGAGGCCACATAAATCCCAGATCGGTGAAGGCTGCAGTGATGGTTGGCTTTCTTGGAGCTCAGCCAGAGTGACCATTGGGTTCTTGGTCATCCGTCTTACCAAGGCCCTTCTCCCCCGATTACTTAGGCGACTTTCACACTAGCTTTAATATTTTCCGGTATTGAGATCCGTCATAGGGTCTCAATATCGGAAAAAAACGCTTCCGTAACTGAACAGAACGTGAAAAGGCATTCCGTTCCGTCCTCATACCGGAGAGCAGCATGCTGCGGTTTGCTTTCCGTCCTGACCCACAATGCAAGTCAATGGGGACGGATCCGTTTTCACTGACACAATCTGACACAATAGAAAACTGATCCGTCCCCCGTTGACTTTCAATGGAGTTCATGACGGATCCGTCTTGGCTATGTTAAAGTTAATACAACCGGATCCGTTCATAACAGATGCAGACGGTTGCATTATCAGTAAGGGAAGCGTTTTTGCTGAACCATGACGGATTCAGCAAAAACCTTAGTGTGAAAGTAGCCTTAGTCTGGTTGGTGGCCAGCTCTAGGAAGAGTCCCCGTTGTTCCAAACTTCTACCATATGGAGACCACTGCGCTCTTGGAACCTTTCAGTGCAGCAGAAATGTATTTGTCCCCTTGTCCAGATCTGAATCTCCGCACAATCCTGTCTCTGAGCTCTACAGGCAGTCCTCTGCTCCTCAGGGCTTGGTTTTTGCTCTGATATATATTGCCAGCTGTGAGATCTTATATAGACAGGGCCTTGTCTTTCTAAATCATGTTCAATCCATTGAATCCAGCAAGAACTTCTTAAATTCTGTTTTCACTTTCTCATTCAGGGGTGGACATATCGCCTGTGCAGTCGGTTCGGCTGCACAGGGGCCCAGTGCAGGAGGGTGACTCTTCTTATCGGCGGCAGGGAGAGATGAGCGCTTCCATTGTGGAAGCGCTCATCTCTCTATATTCATCTGTATGGCCGTCCTTAGGACGGCGATACAGATGGATGCTGCTGCGGGGAGGGGAGAGGCGTCTCCCTTCCCCAGTCCTCTCATAGGCTGCAGGTCTAGTGCCTGTAGCCTATCAGAGGCCGGCGCAATGACGTCATCACACCGCCTGAGCCGTACAGCGCGGGACACAGGCCGGAAGAGGCCTGCATCGCATCACTGACAGCGGCAAGGAGGTACGTTTGTGAGTTCATTTATTTTCATTTACACTTTACTAGGGGCCCTATCTGGCACCCATGGGGGCATCTACTGGGGGCCCTATCTTATATGCTAGCACACATGGGGGGCACTATATAGAAGGGGGGAGCACCATGGGGGCATCTACTGGTGACCCTATCTTATATACTGGCACACATTATGGGGGCATTTTATACTGGCACATTGTCAGGCACCATGGGGACAAGGGGAGGCGCACGATATAGGAGTATTTTATACTGGCGCAAATTATAGGGCACTATGGGGACCTTGGCCCGACTGGGGGCACTAAGAGCACTGGCGTACATACAGGGGTCGCAGAGGTCTCCTGTGGAGCGCTCTGATGGGGCCCAGCATGAAGTAGAGTGGCAATTTCGGGGCCCATCTGAGCGCTCCATGCCTCCATTACATGTATAATATGGGGAAGAGGGGGGGAGCGCACACTCACTCACACCTGGCCAGGCAGTTCCGTTTCCATAGTGAAGCAGGGAAACCTCTCTGCTCCCTGCTTCACTGATCTTCAGAGCTCAGGAGCTCCCTCTGCTGGCCCCACATCGCGCTGCTGGCTGTGGGAGGAGAGCTGACAGCTGACAGCTGAAAGCCCGGGAATCTGCCTCCTGTCATCAGGGAAGAAGGTAAGTATGTGTTTGTTTTTTCTAACACTGCAGACTGGGGGCAAGGGGGGGGGGGTTTGATGGGCACAACTAGAGTGAGGGGGCACAAAAGTGGGCATCTCTACTGAGGGGCACCTAATCTGCCATAACTAATTTGAGGGGGCACCTAATCTGGCATAACTACTGTGAGGGGGGCACATATGAAGGCATAACTATGAGGGGGCACATATGAAGGCATAACTGCTGTGAGGGGGCACGTAATCTGGCATAACCACTGTGAGGGGCACATATGTAGGCATATCTAATGTGAGGGGCACATAATCTAGCATAACCACTCTGAGGGGGCACATAACTGGGCATAAATACTGTGAAGGGGCACATAATTTGCCATAACTACTGTGAGAGGCACATAATTGAGGGGGCACATATCTGGGTATATCTACTTTGAGGGGGCACATAACCAGGCATAAATACTGTGAAGGGGCACATAATCTGGCATTACTACTGTGAGGGGACACATAATCTGGCATAACCACTCTGAGGGGGCACATATCTGGGCATATCTACTTTGAGGGGGCATATAACTGGACATAAATACTGTGAAGGGGTACATAATCTGGGCATTACTACTGTGAGGGGCACATGATCTGCCATAACTACTGTGAGGGGCACATAATCTTGCATTACTACTGTGAGGGGCACATAATCTGGCATTTCTACTGTGAGGGGACACATAATCTGAGCATTACTATTGTGAGGGGGCACATATTTGGCATTACTACTGTGAGGGGGCACATAACTGGGCATTACTACTGTGAGGGGACACATAATCTGGCATTACTACTGTGAGGGGACACATAATCTGGCAGGTTGGGAGGGGGCCCCATGGATCAGTTTCGCACCGGAGCCCCATGGATTGTGTGTACACCACTGACTAAGAGGGTTTTTTAGGCACACAGTAAGGGGCATTGGCACACATTATGAGGGTACTATGGGGACATTGGCTCTACAGGAGGCACTAAGAGGAGGTATTGTTTATACTGCCACACAACAGGGCATTTTTTATGTACTGGCGCACATTATAAGGGGGCATTTTTCTACTGTTACACATTATAAAGAGAATTATTACTACCGGGGGCATTATGGTGGGCTTTATTACAGTTGAGGGACTATGAGGAACTTGAATACTAGTATGAGCACTATGAGAGCATGATTACTTCTGGGACACAGTGGGTACATTATTACTACTACGTGTTGTCTGGTAGATAATTATGGCACAGTATCAGCTTAGCACAATTATTTTTGGGAAAGATGTTTACACTATTAGTGTCAGGGACACTGTTTCCTGGGCGCAGTTATTTTTTAGGACACTGTGTGCCAATTATTGAAGGGGAACTATCTGTGTGTAACTAGTATAGGGAGCATAGCGGGCACAGTATTGGGGGGGCAGGATGGGGTGTTTAGAAGGTGGAAGGATGATGAAAAACGAGGAAACTAAGATGTCTGTCAAACTCTGCAGAGAGAAGAGATGGCTGAAAGAAATCATCATGGCGGTCTGGTCTGAATGGAGAAGATGAGGACAGAGAACATCTATATCAAAGGAGACGTCACTGGATGTAAGAGGTATGTGGACCTGTATTAGGCTACCGTCACATCTGAGTTAGTGATTCTGGCAGGTTCTTCCAGCAGAGAACAGCCTTCCGGAATGCTCCAGCACTGCTGAATGCAGACAGAATGCCCGCCGGCGCTGTAGCTGGCCAGCGTTGTCCTCTGAGGGAAGTAACAAATCTGGAACATTGGCATTACATTGACACAAAGCATAACCCAGCAGATCATGCTTCAAGAGGCCTGAATGTAACAGAATTGAAAAATTCTAATTGGTTCACAGGTCCAGAGTTCCTTTGGGAAAAGGAAGTCACGCCCAGTAAAGGTTACACAGAATTGTCTATGGGTGATCCAGAAGTACAAGTTGTACAAACATTGAGCACTGCTGCCAAGTGTCAAGATGATATACTTGAAAGACTAGCCAGATGTTCAAAATGGAATACAGTCATAAACGTAGTAGCTCGAATTCAACGTTTGGCAAAGGGAATCAGAAAGAAGGAATTGTTGAATGTAGAGGAAAGACTGAAAGCTGAAGAAACAGTCATAAGACTCATTCAACAGAGATTCTACAGTGAAGAGTTGAAGAAACTTAGTCAAGAACCTAAAAGGCTTCCAAACAACCACCCATTGTACAAGCTTAATCTTGTTCTGCAGGATGGTATACTGAAGGTGGGAGGGAGACTGGAAAATGCATCATTACCTAGAAGAGTGAAGCATCCAGAAATTCTACCCAAAAACTCTACCTTCACAAGATTGATTATTGATCACTACCACAACAAATCCTCGCATCAAGGAAGAAGCTTTACCCAAAGCTGTTTGAGAGAAGGTGGTTACTGGATTGTGAAAGGAAGCAAAGTTATAGCAAAGTATATAAGTAAATGTGTAGTCTGCAGAAAGTCACGTAGACCTACAGAAGAACAAAGAATGGCAGATTTACCGGCAGATCATGTAAACCCATCACCACTATTTCTTTATAGCGGAATGAATTGTTTTGGCCCATTCATCACCAAACAGAACCGCAAGGAGTACAAAAGATATGGACTAATATTTACATGTCTGAGCTCTAGAGCAATTCACCTGGAAATGTTAGAGGATATGTCAATTGACGCATTCATTAACGCCTTAAGTTGTTTCATAGCCATTAGAGGTACCGTCAGAGAGCTTAGATTTGACCAAGGATCTAATTTTGTTGGAGCAAAGAATTAATTGAATAAAGCTCTAAAAGAGATCGATAAAGAAAAAGTAACTGAGTATTTGTTAGAGAAACAGTGTGATTTTCACATGAATGCTCCACATGCAAGCCATACAGGAGGAGTTTGGGAAAGACAAATCAGAACTGTGAGAAATGTGTTAAGTTCAGTATTGAAAAAGAACGCGGAAGAATAGATGATGCTTCACTTAGGACCCTATTCTATGAAGTAATGTCTATTGTTAACAGTCGTCCACTTACAGTTAATAACATCAACAATCCAACAAGTTTGGACCATTTGACTCCCAACAATCTACTTGACCTTAAGTCTGATTATATACAGCCAACACCTGGCAAGTTCACCAAAGAGAATTTATATGCCAGAAGGAGATGGCGAAGAGTTCAATATCTATCAGAACAGTTTTGGAATAGATGGAGGAAAGAGTACTTAGCCAATCGGATGCTAAGAAGTAAATGGCAAACACCCAGAAGAAATGTCTAAGTTGGTGACATAGTGTTAGTGAAAGAAGAAGATTTACCTAGAAGTCAATGAAAATTGGTCAAAATTCTAGAACAGGGCTGGCCAACCTGTGGCTCTCCAGCTGTTGTAAAACTACAACTCCCACCATGCTTTGCTGTAGGCTGATACCTGTAGGCAGTCTGGGCATGCTGGGAGTTGTAGTTTTGCAACAGCTGGAGAGCCTCAGGTTGGCCATCCCTGTTCTAGAAGTTCAAAAGGATGAAGACAAACTAGTAAGAAGAGTGTTGTTACAAATAGGAGACTCAAAACTTGAGAAAAAAGGAAAACGTCTTACTACTCCACTCAAGTTGGAACGTCCTATACAGAAGTTAGTTGTTCTACTTGAGAGTGATAAAAGACACTTGGAAGTTGAGAACCTGATGGAAAATTCCTCAAATTCATGTTCAAGTCCTACCACTAAGAACATAGAATTATAGGTCATTTTGGTGGGAGTGTAGCTGGCCAGCTAAAACCTGTCCTAGGTTGCTAATTTAGCTTATATGTTTAACAGCTAAACCTGCCAATAACCTTAATACAGTTCCTATGTTTGTGTGTTAAAGACAAAAGCAGAGTTATTTACAGTGACTTCATGTTTGGATGTCATATAACTGTTATATATTGTGTTCACAGAAGCAGAAAAGATAATATGCCTTTAAGATTCATTATATAATGTAAGGTAAGCTCAATGACACAGCAGACACAACAGAAAGCATAGAGTTAAACTGTTGTTGCTGGGCAGGAGTCTTGCCAATCACAGCCTTCTTCTCACACAGAAAGAGTTTTCACCAATCACAGCCAGCCTCACACACAGCCTGTGTGGGAAATTCCCCTAGCAGGAGCTGCTAGAATCATTATTCACCAGAGAGAGAAGCTGAACAGACATTCACTCCAGTGAAAGCTGAGTTTTATGGGAACAAGAGGCCAAAATAGGTATTTAAAACAGTTATATAATGTTCCTACTGTTAATATAGTGATTATAACTGTATACTGAACCAGTTATATGTGTGTTTACTTACAGTTCCACTATTTGCAAACTACAAAGTTCACATACAAATTCAAATTTCAAATTGCAAACCAAATTGCATACAACCATACCAGATCATACTCAGCCAATCTGCAAATAGTTACTACTAACTGCATACTGCAAATTGCGACCAAATTCAGCAAGTGAACTATTAGTGAGACCTCAGATATACCTCTCAGAGAGATCATAAAGTGCTTAAATAACTTAAAGTGAGAGTACAGATACTGAAGAGAGAAATATATCCTGCATTTTATGCTGAATGACAAGATTGAACAGTTGAACCACCATCTTAATCATACCTCCATTTGGTGGTATCTTTTCAACACGTGTTATCAACATGGACTATCTGCTGCGAAGACGGCAGTGTTATATATGAAGAAAAATTGAAGTTAATAAAGAAGTTATTTCAAGCATTTGTTGTGCTCTTTAAACCTACTGTTTCCATAGAACGGCGCTAGAGGAATTACAGAGTTAGGCTACTTTCACACTTGCGTTCGGAGCGGACCCGTCTGGTGTCTGTACAGACGGATCTGCTCCTATAATGCAAACGCTTGCATCCGTTCAGAACGGATCCGTCTGCATAACTGTTTTTTTCAGATCTGATTTTTCACTTCGTGAAAACTCAGATCCGACAGTATATTCTAACACAGAGGCGTTCCCATGGTGTTAGAATATACTAAAAGAACTGTGTACATGACTGCCCCCCCCTCCCTCCCTCCCCTGTATTTAACTCATTGGTGGCCAGTGCGGAGTCTGGCAGAGATCCAGCCACAATCTGGCAAAAATGCAGAGAATCAGCGGGACACAAACCGCGGCATGCCTGAGTTTTTGTCCGGCCAATTCCATGCATTCTCTGCCGGATCAGGTGGCCGGAGCGTAGTGCCGCAGGTGTGATAGTTGCCTTACCCTGTATGTTTTGTATTGCTATAAGTAATGTTAGAACGGAATAGGTTATGTGGAGAATTTGGCTTGGGAGGAGGGGGCCCGGGCACATTCTTTGCACAGGGGCCCTCTGCTGTATGTGTCCGCCCCTGTTCTCATTATAAGGGATTGAGTGCAGATGTCACTACCAGAGCTTTGGGACGTTCTCACAGCTCTGTTTCTCCACCCCTGTGATGATGTCACTACTAGAGCTGGGAGGAGTTCTCACTACTCTGTTTACTTTTGG
This sequence comes from Bufo bufo, assembly GCF_905171765.1. Taxonomy (NCBI): domain Eukaryota; kingdom Metazoa; phylum Chordata; class Amphibia; order Anura; family Bufonidae; genus Bufo; species Bufo bufo. Next base: position 9,947,377 of record NC_053394.1, on the reverse strand, counting down.
TTTCTTTCACCACAGCTGTCCTTCATGTGTTTGATTTTCCTCTCTTTATATCACCCCTCCTCCTATGATAGGATGTGGATTATAGTTCTCACTTCAGTTGTAGCTCTGGCTTTAGTTTCTTCACTTGTAGCTATCAGTTCACTGGACCTGTGTTCTGCTGCAGCTAGCACTCCGGATATTGCCAGCCTGTCCTTGGATCCGTCTTCTCTGCGTCTGCTCCCGTCTTGGTGCATCCCGATGTTTCCTTACCTTTTATTGTTGAGGTGGATGCTTCCGAGGTGGGTGTGGGTGCGGTTTTGTCCCAGGGCCCTTCCCCTGCCAAGTGGCGACCCTGTGCCTTTTTCTCTAAAAAACTCTCCCCGGCAGAGAGAAACTATGATGTGGGCGATAGGGAGTTGTTGGCCATCAAGTTGGCTTTCGAGGAATGGCGCCATTGGTTGGAGGGGGCCAGGCACCCTATCACCGTTTTTACCGACCATAAGAATCTGGCATACTTGGAGTCGGCCAGGCGTATGAATCCGAGACAGGCCAGATGGTCTCTGTTCTTCTCCAGATTCAATTTTGTTGTTAAATTCCGACCTGGGATAAAAAATGTGAAGGCTGATGCTCTCTCTCGCTGTTTTCCGGGAGGAGGAAACTCCGAGGACCCGGGTCCCATTTTGGCGGAGGGGGTAGTTGTTTCTGCTCTATATTCCGATTTGGAGGCCGAGGTCCAGGCTGCCCAGACTGAGACACCTGCCCGTTGTCCTTCTGGGAAGTTGTTCGTGCCTCCTGAGCTACGTCACAAACTCTTTAAGGAGCATCATGATACGGTTCTTGCTGGTCACCCCGGGAGTAGAGCCACGGTGGATCTCATTGCTCGGAGATTTTGGTGGCCGGCTCTTCGTAAGTCGGTGGAGGGTTTTGTGGCTGCTTGTGAGACGTGCGCTCGCGCTAAGGTCCCTCGTTCACGGCCTTCAGGTTCCCTTCTCCCGTTACCCATTCCTTCCCGTCCTTGGACACACCTGTCCATGGACTTTATCACGGATCTTCCTCGTTCCTCGGGGAAGTCGGTGATCCTGGTGGTGGTGGACCGTTTTAGCAAGATGGCTCATTTCGTACCTTTCCCTGGTTTACCTAATTCTAAAACGTTGGCGCAAGCTTTTGTCGACCATATTGTTAAATTGCACGGCATTCCCTCTGATATTGTTTCCGATAGAGGCACGCAGTTTGTGTCCAGGTTCTGGAAGGCTTTCTGTTCTCGCCTGGGGGTTCGGCTGTCCTTCTCTTCTGCTTTTCATCCGCAGTCGAATGGTCAGACTGAGCGCCTCAATCAGAATCTGGAGACATATTTGCGCTGTTTTGTTTCAGAGAACCAGGAGGATTGGTGTTCATTTCTCCCTCTTGCTGAGTTTGCTCTGAACAACCGTCGTCAGGAATCTTCTGATAAGTCACCATTCTTTGGTGCATATGGGTTCCATCCACAGTTTGGGACATTCTCGGGAGGGGCTCTTTCTGGTTTACCTGAGGAGGAGAGATTTTCCTCGTCTTTGTCTACCATTTGGCAAAAGATTCAGGGTAATCTTAAAAAGATGAGTGAGAGGTATAAGCGTGTGGCTGATAAGAGACGTGTGCCTGGTCCGGACCTGAATGTGGGTGATCTGGTGTGGTTGTCTACTAGAAACATTAAGTTGAAGGTTCCCTCCTGGAAATTGGGTCCCAAGTTTATTGGGCCTTATAAAATCTTGTCAGTCATCAATCCTGTTGCCTTCCGTCTTGATCTTCCACGGGTTTGGAAGATACATAATGTATTTCACAGATCTCTCTTAAAACCATATGTCCAGCCCACGGTACCCTCCTCTTTGCCTCCTCCTCCGATTTTGGTTGATGGCAATCTGGAGTTTGAGGTTTCCAGAATTGTGGACTCTCGCATGGTCCGCGGTTCTCTTCAGTACCTCGTTCATTGGAAGGGTTATGGTCCTGAGGAGAGGATGTGGGTTCCGGTGTCGGACATTAAAGCCACTCGCCTCATCAGGGCATTTCATAGGGCTCATCCTGAGAAGGTGGGTCCTGGGTGTCCGGAGTCCACCCGTAGAGGGGGGGGTACTGTCACTACCAGAGCTTTGGGACGTTCTCACAGCTCTGTTTCTCCACCCCTGTGATGATGTCACTACTAGAGCTGGGAGGAGTTCTCACTACTCTGTTTACTTTTGGTTTCTTTCACCACAGCTGTCCTTCATGTGTTTGATTTTCCTCTCTTTATATCACCCCTCCTCCTATGATAGGATGTGGATTATAGTTCTCACTTCAGTTGTAGCTCTGGCTTTAGTTTCTTCACTTGTAGCTATCAGTTCACTGGACCTGTGTTCTGCTGCAGCTAGCACTCCGGATATTGCCAGCCTGTCCTTGGATCCGTCTTCTCTGCGGCTGCAACACCGTCAGCTAAGTGTGCAGACATTGTTGTGTTCCTGTTTATTTTCTGACTGGATCTGAGGTGGCCACGGTTCCCTCCATATACTGAGTAGGGCACTGGTGGCCGTGCCCCTTCCACTATTGTAGGGGTTACAGTGGTCATTAGTCTTAGGCACGTGGGCATGCCTCTTTCCGCCATTTGGATCCGGGCATGTGCTTTAGCAGAATAGGGAGAGCGTTGAGGGTCGGACAGGGGTCACCCGTTATCCTCCCTAGTTCTGGGTCCAGTCAGTAGCTCTGTACTGTGTATTACTATTGTTGCCCACATACAGCCGTGACAGCAGAATGCTGGTGAAAACTGGATATTTTTTATTTTAGCAAAAGGAGCAACGTAACAAAATGTGAAAAACATGAAAGGGTCTGAAGGCTTTCTGAATACATTGTATATTTAACTAACCTAACAAAAAAAATACATTTTCATTAGACCCCCCCAATCTTCATCAGACCTCAGCTCAGACATAAAATAAACAAATGAACTTACCTCTTCTGCTCCCGACGGCATTGCCACTAGAGAGATCCAGCGCATTTTTCCTGCACTCACCGCTTCCTGGTCTTCTGCCAGTGCACTGACCTGATGTACGCAGGAAGAAGACCAGGGAATGGTGAGTGCAGCCAGCACCAGGAGAGCTTTAGTCACCACTCCTCGGTCCTAACGTGTACATGATGGAAGCACTCATTAGTATTCGCTCCATAAGACACACTGCCATTTCCCCTCTCTTTTGGGGGAAATAACTACTTGTCGGGACACTGTGGTTGCATAATTGCTGTGTGTGGGGGCACTAAGGGGGCATTACTACAGTGTGGAGGCACTAAGGGGGCATTACTACAGTGTGGAGGCACTAAGGGGGCATTACTACAGTGTGGAGGCACTAAGGGGGCATAACTACTGTGTGGGGTAAATAAGGGGGCAACACTACTGGGTGGGGGCACTAAGGGGGAAAACTACTATGTAGGGCACTAAAGGGGGCATAAATACTGTATGGGGGAATGTTTATATTGAATTCAATCTGACAGCAGAATTAATAGAATCAGAACCAAAACAAATTTAGGTAAATTTGCGCATCTCTAGCAGTAATGTGTATGTCATATATTGCATGCTTAGATACTGGTGATAGATGCACTCACTATTCTGCTGGTGGAGTCACTGTGTACATACATTACTGATCCTGAGTTACATCCTGTATTATACTCCAGAGCTGCACTCACTATTCTGCTGGTGCAGTCACTGTGTACATACATTACTGATCCTGTACTGATCCTGAGTTACATCCTGTATTATACTCCAGAGCTGCACTCACTATTCTGCTGGTGCAGTCACTGTGTACATACATTATTTATCCTGTACTGATCATGAGTTACATCCTGTATTATACTCCAGAGCTGCACTCACTATTCTGCTGGTGCAGTCACTGTGTACATACATTACTTATCCAGTACTGATCCTGAGTTACACCCTGTATTATACTCCAGAGCTGCACTCACTATTTGTCACCGCCAGTTCTGTGAGAAGGTCTGACAGACGTTCTTCTCTACCTCTTGTATGACGTTCTTTGTTTTGGTTTTACTTTGTCATCTCCTTTCCTTCTGCCAGGTGTCACTTATTTAGACTAATCGTCTTCCTTTATATTCCCTCCCATACTGCCTCACTTTGCGGTTTATACTACTTCCTGGATGAAGTGTTCACTGCTGGAGGCTGCTGCTGTTTGCTCAGATAAGTCTTTTCCTTTATTGTCTTTCCTTGCTGGCTTGATTCTAGGTGACCCTGACTCTGTCCGTATTAAGTGCAGGGAGCCGGTGGTCGTGTCCCCTCACTATTATAGGGTTTTGAGGTGTCACACAGTCTTAGGTACGTGGACATGCAATCGTCTACCATTGAGACCCTTGCATGTGCATAGCAGTCAGGGAGAGCTCTTAGAGTTTTAAAGGGCTCACCTATATGCTCCTCAGTTTGGGATCAAGCCAGTAGGTCGTTTATTTATAGGTTCCAGCTATCTGCAAATTTATCCGTGACACTATTCTGCTGGTGCAGTCACTGTGTACATACATTACTTATCCTGTACTGATCATCAGTTATATCCTGTATTATACTCCAGAGCTGCACTCACTATTCTGCTGGTGCAGTCACTGTGTACATACATTACTTATCCTGTACTGATCATCAGTTATATCCTGTATTATACTCCAGAGCTGCACTCACTATTCTGCTGGTGGAGTCACGGTGTACATACATTACTTATCCTGTACTGATCATTAGTTAGATCCTGTATTATACTCCAGAGCTGCACTCACTATTCTGCTGGTGGAGTCACTGTGTACATACTTTACTTATCCTGAACTGATCATTAGTTATATCCTGTATTATACACCAGAGCTGCACTCACTATTCTGCTGGTGCAGTCACTGTGTACATATATTACATTACTTATCCTGCACTGATCCTGAGTTACATCCTGTATTATACTCCAGAGCTGCACTCACTATTCTGCTGGTGCAGTCACTGTATGCATACATTACTTATCCTGTACTGATCATTAGTTATATCCTGTATTATACTCCAGAGCTGAACTCATGATTTTGCTGGTGGAGTCATTGTGTACATACATTACATTACTGTCACCAACTTACCTGTCAGGGCTCCAGTGCTGTGGTCGGGGACTGTGCCGTAGCCACGCTGTGTCAGACGCAATGCCGGGTTGTGCCACCCAAGATGCGCTGCCCAGCCATGCCCCTTGGTAACGCAAGCGCGTCCATAGCAATGGAGCACTCGCTCTGTTTCTCCCTGCAGCGCATGCATGCTGGGGAGAGATTTAGTGTTTTATTTGCTTTAGGAGTGTCTGCATGCTTGTGCTACTGTGAGCAGCCTCCATGGTGTACTCGCGCTACCGTGGCCTGCAGAGTCTCTGGACTTGTCTCCTATAGAGCAGGTCTAGAACGTCATTGGTCGGCAATGGTCTGCCAGCAGCAGATCGTGATGATTTGTGTGCCGAAGTGCATTCAGAGTGGCAGAACAATCTTCAGACAACCATTAATAACCTCGCCGATAGCATGCCAAGGCGCGGACGTCTGCGTGTGGCGCTCATACCCCATTCTGAATGAATCGAAATGTTTTGAATATTTTGTTTTCTTTTTTTTATCATTTGCATATCATTAACACATCTACTGATCCTGTGATTTTTCCATAATACCACAATTTGTCCTCTTGTTGCAATTTCATTGTTGAATGTATTTATTTTTAATTATGCAATTTAGATTTTTTTAAGGACTTCAAAAAAATAAAAAGAATCTGACAAAAAGAAATTACAAAACAAACTGAAGAAAATCCAGAAGAAAGCCACAGAGAAAATTGACGTGACTTCCAGAGATTCCAAGTCATACCGTTCAGGAACCTTGATATACAGTATATAAAGTAACTTATCTGTTGTCAGATCCTGGGGAATGTATTCAGCCAGAATGCAGACGGCCGACACTAGATCTTTATTGGCAGCTGACATTTATCTGGAGAAGAAGGATCCCATTTACCCTCTAGACTATAAAAGGGGAGAGATCAGCGCAGTGACACTGCAGAGCGTCTCCGCTCAAGGGCATGTCTGTGGGAATACGAGGCCATGAGCACCTGCACTGAAAGACATTGAACAGGTAAGTAACAATTTATCATTTAATAAACGACAAAAACATGAAAAAAAACTACAACACATTATTACACCTAATAAAACAGGAAACAGAAAAACATAATGGGATGCCAACGTGTTTTTAATTCAAATTTTTCTCTATTCGTTAAAAAGATTGAGTAAAGGATATACATATTAAATATATGAGAGCATCACATCTGTATTGGTTTTTAATGTTTTTATTATAGTATATTTTATTTTGATAGTATATTTCATATCTTGTATATATATTTAAAATTGGAGACTGAATTCAGCTTCTTTGTAGGATCGATGGGGGAGGGTAAATGACTACATTTTATCCTTCTAAAATATCAGCAGTAATAAATCAGATTAACTGGATCTGTTGTGAATTTTTTTTTTCTTGGAGACATTTCGCTAGTCATCCAACTGGTTTTCTGGATTAGAACGGCTTGTATGAGAAATCTCCGGCATTACTGGCGACTTGTGCTTCAGTCATGGAGGTAAGATGTTGATTGCATTTGCATGACTGAATCTATTAGATGTGATTAAACTGCCTTGGGAGAGGTGTTGGAACAGCAGTGTAAGTGGCAGGCAATAGATGTCGCACCCCTCCAAGCTCAGTTTCTCCAATTTAGCATAAAAGCTTAAATGCTGTTCTAACACATCTCCTGAGGCCGTTTATATCACCCTTTCAGTCATTGTAAATGAAATCAACATCTTTCCGCTATGACTGAAGCATGAGTCACCAGTATTTAATGCCGGAGATTTCTCGTACAAGCCACTCTAATCGAGAAAGCCATTCAGATCACTAATGAAATGTCTTCAAGGAGAAATAACATACGAGAAGTGCAGTTGCTCTGACATCACTGCTGATCTACCATGACCTGGTGAACGAGAACCTTCACAGACATCTCTCTAAAACATTGTTAATAAATGTAAAACAAGGTAATAATAGTAAGATTTTTTTTCTCTTGATTAGATTTTTTTGATTCACAACATTGGGTCACTATATCCAGCCATTATGAGGAATTGATTGGTTTTAAACTTGAGATTTGCTTTAAAGGGGTTGTGCAAGAATGGGAGGATTTTTTCCAAACTACACCCCCCCCCCCCCCCCCCAATTCCGCGGGACCTGGAAAGGAAAGCTTACTTACCTGCTTCCCGGCACCGGCTCATCGCTCCATCTTCTCCCGGCTTGCAATGCTCCCGGTCGGATATCGCTAGCTGCCAATCATGGGTGTCACAGCCTGACAACACCACAGACTGTGATTGGCTGCGGCAATATTAGACTAGATGTTGACATCGCTGGAGCCCCGAGGAGCATCGCAGGCCGGGAGAAGACGGAGCAGGTAAGTACGATTCCCTTTGCAGGTCCGCTGAATGGGGGGAGAGCAGGGCTGGGACAAGGCCATTTGGTGCCCAGGGCGAAGATGGCAAACTGCGCCCCCCCCCCCCCCCCCCCGTTTTTAAGAAAGAATCAATGTTGTTTCAAAACAAGAATATACTTAAAGCAATAGAACAAAGGACTGTGGGACTTTGAAAGTCACAGACACTATAAAGTTCCCCCCCATCATCATGTGCCAGTATTAAGTCCCCCCATCATCATGTGCCAGTTTTGTAATAAGCCCCCCCAATGTGCCAGTAACACTATTGTAAAAAAAAACAAAAAAAAAACACTTATACTTACCTAAGTGTCAGCGATGCGATGCAGCCTCTTCCTGTGTCCCACGCTGTAATGTAAGGCTCAGGCGGCACGATGACGTCATTGCGCCGGCCTCTGATAGGCTGCCGGCCTAGTGCCTGCAGCCAGGGGCGTACATAAAAATCACTGGGCCCCATAGCAGGAATCTAAATTGGGCCCCCATTCCCCTTTTATAGCCCCTCCCTTTGTTCCATGAACTATTCTTGCTGCTGCGTTTTATAATTTATGCCATCAGGGCCGGAATGGGATTACAAAACAGCCCTGGCACACAAAAGAGGTATAATAGATGCAGATGTATATTATATACAGCAGTGTACAGTTATGTGAGGTACGCGGTATAATAGATGCAGTGTGTACAGGTATATAGTATATTCCCTAGTGTTCTGATATGTGAGGTACAGGGTATAATAGATGCAGTGTGTACAGGTATATAGTATATACAGCAGTGTACTGATATGTGAGGTACGGGGTATAATATATGCAGTGTATACAGTATATACAGTAGTGTAATATGTGAGGTACGAGGTATAATAGATGCAGTGTGTACAGGTATATAGTAAATACAGCAGTGTATTGACACCTCGTACCTCACATATCAGTACACTGCTGTATATACTATATATCTGTACACACTGCATCTATTATACCTCGTACCTCACATATATAGTATATACAGAAGTGTACTGATATCTGTACACACAGCATCTATTATACCTCATACCTCACATATCAGTGCACTGCGGTATATACTATATATCTGTACATATTGCATGTATAATACTGTGTAATATATGCAGTGTGTGTGCATGTATGTGTGTGTATATATATATATATATATATATATATACAGAGCAGTGTATTGATGTGACACAAGAAGGTATAATACTGTAGATGCAGTGTTTATAGAAATATGTGGTCAGTTATGCATTATAGTCACTGTGAGGTACATGAGGTAGTGGTAACTGTCTGAAGTAGTATACATGAGTGAGCAATGAGTAAAAACAGGGCATGGAGGGGGGGGGGGTAAATGATGAAAAGTGGAGGACCTCCTCTTACCTCTCCATTCCAGTCTGTATGGATCAATACAGAGCTGCTTGTGAACTTTTAATACTTGCTGTTAGGGGTTGAAGGACCTGTGATGATGTCATCACAGGTCCTGGCAGATGTACCTTTGAAACCTAGGAACTACACCATTTTTGGTGCAGTTCCTTTGCTAGATTCTGCAGGACCTGTGATGTTGAAGATGATGTCATCACAGGTCATGGCAGATGCACTGTTCTAACCTGGGAACTACACTTTACACTGTGCAGTTCCCTTACAGGACCTGTGATGACATCATCAAAGGTCCTTTAGCTTTAGAAAGGTAAACAGGAGTAATTAGGGGGCGGGGCCTCTCCTCCACTTCGGTGCCTGCCTGCAGCCTATCAGAGGAAAGGGAAGGGACACGCCTTTCCCTCCCCTGCACCTCCGCTGGCACAGACAGTTTACAATGGAGATGAGCGCAATGGAAGCGCTCATCTCCCTGTGCCCGGCGGCGGCTGCTCACTTGGGGGGGGGGGGGGGGGCCTTTTAGTTGGGGGGGCACATGGGGGGGCACAGCATGATGTAGGGGGGGCCGTGGCTGGCACTTCACCTGCGCCCCCCTCCTGTCCGCAAATGGTAGCGCCCAGGGCACCCGCTCCTTCGGCCCCTGCCTTGTACCGGCCCTGGGGGAGAGTTCCAAAAACCCTCCCAATCTTGCACATTTCTGAGATTCATAGGAGAAGAAATCTTCTCACTGCTTTCAATTGACTGGCAGACTGGAGAATTAAGTGCAAGTATTCACCGCCCATCTCTATTCATTTAGTAAAAAATAGACATTTATGGCAATGTACGTAAGATAAAAATCCCTATGAAAATTCTGATAACCTTGTAGAATTTGTATTTTACATCTATTTTTCCAATAAACCAGGAAGGATCAGGATGACGGCATAAACAGTACAAAGGACAACATATAACTACCACAATGTATAGAGTCAGATGAACCAACAAGGGCAATGAAAAATACAGTAGCAAATGTTTTCTAATGGAACATGCTATAAAAAAACGAAAACGTAAAAGAAGTGTGACAGGAGTGCAATTATTAAATGACATCTTTTAGAGTTACAGAAAAACTGTATTTTTTTTTTTCAACAAGTTAATTATGCACCCAAAAAATGCATAAGAATATTATCGCAGGGGGAGGGGGGGACTTTAATGTTTTTCAGTGTAATTTGCTCTTTTTTTGTGTATTACGCTAACCTTTCATTTATGATTATTCTTGCAGTAAGAAATGGAGACAGCCCTGCTGGTTCGCCTTGTTTTGTGAGACCCCTGAGCCCCGTTCTTGCTCTCCATTGTTTCATTTGATAAAGTTTGTATTTGCAGATCGATACTGAAGAAATGGTGCTTTTTACTCTCACTTTGTTAGCTAGCTTGATGGCAAGCTCTGCGGAAAAGTGTGTTCCCAATAAAGCAGGTAAGTGGCCAAATGCCCTTAAGGTCCAAGTTACGCGTGGCAGCTTGGTGCATCGTTTCATGCAATTTATTTTCATTCTCATTTTTTATGGTAAAACATCCTACTGTAATTTGTAAAACAATATCATTCGTTTTATTCAGTTTCGTTAGAATTCATTTGCAGCACTTCAAACGTGCAATTTTTGTGGCATATTTCAAAACTCCTATACAGATGACTATTGGAAAAGCACCATAAAATGGAATCCCTAGAGCGTGCTGCATTTTGGGGGGAAAAAAGCACATAAAAATGGTAAAATTGTATATACGCAATTAAAAGAAGCCAGGAAAAAAAAGCTTTCTGCAGTGCATTTCATTATGCGACACCTTAGTACCATCATAAAAATGCTTTAAAAATGCAGCACAATATGTGCGAAACCATCCCTAAGGGCTCATGCACACAAACGTATTTTCTTTCCGTGTCTGTTCCGTTTTTTTGCAGACCGTATGCGGAACCATTCATTTCAATGGGTCCGCCAAAAAAACGGAAGTTACTCCGTGTGCATTCAGTTTCCATATGTTCGTATTTACATTCCGCAAAAAAATAGAACATGTCCTATTATTGTCTGCAAGGATAGGACTGTTCTGTTAGGGGCCGGCTGTTCCGTTCCGGAAAATATGGAATGCACACGGACGTCATCAGTATTTTTTGTGGACGGCAAAATACATATGGCCGTGTGCATGAGGCCTGAAACTTATTTGTTTCATATTCGGTCCTGGATTTGGCAAAAAAACAAAACAGGACTAAGAAAAAACAATAAAACATGAAAAACTTGTGTGTTTTAGAAATTTATGATTTTATTTTTATTAATTTTCATTAACATTTTTGGCTTTTTTTGCTTTACATGTAATAAACAACCAATTCCTTTGTGATAAAAATGTGATAAAATGAATCAGACTTCGAAAACTTTGCTATAAAACGACTCGCTGCCTATTCAGGATGTTCACGAAGCTCACGGTTTGTCTTCCAGATGTCATTATTGTTCATTGTTATCCCAAATCTATTGTGGCCAAAATCCCTGAGTGCCCGTACGGATGGGACATCAGCCAGCTGGCTCTTGGTGGGGTGTGTTATAATGGAATCATCGACTCCGGTTATTATCAATTCACCATTCCCGATCTATCCCCAAAGAACAAGTCCTACTGTGGAACGCAATCTGATGTGAGGGCTAACTTTCAGAATTCTTTATGATCTTACCCTACATATTACAATCTTGTAGTTTTTCTAAAGCAAATTAAAACACAATGGTAGCATATGATAAAGTTTTCGATGGATTTTTAGGTCCTTAAAGGAAGATGTAATATTTATGCTTATTTAATTTGTTACGTATCAGTACACTGTTTCAGGCGCCAGAAAAATCATTCTCAATTTTGTAGCAAATATTTACCATATTTTTCAGACTATAAGACGCACATAGAATATAGAAGAAAATAAGAAAAAAAATGGTTTTCATCATACCTCAGATAAGACCTCAATTCCTCCTCAGACCTCAGATCAATCCCCCAAGCTCCATTAGACAAAAAAGTAAATAAATTAACTTTCCTCTCTTGTTGGCACTCACTGCTCACTGGTCTTCTGCAGGCCGATGCTGCACTGCGACCTGACATCGTACAGTGTCAGGTCATATTGTGTGCCTATGTGCACTATGTCCTGATGCCATACGCAGTCAGGACACGTGAAGTGAGTCGCCTGGAAGAAGACCAGGGAGCGGTAAGTCAAGCCAGGACAGTGCTTCCCTCACCGCTCCCATGCCTCCTGCATGCCGATGACCGCTTCCGTAATGGAACTTGTCATTAGCATTCGCACCATAAGACACACTGCCGTTCCCCCACACACACTTTTGGGGGGAAAATAAGTGCGTCTAATAGTCCAAAAATACGGTATCTGCTAATTTATTTGACCACCAGATATATTTCTGTCCATAAGTTTCTGACATGTATAACCCCCAGCTTAGATATGAAAATGATGTCTCCTTGTAGCCACCACTAGTGGCGGTTCAGGATCTTACTGCATACAGTGTTATTATTGAGTTCAATGTAAAAACAATCTGCAGTAAGATCCTGTGCTCCCCCTAGTGGTGACTGCAGATCTCAATGGTAACACAGTATGCAGTAAGACCCTGAGCTCCCCCTAGAGGTGACTCCTGGTAATAGTACAGTGGCATGCAAGAGTTTGAGTATCCCTGGTCAAAATTCCTGTTACTGTCAAAGGTAAGCAAGTAGAAGATGAAATGATCTCCAAGAGATATAAAGTTACAGAAGACACATCCCCTTTGTATTTTAACCTCTTAAGGATCTTGGAATTTTTTACCTTAAGGACCAGGCAATTTTTTTGAAATTTGACATGTGTCACTTTATGTGGTAAAATCTATGGAATGCTTTTACTTATCTAAGCCACTCTGAGATTGTTTTCTCATGATACATTGTACTTCATTATAGTGGAAAATTTAAGTCAATATATTTGTTTAATAAAAAATCCCAAATTTACAGAATTTTTTTTTTTAAATCGCAATTTTCAAAAGACAGACAGTGATACATCATAAAAGAGTTATAACTTTACATTTCCCATATGTTCACTTTCATGTGTGCATCATTTTGTAAATGTAATTTTATTTTTTAGGATCTTATAAGGCTTAGAATTTTAGAAGCAAATCTTTACAAAGATTCCCAAAGCCCAAGGGCCAGTTAAGTTATGAAGTCACTTTGTGGGGCTTACATAGTGGAAATCACCCATAAATGACCCCATTTTAGAAATGTCTTATCTTATGTAGGTGCATATTTTTGTGGCATGAGGTGACGGTTTGATTAGTACTATTTTGGGGTACATACAACTTTTTGATCGTTTGGCATTACACTTTTTGTGTTTTTTTTTACAGTGTTCATCTGTCAGGGTAGATCATGTGTTATTTTTATAGAGCAGGTTGTTACGGATGCGACAATACCTAATTTGTCTATTTATTCATATTTATTTAGGTTTTACACAATAAAAGAATTTTTGAAAGAAAAACAATAATGTTTTTGCGTCTCCATTTTTTAAAAATTTTGTCCGATTGCGGATAGGGTCTTATTTTTTGTGGGATGAGATGACCGTTTGATTGATACCATTTTGGGGTACATATGACTTTTTGTTCGTTCGGTATTACACTTTTTGTGATGTAAGGTGATTTAAAAAAATGGCTTTTTTGGCACAGTTTTTATTTTTTATTTTTTTACAGCGTTCACCAGACGGATTGGAGGACAGCAGGTTGTTTTTACTTAAAAAATTTTTTTTTTTATTGTTAAAAACACTTTTATTTCATTTTTTTTAATTTTTGTTCCACTATGGGACTTCAACATTTCAGGGTCTGATCCCTGTTTCAATGCAGCACAATACATCTGTATTACACTGCATTGACAATCAGTGTATTACAGTGTATGAGACCCATCCTTCCGTAGCCGCCAGGCCCCGAGGCCTTTGAAAGGTTGCCATGACAACCATCGGGTCCCCATCTAAGCAGCGTCATTGTCAGCGCCATTATAGAACCTTTAGCAGATAAGGGGACTGTGAGGGCCATGGTAACACCTTCAGCAAATTATGGGACCGTGAGGGCCATGGTAAAACCTTCAGCAGATCAGGGGACTGTGAGGGCCATGGTAAAACCTTCAGCAGATCAGGGGACTGTGAGGGCCATGGTAAAACCTTCAGCAGGTCAGGGGACTGTGAGGGCCATGGTAAAACCTTCAGCAGATCAGGGACTGTGAGGGCCATGGTAAAACCTTCAGCAGATCAGGGGACTGTGAGGGCCATGGTAAAACCTTCAGCAGATCAGGGACTGTGAGGGCCATGGTAAAACCTTCAGCAGACCAGGGGACTGTGAGGGCCATGGTAAAACCTTCAGCAGATCAGGGACTGTGAGGGCCATGGTAAAACCTTCAGCAGATCAGGGGACTGTGAAGGCCATGGTAAAACCTTCAGCAGATCAGGGACTGTGAGGGCCATGGTAAAACCTTCAGCAGATCAGGGACTGTGAGGGCCATGGTAAAACCTTCAGGTTGCGCCTTTTAAGGTTGTCTGTTGTGGATTTTGAGGTGTGTTTAGGATCATTATCTATTTGTGGAAGCCATCCTTTTTTCAACTTCAGCTTTTATTTTTACAGTTGCTGTTATGTTTGTTTCCAGAATTTGCTGGAATTTCATTGAATCCCTTCTTCCCTCTACCCGTGAAATGTTCCCTGTGCTATTGGCTGCAACACAACCCTAAAGCAGGATTGATCCACTCCTATACTTGGTTGGAGAAGTGTTCATCTCATGCAATTCTGTGCCCTTTTTTCTTCAAGCATACCTTTGATCATTGAGGCCAAAGAGTTCTATTCTAACCTCTTTGGTCCACAGGACTTGTTTCCAAAATGTATCAGGCTTGTTTAGATGTTCTTTTGCAAACTTCTGACGCTGCATTTTGTGGTGAGGACGTAGGTGAGGTTTTCTTCTGATGACTCTTCCATGAAGGCCATATTTGTACAGATGTCGCTGAACAGTAGAACAATGTACCACAACTCCAGAGTCTTCCTGAAGGTCTTTTGCAGTCAAGCGGGGGTTCTGATTTTCCTTTCTAGCAATCCTACGAGCAGCTGTCTCTGAAATTTTTCTTGATCTTCCAGACCTTCTCTTGGCCTCAACTGTTCTAATTAGCTGCCATTTCTTAATTATATTTTGAACTGAGGAAATGACAACCTTAAGACACTTTGCTATCTTCTTATAGCCTTCTCCTGCTTTGTGAGCCTCAACCCTTTTAATTTTCAGAGTGTTAGACAGCTGCTTAGAGGAACCCTTGGATGCTGTTTTTTGGGACTAGATTGGAGAAGTCTGGGTATTTATAAAGCTTTGCATCATTATAAATTAGCATCACCTGACCTGACCAATCCTAACGATGATTGTGAACAAGCCTTAACCCTAACAGGCTATTTAAGGTCTGAGATATCGTTCAAAGATATCTGTGAGCTCAAATCTCCTTGGGTTCTCATACTTTTGCATGGTACACCTTTCTTTTTTTCACTCTAAAATTGTACAAAACCAAAATAATACACTGATATTCCTTAAAATGTTGAAAAGTGTGTTTCAACTTTAATGTTATGCCTTTTGGAGATCATTTCATCTTCAACTTGCTTAACTGTTCACAGTAACAGTAATTTTGACCAGGGGTGCCCAAACTATTGCATGACACTATATATATAAGCTTCTGAGCTCCCCCTAGTGGTGACTGCAGACCTTTATTTAGAACAGGAGCTGTGTATCAAGAGTTGCATGAAATGAATTTCCATGGTGGAGCCGCTGACCATGTAGAAAGTCTTCCTAGAACTCTACAAGTAGGGTTAGGCTTAATAATATCTCCCATGGTTTTCGGGCTCATATGTATGTGAAGATCAGTTGTCCACATATGTTTAGCTATATAATACCATTTTCTTACTAAGAAAAAAATATAAATAAATAAATAAGTAATTTAAATATACTGTATATAAAGAATAATTGAAAAAAAATAAGAATTCTCCACAATCCCAAGATAGATCTTTCAGTTGTTTCTGTCATCGGCGATTCTAGGTTTATGTTCTTGTATCTGGAGATAGTCCTATATACAATATAGAAGGACCAGTAACTGACTTTGGATTTCTTTTTCAGTTCAAGAACCCAATCTACCATTTTTATAACTCAATAGTCTCCAACGACAGCAGCATGATCATCAAAAGCCAGCCGGTGAATTACACTTTTACCTGCACTTATCAGTCCAATTATCTGGTTAGCCATGCTGCCTTTGACCAAAGGTAAGTTTGCTCCTCAGTCCCCGACGCATTTCAAGTATCGATTCCCCCAGGATCATTCCACACATGTATGTTTCAGTCTTACATATTTTTTTCCTTCTTCTAGAGTAGCCACAGTCCATGTGAAGAATGGGAGTTCGGGATCATTTGAAAGCACACTGTCTCTCAATTTCTACTCTGTGAGTCTTTCAAACGCCCCCCTCCTCACCACCAACCACCTTCCTGTTCTTCTTATGCCATATGCTTAGCGTCACGGTTTTTAAAAGGGTTCTTTGGTTTGCAAAACCATTTTCCATTATCCTGTTAAGACAATTTAGGGTCCATAGTTTGAGACATCCATTAATCAGCTACAGCAGAACAGCTACAAAGAGAGTCTATCACAATGGAGGACTCAACAGCCTATTGATTTCATTGGGCAGCATGTAATGCATCATTTCTCCTGTGGGGGAGCTGTTAGTGAATTCAACACTTGCTGTTGAGTTTCTCACTGTTCATAACACATCACTGGGGGGTCTTAATAGTAGAACAACCTGCGATTAGCTGATTTTGCATAAACTCTTTTAAGTCCTCAACGGTAAACCCCTTTAAAAAAAAAAGCTAACCTATTAAGTCTAGTCTTAAGTGAATTCTAAAGACATGAAATGCTCCAGAAGATTCAAATATTTCCATCACATCCATCACTAAATGGATAATTGGGTTAATGTACAGCTTGGTTCTAGAGGTTCTTCCTCCTCCTGGAGACCTCTTGGGTGGTCTTTGTATAAAACACATTGAGGGAGATTCACTAAGAAATGTATCATAAAGCTGGTACAAATTGTGACAAAAATGGATCACATGGCGTGAGACAAATTTATTATGTGACACTTTTACACCCACCTCAATAGTTTTAAAAGGTGTCTGGGAAATGGGGAGAAGGAAGAATAAAAAGGTGAAATGTAAGAAGAGACAAAAAATGCTGTAGCCAGTCTATGTTCTCTGACCACGAGGAGGTGCACAGAGGAGAAATTTAGAGAAAGAGAGAAAATCCCAACCAAATGTAAGCAAGAAGGAAGTACGGCGCCAGGATCCGACTACACATCGTAACTTTGTAGTCTGTAACCATAGAGACATTTAGGTCTTCATCGATGCTGTATATACAAAAATTAAGACATTCAAGACACGGCAATTACAGTATTTTCACTTTTTTCACATCTGCATTTCAAAAGTCATAACTTTTTAATTGACATAATAATTTGCTATTTTGTCACACATTCAAAGACCAACAACTTTGTTATTTTTCTGTTGATGTTTGAGGGTTTGATTTTTGAGGGATAAGTCATATTTTTTTTAATTAATTTTTTTTATTATTTTTCATTTATTTTTATTTTTTTTACCTTTTTCTAACGTGAACCTGCTATCTCCAGCTCCCTCTTATAATACACTGCAATACTTCTGTATTACAGTGTATTATGTAAGTTACAGCAAAACTGACAGGATTTTAATAGGTATCCATACATGGAAGTTTTGGAGGCCATTGTTGGTCCATTTGCTCCCATGCCCTCATGGGGGAGGGAGACGATTTCTAACCACTTGGATGCTCCAGGCAGCATTCAGCATGGAAGCTAAAAGGTTACTGAAGGACTAAAGAGACTGAGAGCAAGGTGCCAGCTGAGTAACACATCCAGTACCCACGGGTGATCGCTCTGGCCCATCACGGCAGCTCAAGCTAAATGGCTGCTTGCCTCAGTGGACTATAGTAGCCTTATTTTTTGTTATGCAATGGAGCAGTAAAACCAGTTGCAAAAGTATACACACCCTTTAACACTATTAAGAAACATTCTCTCATCTTAAACATGTGTGCCTCTAATATGCTGCATTCCATTACAGGGCAATACATTCCTCAGACTTTCCTTACAGGTTACAATCCACATTGATCTCTTCTTGTCTTTCTGTTGTTGCTTCTTGCTGTTTCATTTTTATTTTCTGGAAAGAACGGCAAGTTTTCCACCCTAAAAGAAGCTCCATTTGTGGTGGAAACATCAGACATCGGATCAGATGTATTTGCTGGGGTTGAGGCCAAAGGAATTAGCAACAGGTACAAAAAAGATCAAAATTGATGACTCTGCTTAAACTCAACATGTAGAACAAGGTGACAACAATGCCAGGATGGGGCAGGGAAAGCTCGACATGACAGGTCAGTGCATTGAGGGCAAGGACAGTTAAAGAGGACAACTGTCCAAGCTCCCTGTATTCTAGACACACTCAAATACAGGAATATTTAGAAGTGGTATTATAAGAATAGAATTTTATTTGGGAACCATATGGCAGAAATACATGTAATATTAAAAAGAGTATTGTTTGGAAGTTGCATATTATTTGGGCATCATATAGTATTATGATGTGGGATGTATATGGAAGCATAACCCTGGTGCTATATATTGGTATGGTATTATTATATTGTCAATGACACCCATTTTCTATAAAGCTAGTCCTATTAGTGAGGAGCAGTACTTTACTAAATAACCTTTCTATCTATGTTATTCAGGTTTAAGGTTGTTTTAAACTATTGCTGGGCCACCCCATCTCCTGACTATGCGTATCACATTCAGTGGCAGCTGATAAGTAAGAGGTAAGGTTTCAATATCTGCAAATTATAATGTACACAATCAGCCTACACACAAGACAATGAAGTAAAACAATCTAAATGTTTAACTTAATATATGATATGATTCTGTTTTTCAAACAGAAAAATTATCTTTGGCCAAATAGTGATTGTGTCAGTTAGGTAACATATTACATTATTAACATTATTATACGTTCAAACTCTAACTACTATAATACTGCTCCTATGTACAAGAATATAACTACTATAATACTGCTCCTATGTACACGAATATAACTACTATAATACTGCTCCTATGTACACGAATATAACTACTATAATACTGCTCCTATGTACACGAATATAACTACTATAATACTGCTCCTATGTACAAGAATATAACTACTATAATACCGCTCCTATGTACAAGAATATAACTACTATAATACTGCTCCTATGTACAAGAATATAACTACTATAATACTGCATCCTATGTACAAGAATATAACTACTATAATACTGCTCCTATGTACAAGAATATAACTACTATAATACTGCTCCTATGTACAGGAATATAACTACTATAATACTGCTCCTATGTACAAGAATATAACTACTATAATACTGCCTCCTATGTACAAGAATATATCTACTATAATACTGCTCCTATGTACAAGAATATAACTACTATAATACTGCTCCTATATACAAGAATATAACTACTATAATACTGCTCCTATGTACAAGAATATAACTACTATAATACTGCTCCTATGTACAGGAATATAACTACTATAATACTGCTCCTATGTACAAGAATATAACTACTATAATACTGCCCACTAGGTTAAATAATATAACTACTATAATACTGCCTCCTATGTACAAGAATATAACTACTATAATACTGCTCCTATGTATAAGAATATAACTACTATAATACTGCTCCTATGTACAGGAATATAACTGCTATAATACTGCCTCCTATGTACAAGAATATAACTACTATAACACTGCCTCCTATGTACAAGAATATAACTACTATAATACTGCTCCTATGTACAAGAATATAACTACTATAATACTGCTCCTATGTACAAGAATATAACTGCTATAATACTGCCTCCTATATACAAGAATATAACTGCCATAATACTGCCTCCTATGTACAAGAATATAACTACTATAATACTGCTCCTATGTACAAGAATATAACTACTATAATACTGCCTCCTATGTACAAGAATATCACTACTATAATACTGCTCCTATGTACAAGAATATAACTACTATAATACTGCTCCTATGTACAAGAATATAACTACTATAATACTGCTCCTATGTACAAGAATATAACTACTATAATACTGCTCCTATGTACAAGAATATAACTACTATCATACTGCTCCTATGTATAAGAATATAACTACTATAATACTGCCCCTTATGTACAAGAATATAACTACTATAATACTGCTCCTATGTGCAAGAATATAACTACTATAATACTGCCCCTATGTACAAGAATATAACTACTATAATACTGCTCCTATGTACAAGAATATAACTACTATAATACTGCCTCCTATGTACAAGAATATAACTACTATAATACTGCTCCTATGTACAAGAATATAACTACTATAATACTGCTCCTATGTACAAGAATATAACTACTATAATACTGCTCCTATGTACAAGAATATAACTACTATAATACTGCTCCTATGTACAAGAATATAACTACTATAATACTGCTCCTATGTACAAGAATATAACTACTATAATACTGCTCCTATGTATAAGAATATAACTACTATAATACTGCTCCTATGTACAAGAATATAACTACTATAATACTGCCCCTATGTACAAGAATATAACTACTATAATACTGCTCCTATGTACAAGAATATAACTACTATAATACTGCTCCTATGTACAAGAATATAACTACTATAATACTGCCCACTAGGTAAAATAATATAACTACTATAATACTGCTCCTATGTACAAGAATATAACTACTATAATACTGCTCCTATGTACAAGAATATAACTACTATCATACTGCTCCTATGTACAGGAATATAACTACTATAATACTGCTCCTATGTACAAGAATATAACTACTATAATACTGCTTCCAATGGTGAAGATTAGAATTACCATGAGCTATGATAGAACTTGTTCTAGTGTTTGGGGAAGGTCCTTAGGTTTGGACAGTTTTCTCCTCTTTGATATGTTCCTTCCTGATTTCAGGACAGACGGGTTGGTCTTCATCTCTCCCTGTACTTACTCTCCGCAGTTGTCCATCAGATGACACTATTATAGTGCATGAGAACGGGAAGAACAGCCGTGCAACTTTCCAGTTTAGTGCTTTCCGCTTCCAGAACGTCCCCAAATTATCCAAAGTCTGGCTGCACTGTGAGACGTACCTGTGTGACAGCGAGAAGTTCTCCTGCCCTGTGGTAAGTGGTGGTAATGTACAGTACAGACCAAAAGTTTGGACACACCTTCTCATTCAAAGAGTTTTCTTTATTTTCATGACTATGAAGGCATCAAAACTATGAATTAACACATGTGGAATTATATACATAACAAACAAGTGTGAAACAACTGAAAATATGTCATATTCTAGGTTCTTCAAAGTAGCCACCTTTTGCTTTGATTACTGCTTTGCACACTCTTGGCATTCTCTTGATGAGCTTCAAGAGGTAGTCCCCTGAAATGGTTTTCACTTCACAGGTGTGCCCTGTCAGGTTTAATAAGTGGGATTTCTTGCCTTATAAATGGGGTTGGGATCATCAGTTGCGTTGAGGAGAAGTCAGGTGGACACACAGCTGATAGTCCTACTGAATAGACTGTTAGAATTTGTATTATGGCAAGAAAAAAGCAGCTAAGGGCTCTTTCACACTTGCGTTCTTTTCTTCTGGCATAGAGTTCCGTCGTCGGGGCTCTATGCCGGAAGAATCCTGATCAGTTTTATCCTAATGCATTCTGAATGGAGAGAAATCCGTTCAGGATGCATCAGGATGTCTTCAGTTCCGGACCGGAACGTTTTTTGGCCGGAGAAAATACTGCAGCATGCTGCGCTTTTTGCTCCGGCCAAAAATCCTGAACACTTGCCGCAAGGCCGGATCCGGAATTAATGCCCATTGATGGCATTAATCCGGATCCGGCCTTAAGCTAAACGTTGTTTCGGCGCATTGCCGGATCCGACGTTTAGCTTTTTCTGAATGGTTACCATGGCTGCCAGGATGCTAAAGTCCTGTTTGCCATGGTAAAGTGTAGTGGGGAGCTGGGAGCAGAATACTTACCGTCCGTGCGGCTCCCCGGGTGCTCAAGAGTGACGTCAGGGCGCCCCACGCGCATGGATGACGTGATCACATGGACACGTCATCCATGCGCATGGGGCGCTCTGACGTCATTCTGGAGCGCCCCGGGAGCCGCACGGACTGTAAGTATACCGCTCCCCCGCTCCCCACTACTACTATGGCAACCAGGACTTTAATAGCGTCCTGGGTGCCATAGTAACACTGAACGCATTTGGAAGACGGATCCGTCTCCAAATGCTTTCAGTTCACTTGCGTTTTTCCGGATCCGGCGTGTAATTCCGACCAAATGGAGTACACGCCGTATCCGGACAACGCAAGGTGTGAAAGAGCCCTAAGTAAAGAAAAACGAGTGGCCATCATTACTTTAAGAAATGAAGGGTCAGTCAGTCAGGCGAAAAATTGGAAAACTTGAAGTAAGGGCTATTTGACCATGAAGGAGAGTGATGGGGTGCTGTGCCAGATGACCTGGCCTCCACAGTCACCGGACCTGAAACCAATCGAGATGTTTTGGGGTGAGCTGGACCCGCAGAGTGAAGGCAAAAGGGCCAACAAGTGCTAAGCATCTCTGGGAACTCCTTCAAGACTGTTGAAGACCATTTCAGGGGGACCTACTCTTGAAGCTCATCAAGAGAATGCCAAGAGTGTGCAAAGCAGTAAGCAAACAAAAGGTGGCTACTTTGAAGAACCTAGAATATGACATATTTTCAGTTGTTTCACAACTTGTTTGTTATGTATATAATTCCACATGTGTTTAATTCATAGTTTTGATGCCTTCATAGTCATGAAAATAAAGAAAACTCTTTGAATGAGAAGGTGTGTCCAAACTTTTGGTCTGTACTGTAGGTTATGTATATCGTCCGCTCGTGGCCTCATATTACCCAGAAGGCCCCGGGGCGGTGAACGGCAGATCTTGCTTGGAAATTTGTAGAATGGAAACCTATGAACTCTCACAGCCTTTTTCTACATGTTTCTCACCCATAAATTAAGGTTACGAGTCACATGACTGCGACTTTTATAACGCCAGAGTTGAAGAAAAATAGAACACAAGGGGGCGGGGCCTGACATTTCCTAGCATAAGTGTCCTAGATGATCCCATACTGTATTGTATCTATTGGAAACCTTTATGCATAGAAGAATAAATAGAAACACTGAACAGAATGACGATTACTCATTTGTTACTTAATATCTCAGAATGTAACATGAAATTATATTTTTAAGGTGTGGTATAAAAAAATGAAGAGGGAAACCATCAGCAAGTAGAATAGTTTATTAGTGATATATATATATATATATTTTTTTCTCCTTTCACTTTCTGGACAGCCTTGCTGATGACATCCAAACAATTTACCATCATTATGATATCAGCCCCCTAATACCTATGCTGTGGGATCAGCTGGGCTCCAGGTGGTATTTAGGGGGTATCAAGGTTGTGATTTACCTGTAAGACCTGTTATACGCTCAAAGTAGAATAAAGACATGGAATAATAATATCAGATCTGTCAACAGCAAACTTGTCGATGGTTTCCATGTAGCTAAACAATTAAAGTATTGAAAACTTAATGACCCTGTTTCAGTCGTACATAATCATTGATTCGCTAATCCTTTCTCCTGTACTGCAGACATGTGGAAAACGGAAACAGCAGAAGGACAGACGGGAGGCGTCTTAGTGGGCGGAGTTTGTACTGCAGGGTAGGTATTCTTATTGTAGAAAAGACGCAGGGGAGCTATCCTTGAGACTTGTCCGCCGTCCTTCTTATAATCCCTTCCTTCCTTGCTTTCCACTCAGGCTTGATTTGTGGTGGTTTTCCAAATATCACAGCCAAACTGCAATGAAACTGCATAGGGACACTATAGGGCGGTATTCACTGACTGCAGTCTGTAGTATAGAGCCGCTGAGACTCTGTACAGACACCAGCCTCCTGTTCATGGCTGTGCTGTGTGCACGGGGGCTAAGGGTTCATGCACGCTGCCCGTTGCCGCCGTGCCCGTATTGCAGGCCCACAGCGGGTCCGCAATATGGGGCGCTGGCTGTTTTGTGCACCGCATCATGGATGCGGATCTATTCACCTGAATGGGTCTTCAATCTGGAGGTGCATTGCGGACCGTGGACTCCATTCAAGTGATTACGTCCTATGTCTGCATACGGCGGCGATACGGTTGGTGCCCGTGCATTGCAGACCCAGCGCCGCGCGATGTTCGTGTGCATGAACCCTAAGGTAGTGCTCACACACTAGTTCTAATGCTCATGCAATTGTGTGCTGGCCATACCTGCTCTGCACAGAAATCCTCTCCACTCGGCTCAATGCACCTATATCTCAAGCAGTGCAGCCTGGACTAGATCTTTTTCTTGGAGCTATATACCGCCATATGTATAGAGCCCTAGGGATACACGTGTTGCAGTCATATTGCGTTTTCTGCTGTGATTTGTGCAAAACCGTGATATAATTCCAGCAAAAGTTGCTTTTTGTTGAGAAGGCGGGAACAGCTCAAAACCCACAGGAGAATGAGCTGTATCCCATAGAGCTTACAATCTAAACTGAAGAGCAGCAATGTTTTCTTCTCCAAACATCATACTTTCCGCTCTTGCCTTAGGTTCTGCATCCTTCATCTCTCCTGGCCTTGCAGTAATTTCTGCAGTGAACCCCAATATTCCCTTACCCCGTGAGCCCAGGAAGCTGAGATATAAGAGCTGTTTGCAGGGTCCTCCTCACATGTAGAGCTGATGTAGCCGATGTCTATGACGCAGCAATAGTTGGTTCTCACTTCAGTAGGTGTCCAGAAAGCAGGGTGCCTGCCATAGGAGTGTCCAGAGGAGGTGCAGGGCCATGGCCAGGCGTCCAGACGGCCAATCTTCTAGTTCTCATCACTCAGAGCTAGGAGACGAAGCCCTGGAGCCCTGGAGAATGCTAGATTTTGTAGCCCCCCTCAGGCCCAGATCACCCAGGAACTCCCCCAAATGAGAGAGATGCCAGATTATGTCTGCAGGAGTAGGCTGTCTGGTCTGGGATCGGTATTCTTTTTTTGAAAGGGTTTTGGTCGAGGTGATGGGGGGTATTGTAAGGCTCTCTCATCGGGTTCTCTAAATTTTCAGGGCGTCTGGGGTCCATTTTTATTCTTTTTATTTAGGGGGTCTGGTCTGGGGATCTCTGTGTCTGTCTGAACTGGGGTTCTGTCATTTTTAGTGGGTCTTGTCTGAGTGTGTATTTTTCAAAGTGTCCAGTCTTGGGGTCTATATTTTCGGTGGTCTGGTCTACAGTTTGTATTTTTTAGGCTGTCATATCTGGATTCTGTCATTTGTAGGCTGTCTGATATAGGCTTTCTAATTTCAGGGGGTCTGTAGTTATTTAGTTTTTTTTTTTTTTTTGGAGGGGGTCAGATCTGTGATCCGTATTTTCTAGGGGCCTATGGGCCATATTTATTTTAGAAGGTCTTTTAAAAGGGTATAGTATCTGTTCTATATTAGTTTCGAGGGTCTGAGAAATCTGAAATTCTTTACTGGGCCTAGTGTTTGGACTGTGGCAAGTTTGCACCCCCAAAATGTGCCCCCCTATTTATAGCCAACATTTGTACGTTTGCCGTCCTCTTATGTAGCAAAGCTCTGCGATCAATGTGTCGTCAGGTCCACCTTCTGTACCCCCCATAGTTGTGTCACTGCAGAATAGAGAGGCAGATGACCCCTGAGGAAACCTGTGCCGTATTGCGCCTCATCCAGCTTTCCAGGAGCAGATCAGAAGGGACCGGTCATCTTATCCACTCTTATATGGACAGCCCTCAGATGTCTCTTCTCTTCCTCCTCAGCAGTCGTCCACCATCTGCTCCTGACAATTGGGATCTGCAAGATGCTGACCTAAACTGGCCAACCTCAGAGTGACGCCCCCGGACACGACGCCCCCTCCGGGCCACCCTCAGGAATATAGTGGTCTCCTATCAACCTCAGAGTGACGCCCCCGGACACGACGCCCCCTCTGGTCACCCTCAGGAATATAGTGGTCTCCTATCAACCTCAGAGTGACGCCCCCGGACACGACGCCGCGCTCGGTCACCCTCAGGGAATATAGTGGTCTCCTATCAACCTCAGAGTGACGCCCCGACAACGACGCCCCCTCCGGTCTCCCCTCAGGAATATAGTGGTCTCCTATCAACCTCAGAGTGACGCCCCCGGAACACGACGCCCCCCTCCGGTCACCCTCAGGAATATAGTGGTCTCCTATCAATCTCAGAGCAGCGGCCGCTGCACCAAGCCTGAAGATGGAAGACAATCTAGACAACGTACTTAAAGGGAGATTCCAGCCTTATTTGCGTACTTCACAATCAGTATCCTGAAAAGTTTTGCAACTTTCTAATTTACTTGGGGTTTGAATGTGTCACCATTTTCAAGATGTCTGCTTGATGTCAGTGAACTCGGACATTCCTCTTTACATCCAAAAAATAAAATCCTGTACAGTCCTCGTCCTAATAATGGCTGGGGGGCGTCATTACAACTTATCCAGCCGGACAATTGTTCTCGGAGCTGCCTGTGTGCTCGGCATAATTATAAAGTTTACCTCCACTGATACATTGTAACAAACTGAGAAATATTTCTGCTGCTGAGGACTGCGTAGACTGGATACAGGGTAACAAACCTACTGAGAACTATTAGCTCTGTAGGGGTTTGAGCTTCTGGGTGTGAACAATGTTTCCATCCATTAACAGCAAGCAGAGATTTTGAAAATGGTGAGGAACTGAAATGCAGTCAGTTAGGAAGTTGCAGAAAATTTCGCTGTCCAATGATTGAAGCCCCCTGAAGTGCGCCCCCTGCTGACTGACACGGGGCATTACTTGTAAATAGACTTTTTCCTCTTTGTAACGCTGATCTCTAGTGAGAAACACAAATATCCATAAAAGAGATTTCTTACTGGCGACCGGGTCCTGAGAATCCAGTGTTCAACCGGCCACAAAATCAGATTCCAAGAGACCCTCCAATGTGATCGCCCCCTGAACGTATGAGGGGCAGTCACTTAGACCATATGAGGGGCAGTCACTTAGACCATATGAGGGGCAGTCACTTAGACTATATGAGGGGCAGTCACTTAGACCATATGAGGGGCAGTCACTTAGACCATATGAGGGGCAGTCACTTAGACTATATGAGGGGCAGTCACTTAGACCATATGAGGGGCAGTCACTTAGACCATATGAGGGGCAGTCACTTAGACTATATGAGGGGCAGTCCACTTAGACCATATGAGGGGCAGTCACTTAGACCATATGAGGGGTAGTCACTTAGACTATATGAGGGGCAGTCACTTAGACCATATGAGGGGCAGTCACTTAGACCATATGAGGGGCAGTCACTTAGACCATATGAGGGGCAGTCACTTAGACTATATGAGGGGCAGTCACTTAGACCATATGAGGGGCAGTCACTTAGACCATATGAGGGGCAGTCACTTAGACTATATGAGGGGCAGTCACTAGACCATATGAGGGGCAGTCACTTAGACCATATGAGGGCAGTCACTTAGACATATGAGGGGCAGTCACTTAGACCATATGAGGGGCAGTCACTTAGACCATATGAGGGGCCGTCACTTAGACCAAATGAGGGGCAGTCACTTAGACTATATGAGGGGCAGTCACTTAGACCATATGAGGGGCAGTCACTTAGACCATATGAGGGGCAGTCACCTTAGACTATATGAGGGGCAGTCACTTAGACCATATGAGGGGCAGTCACTTAGACCATATGAGGGGCAGTCACTTAGACCATATGAGGGGCAGTCACTTAGGACTATATGAGGGGCAGTCACGTAAACCATATGAGGGGCAGTCACTTAGACCATATGAGGGGCAGTCACTTAGACTATATGAGGGGCAGTCACTTAGACCATATGAGGGCAGTCACTTAGACCATAAGAGGGGCAGTCACTTAGACTATATGAGGGCAGTCACTTAGACCATATGAGGGGCAGTCACTTAGACCATATGAGGGGCAGTCACTTAGACTATATGAGGGGCAGTCACTTAGACCATATGAGGGGCAGTCACTTAGACCATATGAGGGGCAGTCACTTAGACCATATGAGGGGCAGTCACTACATATGAGGGGCAGTCAGACCATATGAGGGGCAGTCACTTAGACCATATGAGGGGCAGTCACTTAGACCATATGAGGGGCAGTCACTTAGACCATGTGAGGGGCAGTCACTTAGACCATATGAGGGGCAGTCACTTAGACCATGTAAGGGGCAGTCACTTAGACTATTTGAGGGGCAGTCACTTAGACCATATGAGGGGCAGTCAGAACATATGAGGGGCAGTCACTTAGACCATATGAGGGGCAGTCACTTAGACTATATGAGGGGCAGTCACTTAGACCATATGAGGGGCAGTCACTTAGCCTATATGAGGGGCAGTCACTTAGACCATGGGAGGGGCAGTCACTTAGACTATATGAGGGGCAGTCACTTAGACTATATGAGGGGCAGTCACTTAGACCATATGAGGGGCAGTCACTTAGACTATTTGAGGGGCAGTCACTTAGACCATATGAGGGGCAGTCAGAACATATGAGGGGCAGTCACTTAAACCATTAGAGGGGCAGTCACTTAGACCATATGAGGGGCAGTCACTTAGACCATATGAGGGGCAGTCACTTAGACCATATGAGGGGCAGTCACTTAGACCATATGAGGGGCAGTCACTTAGACCATATGAGGGGCAGTCACTTAGACCATATGAGGGGCAGTCACTTAGACCATATGAGGGGCAGTCACTTAGACCATATAAGGGGCAGTCAGAACATATGAGGGGCAGTCACTTAGACCATATGAGGGGCAGTCACTTAGACCATATGAGGGGCAGTCAGACTATATGAGGGGCAGTCACTTAGACTATATGAGGGGCAGTCACTTAGACCATATGAGGGGCAGTCACTTAGACCATATGAGGGGCAGTCACTTAGACCATATGAGGGCAGTCACTTAGACCATATGAGGGGCAGTCACTTAGACCATATGAGGGCAGTCACTTAGACCATATGAGGGGCAGTCACTTAGACCATATGAGGGGCAGTCACTTAGACCATATGAGGGGCAGTCACTTAGACCATATGAGGGGCAGTCACTTAGACTATATGAGGGGCAATCACTTAGACTA
Organism: Bufo bufo; assembly: GCF_905171765.1. Taxonomy (NCBI): domain Eukaryota; kingdom Metazoa; phylum Chordata; class Amphibia; order Anura; family Bufonidae; genus Bufo; species Bufo bufo. The sequence continues at coordinate 9,918,215 of NC_053394.1, read as the reverse complement.
TATGAGGGGCACTCACTTAGACTATACGAGGGGCAGTCGCTTAGACCATATGAGGGGCAGTCACTTAGACCATATGAGGGGCAGTCACTTAGACCATATGAGGGGCAGTCACTTAGACCATATGAGGGGCAGTCACTTAGACCATATGAGGGGCAGTCACTTAGACCATATGAGGGGCAGTCACTTAGACCATGTGAGGGGCAGTCACTTAGACCATTTGAGGGCAGTCACTTAGACCATGTGAGGGGCAGTCACTTAGACCATATGAGGGCCAGTCACTTAGACCATATGAGGGGGCAGTCACTTAGACTATATGAGGGCAGTCACTTAGACTATATGAGGGGCAGTCACTTAGACCATATGAGGGGCAGTCACTTAGACCATATGAGGGCAGTCACTTAGACCATATAAGGGGCAGTCAGAACATATGAGGGGCAGTCACTTAGACTATATGAGGGGCAGTCACTTAGACCATATGAGGGGCAGTCACTTAGACCATATAAGGGGCAGTCACTTAGACCATATGAGGGGCAGTCACTTAGAACCGATGAGGGGCAGTCACTTAGACCATTGAGGGGCAGTCACTATACCATGTGAGGGGCAGTCACTTAGACCATATGGGGGGCAGTCCACTTAGACCATATGAGGGGCAGTCACTTAGACCATGTAAGGGGCAGTCACTTAGACGATGTGAGGGGCAGTCACTTAGACCATATGAGGGCAGTCACTTAGACCATATGAGGGCAGTCACTTAGACCATATGAGGGGCAGTCACTTAGACCATATGAGGGGCAGTCACTTAGACCATATGAGGGGCAGTCACTTAGACTATATGAGGGGCAGTCACTTAGACTATATGAGGGGCAGTCACTTAGACCATGTGAGGGGCAGTCACTTAGAACATATGAGGGGCAGTCACTTAGACCATGTGAGGGGCAGTCACTTAGACCATATGAGGGGCAGTCACTTAGACCATATGAGGGGCAGTCACTTAGACTATATGAGGGGCAGTCACTTAGACCATATGAGGGGCAGTCACTTAGACTATATGAGGGGCAGTCACTTAGACTATATGAGGGGCAGTCACTTAGACTATATGAGGGGCAGTCACTTAGACTATATGAGGGGCAGTCACTTAGACCATATGAGGGGCAGTCACTTAGACCATATGAGGGGCAGTCACTTAGACCATATGAGGGGCAGTCACTTAGACTATATGAGGGGCAGTCACTTAGAACATATGAGGGGCAGTCACTTAGACCATATGAGGGGCAGTCACTTAGACCATATGAGGGGCAGTCACTTAGACCATATGAGGGGCAGTCACTTAGACTATATGAGGGGCAGTCACTTAGACTATATGAGGGGCAGTCACTTAGACCATATGAGGGCAGTCACTTAGACCATATGAGGGCAGTCACTTAGACCATATAAGGGGCAGTCAGAACATATGAGGGGCAGTCACTTAGACTATATGAGGGGCAGTCACTTAGACCATATGAGGGGCAGTCACTTAGACCATATGAGGGGCAGTCACTTAGACCATATGAGGGGCAGTCACTTAGACCGTATGAGGGGCAGTCACTTAGACCATATGAGGGGCAGTCACTTATACCATGTAAGGGGCAGTCACTTAGACCATATGAGGGGCAGTCACTTAGACCATATGAGGGGCAGTGATAATTTAACACAACCAATTAAAGTCGGTCAAACTATAATGAAGTAATGGGCTAAACCCTTGGTCAATATGAGAAATCACAGTGAACGGGTAGCTTTATAATATTTAAAACATAACATTTAATGATGTACGTAGATAAAATAATGGGCCCTACTATGCTTGACAAAGATGAATAGTTGCCACTAGTAACACTTATCTCCTGAAAAAATGGGCGGAGATATGGAGGGGACCAATAAGGGATAGTAATAAAGTAGGGGGATAGGATGAAGGGTAGCCAGGTACCAAGGCAGAGAGACACAGTGCTGGGTCACTTTCCCTAGATCACCCTGTCTCTCTATATCCTCCTCCTATCTAACACAATATCCCTATTGCAACCCTTCCTTAAGATGGACTGCCCAGCTTTGCCCGATAGCCAGAAATGGTCCTTAGGTGGTTACCCTAGCACCAGGAGAGGGGGCAAAAAAGATGGCAAAGATGAATGTGATGAATCAAGAGCAAGCGAATCCACAACTGGTGTGAAATCGCCTACAGTACCAGACACGTTCATACACAAATAAGATATGTTATCCAAAATAATTAACACTTAATGAGGTGGTATAGTCCCGACGCGTTTCCTCAGTGTTACCTGATCGTCAGGGGACAGAATTATATCTAGAGAGCCCTTAGGCTGGGCTCAGTTATCCAACAAAATAGGGTCACAGGGGGCACACTGATAAATCAATCCCACAAAGCTTTTACAGTCTCCCTAGTGGTGGAGAACTGCACAGCAAATGAGGTATGAAGATGAACAATTGTGTGACCTCCAATCGGTCAGCCGTTGTAAAGTTAGAGACCGAGACACCCTCTATTTTGTAAGGCCTGTGGTGATTCCTGGTATTTAATCCTCTATCCGTGTGGACAAAGAGATCTCAGGTGCTCAATGTTTAATGCACACCAATGTCCAGGTATAGGTGTCCAGACCTGGAGAATAAACCAGGAGTAACCAGAGGTCAATAGTCTTAACCAAACCTAGTTATATTGTTTGGTAAGACTTCAATCAAACCTAGTAAACCGGTGATCATATATTCATAAATGCTTCTCTTAACTGAAAGTATCTATTCAATACACTTCCAATAAGAAAAGCATTCTGTCAGTTGATAGTATCAGTTTAACACACATTGTAACCGATCCCCCCACCAGTGATGTCACTAGCGGACGTTTAAGAGACGGTACAACATAACTTATCTCATGCTAGTAACAGTCTGGTATAAAAGCATAAGGTAATGAGCAGCTTATCTGTCCAGTCGTTGGTAATGACCGTTCCCAGATATGGATGGATGGGAGGGTATTCCCTGGCGTCCCGCGTGTAGCAGTGGCAGTGAGGGCCAGATTCGCGGGTCATTTAAAAAGCCGAGAGGCCCCGCCTCCATACAACGCCCCCTCATCGTCGAGACGCGTCATCGTCACGTGGACCTGCCGCTGTTCCGCCTATGGTCACATGATACTCTGTTTTCCTATGACGTCTAGCGTGGAGGCGGATTCCTGTTACCAGGCAACCATGACAACGCTATGCTCTAATAATAGAGCCGAGGTCAGTATATGCCAGGTAGCCTGTCGGAACGCCGCCTACCCTAGTTAGGTTATAGGCGGCTTAAAGTCTCCACTACACTTGCTTGAGGTGGTTGTTCTAGTGAGATGCAGGGATGAAATCAAAGGGCAAGTAAGTTCAACCTCTGCTCCCACCACAATCTAACATGATTTCCATTGGTCCGTCAGGTCTGCGGTTCTCCTAATGGAATATTTAAGTTTATAAGCTGGTTCTTCAGGTAACTGTCGTTGGCACTTGATTGCTACAACGCAACCATGTTTCATATGCCTCTACTGATCCGATCCCCAAAGGGGGGGGGGTTTTTGGTGACCTAGTTCGAGATGTCACTCCAACAGAAATTTTTGTTGTTGTCCAATTTGTTCTCACAGTAATGCAACCAATTACTGGGGGAAGCTAGGGGGGGGGGGGCCGCGGGGGGGGGGGACAACCGGATAGTTTCGCTCTTAGGGTACAATATAGCAGCCAAACGACAATTGCTCGTTTAGACCATTAGGGGCTACGGTTTGAAGATGAAATATCACCAAGTCTCCCTCTGCAATATTTTCCGGTCCCAATCCCCACCCCTTTTGGGTCTTGCGACCAGTTCGATGCCCATAAACCTCAGTCCTGAGGCATCACCCCCCATGCATCATGTTGATATGTTTAGCAATGGGTGTGTCTTTGTCATTTCTAATGTCCCCCAAATGTTCACCTATCCGGCGTCGCAACTCACGGGTGGTTTTCCCAATGTATTCAAGACCGCATATGCAGTTGGCCCTGTAGATCACTCCCCTGGTGCGACAATTAATGAAATGTCTGATTTGGTGACACTTGCCAGTGACATTGGCCTGGAATGACCGTCCCTTTTGAATGTGTCCACATGCCACACAACCACTACAGCGAAAACAGCCGATTGACGTTGGAGCCATGTCTCTTTAGAATCACGTGTGTCGCTGTAGTGGCTGTGTACAAGGCGATCCCTAAGGCTCAGGCCCCTACGGTAGGTGACCTGTGCTGTTTCCGGGATAACCACCTTGATGTCTGGGTCCATGAGGAGAACCTCCCAGTGGTTCTTCAATATCTGTTTAACCTCTGCAGAACAATCATCAAAAGTACCAATAAGGCGTATTAAACCAGTATCCGGTATTTTAGGTTTAGGATAGAGAAGTTCATCTCTTTTACTACCACACGCTCTTTTGAAAGCACTTTTTAGAACCGCATCTGGATATCCCCTTTCCCAGAAACGACTTCTAAGGTCGTCCGCCTGGGTTTTGAATGTTTCCCAAGTGGAACAGTTCCTCCTGATGCGCAGGTACTGTCCCACTGGTATTCCCCTTTTCAGAGGGAAAGGGTGGTGACTGCTCCAATGTAGGAGTGAATTTGTGGAGGTGGGTTTCCTAAAGATGTCAGTTTGAATCAAGTCATCCCTTCCCCTTGAGATGGAGATGTCCAAGAAAGGCAGAGTGTTCGTTTCAAAGACAGAGGTAAACTTCATGTTTATGTCATTTACATTAAGAAACTTAACAAAATTTGAGAATTCAGTTTCTCCCCCTTTCCAGACGACAAAGACATCGTCAATGAATCTTGCCCAAGTGACGATACAGGACTCTGGTCTTTGGTGACGCTCCCAATAGACACATCTCCTGTATCGTCACTTGGGCAAGATTCATTGACGATGTCTTTGTCGTCTGGAAAGGGGGAGAAACTGAATTCTCAAATTTTGTTAAGTTTCTTAATGTAAATGACATAAACATGAAGTTTACCTCTGTCTTTGAAACGAACACTCTGCCTTTCTTGGACATCTCCATCTCAAGGGGAAGGGATGACTTGATTCAAACTGACATCTTTAGGAAACCCACCTCCACAAATTCACTCCTACATTGGAGCAGTCACCACCCTTTCCCTCTGAAAAGGGGAATACCAGTGGGACAGTACCTGCGCATCAGGAGGAACTGTTCCACCTGGGAAACATTCAAAACCCAGGCGGACGACCTTAGAAGTCGTTTCTGGGAAAGGGGATATCCAGATGCGGTTCTAAAAAGTGCTTTCAAAAGAGCGTGTGGTAGTAAAAGAGATGAACTTCTCTATCCTAAACCTAAAATACCGGATACTGGTTTAATACGCCTTATTGGTACTTTTGATGATTGTTCTGCAGAGGTTAAACAGATATTGAAGAACCACTGGGAGGTTCTCCTCATGGACCCAGACATCAAGGTGGTTATCCCGGAAACAGCACAGGTCACCTACCGTAGGGGCCTGAGCCTTAGGGATCGCCTTGTACACAGCCACTACAGCGACACACGTGATTCTAAAGAGACATGGCTCCAACGTCCAATCGGCTGTTTTCGCTGTAGTGGTTGTGTGGCATGTGGACACATTCAAAAGGGACGGTCATTCCAGGCCAATGTCACTGGCAAGTGTCACCAAATCAGACATTTCATTAATTGTCGCACCAGGGGAGTGATCTACAGGGCCAACTGCATATGCGGTCTTGAATACATTGGGAAAACCACCCGTGAGTTGCGACGCCGGATAGGTGAACATCTGGGGGACATTAGAAATGACAAAGACACACCCATTGCTAAACATATCAACATGATGCATGGGGGTGATGCCTCAGGACTGAGGTTTATGGGCATCGAACTGGTCGCAAGACCCAAAAGGGGTGGGGATTGGGACCGGAAAATATTGCAGAGGGAGACTTGGTGGATATTTCATCTTCAAACCGTAGCCCCTAATGGTCTAAACGAGCAATTGTCGTTTGGCTGCTATATTGTACCCTAAGAGCGAAACTATCCGGTTGTCCCCCCCCCCCCTTCCCCCCCCCCGGCCCCCCCCCTAGCTTCCCCCAGTAATTGGTTGCATTACTGTGAGAACAAATTGGACAACAACAAAAATTTCTGTTGGAGTGACATCTCGAACTAGGTCACCAAAAACCCCCCCCTTTGGGGATCGGATCAGTAGAGGCATATTGAAACATGGTTGCGTTGTAGCAATCAAGTGCCAACGACAGTTACCTGAAGAACCAGCTTATAAACTTAAATATTCCATTAGGAGAACCGCAGACCTGACGGACCAATGGAAATCATGTTAGATTGTGGTGGGAGCAGAGGTTGAACTTACTTGCCCTTTGATTTCATCCCTGCATCTCACTAGAACAACCACCTCAAGCAAGTGTAGTGGAGACTTTAAGCCGCCTATAACCTAACTAGGGTAGGCGGCGTTCCGACAGGCTACCTGGCATATACTGACCTCGGCTCTATTATTAGAGCATAGCGTTGTCATGGTTGCCTGGTAACAGGAATCCGCCTCCACGCTAGACGTCATAGGAAAACAGAGTATCATGTGACCATAGGCGGAACAGCGGCAGGTCCACGTGACGATGACGCGTCTCGACGATGAGGGGGCGTTGTATGGAGGCGGGGCCTCTCGGCTTTTTAAATGACCCGCGAATCTGGCCTCACTGCCACTGCTACACGCGGGACGCCAGGGAATACCCTCCATCCATCCATATCTGGGAACGGTCATTACCAACGACTGGACAGATAAGCTGCTCATTACCTTATGCTTTTATACCAGACTGTTACTAGCATGAGATAAGTTATGTTGTACCGTCTCTTAAACGTCCGCTAGTGACATCACTGGTGGGGGATCGGTTACAATGTGTGTTAAACTGATACTATCAACTGACAGAATGCTTTTCTTATTGGAAGTGTATTGAATAGATACTTTCAGTTAATGAGAAGCATTTATGAATATATGATCACCGGTTTACTAGGTTTGGATTGAAGTCTTACCAAACAATATAACTAGGTTTGGTTAAGACTATTGACCTCTGGTTACTCCTGGTTTATTCTCCAGGTCTGGACACCTATACCTGGACATTGGTGTGCATTAAACATTGAGCACCTGAGATCTCTTTGTCCACACGGATAGAGGATTAAATACCAGGAATCACCACAGGCCTTACAAAATAGAGGGTGTCTCGGTCTCTAACTTTACAACGGCTGACCGATTGGAGGTCACACAATTGTTCATCTTCATACCTCATTTGCTGTGCAGTTCTCCACCACTAGGGAGACTGTAAAAGCTTTGTGGGATTGATTTATCAGTGTGCCCCCTGTGACCCTATTTTGTTGGATAACTGAGCCCAGCCTAAGGGCTCTCTAGATATAATTCTGTCCCCTGACGAATCAGGTAACACTGAGGAAACGCGTCGGGACTATACCACCATCATTAAGTGTTAATTATTTTGGATAACATATCTTATTTTGTGTATGAACGTGTCTGGTACTGTAGGCGATTTCACACCAGTTGTGGATTCGCTTGCTCTTGATTCATCACATTCATCTTTGCCATCTTTTTTGCCCCCTCTCCTGGTGCTAGGGTAACCACCTAAGGACCATTTCTGGCTATCGGGCAAAGCTGGGCAGTCCATCTTAAGGAAGGGTTGCAATAGGGATATTGTGTTAGATAGGAGGAGGATATAGAGAGACAGGGTGATCTAGGGAAAGTGACCCAGCACTGTGTCTCTCTGCCTTGGTACCTGGCTACCCTTCATCCTATCCCCCTACTTTATTACTATCCCTTATTGGTCCCTCCATATCTCCGCCCATTTTTTCAGGAGATAAGTGTTACTAGTGGCAACTATTCATCTTTGTCAAGCATAGTAGGGCCCATTATTTTATCTACGTACATCATTAAATGTTATGTTTTAAATATTATAAAGCTACCCGTTCACTGTGATTTCTCATATGAGGGGCAGTCACTTAGACCATATGAGGGGCAGTCACTTAGACCATATGAGGGGCAGTCACTTAGACCATATGAGGGGCAGTCACTTAGACCATATGAGGGGCAGTCACTTAGACCATATGAGGGGCAGTCACTTAGACCATATGAGGGGCAGTCACTTAGACCATATGAGGGGCAGTCACTTAGACTATATGAGGGGCAGTCACTTAGACTATATGAGGGGCAGTCACTTAGACCATGTGAGGGGCAGTCACTTAGAACATATGAGGGGCAGTCACTTAGACCATGTGAGGGGCAGTCACTTAGACCATATGAGGGGCAGTCACTTAGACCATATGAGGGGCAGTCACTTAGACTATATGAGGGGCAGTCACTTAGACTATATGAGGGGCAGTCACTTAGACCATATGAGGGGCAGTCACTTAGACCATATGAGGGGCAGTCACTTAGACCATATGAGGGGCAGTCACTTAGACCATATGAGGGCAGTCATTTTGACCATGTGAGAGGCAGTCACTTAGACCATGTGAGGGGCAGTCACTTAGACTATATGAGGGGCAGTCACTTAGACCATGTGAGGGGCAGTCACTTAGACCATATGAGGGCAGTCATTTTGACCATGTGAGAGGCAGTCACTTAGACCATGTGAGGGGCAGTCACTTAGACCATATGAGGGGCAGTCACTTAGACTATATGAGGGGCAGTCACTTAGACCATGTGAGGGGCAGTCACTTAGACCATATGAGGGGCAGTCACTTAGACCATATGAGGGGCAGTCACTTAGACCATGTGAGGGGCAGTCACTTAGACCATGTGAGGGGCAGTCACTTAGACCATATGAGGGCAGTCATTTTGACCATATGAGGGGCAGTCACTTAGACTATATGAGGGCAGTCACTTAGACCATATGAGGGGCAGTCACTTAGACCGTATGAGGGCAGTCATTTTGACCATACAAGGGGGGGTTATTTAGACCATTAAACTATACGAGAGGGAGGTCATTTAGGTGATATTTTTCCTCTGTGTGCTATCCGCATTCATTACTATGGGGCCATGCACACATCCATATTTTTTCTGGATCTGTATGTTCGTTCCACAAATTATAGAACATGTCCTATCCAGGTCCATATTGCAGATGACAATTGTGTTGATGAGACTGAGAAAAATTCAGAGTGCACACAGAAGACATCCATATTTTGCAGATCCATGGTTTTCCGATTGAAATCCAGAGGTTTCTGTAACTTTTACCACATTTCACTATGTATTAAATGAGATCTAGAATCCATTTCACATAATATGGCCAAAAGAAAACTGCAGGGGGAAAAAAACAGAAAACCACAACCACATAGTAAACCTAGGAAATATCGGCACCCCCATTGATGAACAAAACTACAAAATATCAAGTTTTAGTCTACACAACATGACTACAGCGTGTCATATAGTTTCAGGTAGCGGTACAGCGCTCTGAACACAACTAATCTCCAGATCATTGTTAGTTTTGTGGTAATCAATTCCATAATACTTCACTATAGTGACAGGTACTCAATTCTTCAGGTACTCAGCTCCAAATCACCTGCAAAATGACTGTCAGGTTGTATTAACCACTAGAGGGAGGTCTGAAGGGTACAGAATACAAATGTATACAACCACCACTAGAAAGAGCTCAGGAGATTACTGCATACAGACATATACAGCCACCACTAGAGGGAGATCAGGATATTACTACATACAGATATATACAGCCACCACTAGAGGGAGCTCAGGAGATTACTACATACAGATATATACAGCCACCACTAGAGGGAGCTCAGGAGATTACTACATACAGTTATATACAGCCACCACTAGAGGGAGCTCAGGAGATTACTGCATACAGATATATACAGCCACCACTAGAGGGAGCTCAGGAGATTACTACATACAGATATATGCAGCCACCACTAGAGGGAGCTCAGGAGATTACCACATACAGATATATACAGCCACCACTAGAGGGAGCTCAGGAGATTACTTTGTACAGATATATACAGCCACCACTAGAGGGAGCTCAGGAGATTACTGCATACAGATATATAGATCCACCACTAGAGGGAGCTCAGCAGCATACCGCATACAGATATATACAGCCACCACTAGAAGGAGCTCAGGAGATTACTACATACAGATGTATACAGCCACTACTAGAGGGAGCTCAGGAGATTACTACATACAGATATATACAGCCACCACTAGAGGGAGCTCAGGGGATTACTACATACAGATGTATACAGCCACCACTAGAAGGTCCTCAGAAGATTACGGCATACAGATATATACAGCCACCACTAGAAGGTGCTCAGAAGATTACTAGATACAGATATTTACAGCCACCACTAGAAGGTCCTCAGAAGATTACGGCATACAGATATATACAGCCACCACTAGAGGGAGCTCAGGAGCTTACTAGATACAGATATATACAGCCACCACTAGAGGGAGCTCAGGAGCTTACTAAATACAGATATATACAGCCACCACTAGAGGGAGCTCAGGAGATTACTGCATACAGATATATATAGCCACCAATAGAGGAAGCTCAGTAGATTACTGCATACAGATATATACAGCCACCACTATAGGGAGCTCAGGAGATTTCTACATACAGATATATACAGCCACCACTAGAAGGAGCTCAGAAGATTACTGCATACTGAGATATATATATATATATATATATATACAGGGAGTGCAGAATTATTAGGCAAATGAGTATTTTGACCACATCATCCTCTTTATGCATGTTGTCTTACTCCAAGCTGTATAGGCTCGAAAGCCTACTACCAATTAAGCATATTAGGTGATGTGCATCTCTGCAATGAGAAGGGGTGTGGTCTAATGACATCAACACCCTATATCAGGTGTGCATAATTATTAGGCAACTTCCTTTCCTTTGGCAAAATGGGTCAAAAGAAGGACTTGACAGGCTCAGAAAAGTCAAAAATAGTGAGATATCTTGCAGAGGGATGCAGCACTCTTAAAATTGCAAAGCTTCTGAAGCGTGATCATCGAACAATCAAGCGTTTCATTCAAAATAGTCAACAGGGTCGCAAGAAGCGTGTGGAAAAACCAAGGCGCAAAATAACTGCCCATGAACTGAGAAAAGTCAAGCGTGCAGCTGCCAAGATGCCACTTGCCACCAGTTTGGCCATATTTCAGAGCTGCAACATCACTGGAGTGCCCAAAAGCACAAGGTGTGCAATACTCAGAGACATGGCCAAGGTAAGAAAGGCTGAAAGACGACCACCACTGAACAAGACACACAAGCTGAAACGTCAAGACTGGGCCAAGAAATATCTCAAGACTGATTTTTCTAAGGTTTTATGGACTGATGAAATGAGAGTGAGTCTTGATGGGCCAGATGGATGGGCCCGTGGCTGGATTGGTAAAGGGCAGAGAGCTCCAGTCCGACTCAGACGCCAGCAAGGTGGAGGTGGAGTACTGGTTTGGGCTGGTATCATCAAAGATGAGCTTGTGGGGCCTTTTCGGGTTGAGGATGGAGTCAAGCTCAACTCCCAGTCCTACTGCCAGTTTCTGGAAGACACCTTCTTCAAGCAGTGGTACAGGAAGAAGTCTGCATGCTTCAAGAAAAACATGATTTTCATGCAGGACAATGGTCCATCACACGCGTCCAAGTACTCCACAGCGTGGCTGGCAAGAAAGGGTATAAAAGAAGAAAATCTAATGACATGGCCTCCTTGTTCACCTTATCTGAACCCCATTGAGAACCTGTGGTCCATCATCAAATGTGAGATTTACAAGGAGGGAAAACAGTACACCTCTCTGAACAGTGTCTGGGAGGCTGTGGTTGCTGCTGCACGCAATGTTGATGGTGAACAGATCAAAACACTGACAGAATCCATGGATGGCAGGCTTTTGAGTGTCCTTGCAAAGAAAGGTGGCTATATTGGTCACTGATTTGTTTTTGTTTTGTTTTTTAATGTCAGAAATGTATATTTGTGAATGTTGAGATGTTATATTGGTTTCACTGGTAAAAATAAATAATTGAAATGGGTATATATTTGTTTTTTGTTAAGTTGCCTAATAATTATGCACAGTAATAGTCACCTGCACACACAGATATCCCCCTAAAATAGCTAAAACTAAAAACAAACTAAAAACTACTTCCAAAAATATTCAGCTTTGATATTAATGAGTTTTTTGGGTTCATTGAGAACATGGTTGTTGTTCAATAATAAAATTAATCCTCAAAAATACAACTTGCCTAATAATTCTGCACTTCCTGTATATATATATATATATATATATATATATACAGCCACCACTAGTGGGACCTTTAGGAGCTTACTATATACAGATATATACAGCCACCACTAGAAGGAGCTCAGGAGATTACTATATACAGATATATACAGCCACCACTAGAAGGAGCTCAGGAGATTACTGCATACAGATATATACAGCCACCACTAGAGGGAGCTCGGGAGATTACTATATACAGATATATACAGCCACCACTAGAGGGAGCTCAGGAGATTACTACATACAGATATATACAGCCACCACTAGAGGGAGCTCAGGAGATTACTGCATACAGATATATACAGTCACCACTAGAGGGAGCTCAGGAGATTACTACATACAGATATATACAGCCACCACTAGAAGGAGCTCAGGAGATTACTGCATACAGATATATACAGCCAACACTAGAGGGAGCTCGGGAGCTTACTAGACAGAGAAATATACAGCCACCTTTAGAGGGAGCTCATGAGATTACTACATACAGATATATACAGCCACTAGTGATGAGTGGCATAGTCAATATTCGAATCCGCAATATTTTGCAAATTTTTGGCCGAATATTCGCCATAAATTAGCAAATTCGAGATCTCCATTCATTATTTACTTAAAGGGATTCTGTCACCAAGTTTTGGGCTATAGAGCTGCGGACATGCACGGCTAGATCGCCGGTAACATGTCCGCAATATACCGGTCCTATAGGGCTGTGTGCTTTTATTTTCTTTAAAAAAGGATTTTAGAGATATGTAAATTAGTCTTGTATGTGTCCAAGGGGCTGTACGAACATTCCTGTAGCCCAGCCACGCCCACCTGTGAAGGAGCCCAGCACCGGCTATGTTCTCCGAATCTCCTCCTTTCATCAACGATAGATTGCCGTAATCTCGCGATGCGTGAGCTCGCGCATGCGCAGTTCTTTCCCTGAGGCTGATGCCAGTACAGGGAAGGAACACTATACCGGCACTGCGCATGCGCGAGCTCGCGCATCGCGAGATTACGGCAATCTATCGTTGATAAAAGGAGAAGATTCGGAGGACATAGGCGGTGCTGGGCTCCTTCACAGGCGGGCATGGCTGGGCACGGCTGGGCACAAGGAAGGTTAGTACGGCCCCTTGGACACATACAAGACTAATTTACATATCTCTAAAATCCTTTTTTAAAGAAAATAAAAGCACACAGCCCTATAGGACCAGTATATTGCGGACATGCTAGCGGCGATCTAGCCGTGTATGTCCGCAGCTCTATAGCCCAAAACTTGGTGACAGAATCCCTTTAATTGCAAAAATCGGCAATGTAATATATTTGCGATAAAAATTTGCGATTAGAATATTCGCAATCAACACTAAGGGGTAGAGAACTTTCCTATTGGTTGCTAGGGATGTTGCTAAGTGCCGATATTCGCGATAAATTTGCAATTAGCATATTCGTTAATACAAATATATAGCGCTATATTCTAAATATTCACGAATTCTCAAAGTGGCAATATTCGCAATTAAAATTTACGATTCGAATATTTGCGCTCAACACTAACAGCCAACAGTAGAGGAAGCTCAGGAGATTACTGCATACAGATATATATAGCCATTACTAGAAGGAGCTCAGGAGATTACTACATACAGATATATACAGCCACCACTAGAGGGAGCTCAGGAGATTACTACATACAGATATATACAGCCACCACTAGAGGGAGCTCAGGAGATTACTACATACAGATATATACAGCCATCACTAGAGGGAGCTCAGGAGATTACTACATACAGATATATACAGCCACCACTAGAGGGAGCTCAGGAGATTACTGCATACAGATATATATAGTCATTACTAGAAGGAGCTCAGGTAATTACTGCACACAGATATATGCAGCCACCACTAGAGGGAGCTCAGGAGATTACTACATACAGATATACACAGCCACCACTAGAGGGAGCTCAGGAGATTACTGCATACAGATATATACAGCCACCACTAGAGGGAGCTCAGGAGAATACTGCCTAAATATATATAAAATATATACAGCCACAACTAGGGATAGCTCTGGAGAATACTGCATGCAGATAAATATATACTTACCACAAGAGGGAGCTCAGGAGATTACTGCATACAGATATATGCAGCCACCACTAGAGGGAGCTCAGGAGATTACTACATACAGATATATACAGCCATCACTAGAGGGAGCTCAGGAGATGACTGCATACATATATATACAGCCACCACTAGAGGGAGCTCAGGAGATTACTACATACAGATATATACAGCCACCACTAGAGGGAGCTCAGGAGACTACTGCATACAGAAATATACAGCCAGCACTGAAGGGAGCCCAGGAGATTACTACATACAGATATATACAGCCACCACTAGAGGGAGCTCAAAAGCTTACTGCATACAGATAAATATGGACAGCACTGGAGGGAGCTCCCTCTAGTGGTAGCTGTATATATCTGTATGTAGTAATCTTCTGAGCTCCTTCTAGTGGTGGCTGTATATATCTGTATGCAGTAATCTCCTGAGCTCCCTCTAGTGGTAGCTGTATATATCTGTATGTAGTAATCTTCTGAGCTCCCTCTAGTGATGGCTGTATGTATCTGTATGTAGTAATCTCCTGAGCTCCCTCTAGTGGTGGCTGTATATATCTGTATGTAGTAATTTCCTGAGCTCCCTCTAGTGGTGGCTGTATATGTCTGTATGCAGTAATCTCCTGACCTCCCTCTAGTGGTGACTGAATATATCTGTATGTAGTAATTTCCTGAGCTCCCTCTAGTGGTGGCTGTATATATCTGTATGTAGTAATTTCCTGAGCTCTGTCTAGTGGTGGCTGTATATATCTGTATGTAGTAAGTTCCTGAGCTCCCTCTAGTGGTGACTGAATATATCTGTATGCAGTAATCTCCTGAGCTCCCCCTAGTGGTGGCTGTATATATCTGTATGTAGTAATCTCCTGAGCTCCCTCTAGTGGTGGTTGTATATACAGTCCTGATCAAAAGTTTAAGACAACTTGAAAAATGGCAAAAAATCATATTTTACATTGTTGTATCTTAACAAGGTTCCAAGTAGAGCTTAAACCTGCAACAAGAAGAAATGGGAGTGAGACAAAACTTTTTTTGAGCATTCAATTAATGGAAAATAACGAATAAACTGAAACAGGCTGTTTTTCAGCTGATCCAAAGTTTAGGACCACATACCTTTAAAAGGCCAAATCTGTGCAAAGATGTGGATTCATTGTCATTTTCTGTCAGGTAGTCACACGTTGTGATGGCAAAGGCAAAAAAACTCTCCCTTTTTGAACGTGGTCGGGTTGTTGAACTGCATAAGCAGGGTCTCTCACAGCGTGCCATCGCTGCTGAGGTGGGACGCAGTAAGACAGTCATTTGGAATTTCTTAAATGATCCTGAGGGTTATGGAACAAAAAAGTCAAGTGGAAGACCCAAAAAAACTTCATCAGCACGGAGCCGAAGGATCCAATTGGATGTCCGTCAAGACACTGGATGATCCTCGACACAAATTAAGGCCCTTACTGGTGCTGACTGCAGCCCCATAACCATCAGACGGCATCTGAGACTGAAGGGCTTCAAAAACAAAAAACGTCTTCAAAGATCTCGTCTCCTTGAACGCCACAGAACTGCTCGTTTGGACTTTGCAAGAGAGCACCAAACATGGGACATTCAAAGGTGGAAGAAAGTTTTATTCTCTTATGAGAATTTTTTTTACCTCGATGGTCCTGATGGTTTCCAACGTTACTGGCATGAAAAGCAGATCCCACCTGAGATGTTTTCTACGCGCCACAGTGGAGGGGGCGCCATAATGGTCTGGGGGGCTTTTTCCTTCAGTGGAACAATGGAGCTTCAAGAAGTGCAGGGGCGTCAAACGGCCGCTGGCTATGTCCAGATGTTGCAGAGAGCATTCCTCATGACTGAGGGCCCTCGTCTGTGTGGTAACGACTGGGTTTTTCAACAGGACAACGCTACAGTACACAATGCCCGCAGGACAAGGGACTTCTTCCAGGAGAATAACATCACTCTTTTGGCCCATCCTGCGTGTTCCCCTGATCTAAATCCAATTGAGAACCTTTGGGGATGGATGGCAAGGGAAGTTTACAAAAATGGGCAACAGTCCCAGACAGTAGATGGCCTTTGTGCGGCCGTCTTCACCACTTGGAGAAATGTTCCCACTCACCTCATGGAAACACTTGCATCAAGCATGCCAAAACGAATGGAAGTGATAAACAATAACGGCGGAGCTACTCATTACTGAGTTCATGTTTGGAAGTTGGATTTCTGTTTTGGGGGGGTTTAGTTTTTTTTTGGAGGTGTGGTCCTAAACTTTTGATCAGCTGAAAAACAGCCTGTTTCAGTTAATTTGTTGTTTTCATTAAATTGAATGCTCAAAAATGTTTTGTCTCACTCCCATTTCTTCTTGTTGCATGTTGAAGCTCTACTTGGAACCTTGTTAAGATCCAGCCATGCTAAATAAGATTTTTTGCAATTTTTCAAGTGGTCTTAAACTTTTGATCAGGACTGTATATATATATATATATATATATATATATATATATATATGTATGTATGTAGTAATTTCCTGATCTCCCTCTAGTGCTGGCTGTATATATCTGTATGCAGTAATCTCCTGAGCTCCCTCTAGTGCTGGCTGTATATATCTGTATGTAGTAATCTCCTGAGCTCCCTCTAGTGGTGGCTGTATATATCTGTATGCAGTAATCTCCTGAGCTCCCTCTAGTGGTGGCTGTATATATCTGTATGCAGTAATCTCCTGAGCTCCCTCTAGTGCTGGCTGTATATATCTGTATGTAGTAATCTCCTGAGCTCCCTCTAGTGGTGGCTGTATATATCTGTATGCAGTAATCTCCTGAGCTCCCTTTAGTGGTGGCTCTATATATATCTGTATGTAGTAATCTCCTGAGCTCCCTCTAGTGGTGGCTGTATATATCTGTATGCAGTAATCTCCTGAGCTCCCTCTAGTGATGGCTGTATATATATATCTGTATGTAGTAATCTCCTAAGCTCCCTCTAGTGGTGGCTGTATATATCTGTATGCAGTAATCTCCTGAGCTCCTCTAGTGGTGGCTGTATATATCTGTATGCAGTAATCTCCTGAGCTCCCTCTAGTGGTGGCTGTATATATGTATGCAGTAATCTCCTGAGCTCCCTCTAGTGCTGGCTGTATATATCTGTATGTAGTAATCTCCTGAGCTCCCTCTAGTGGTGGCTGTATATATCTGTATGCAGTAAGTTCCTGAGCTCCCTCTAGTTGTAGCTGTATATATCTGTATAGAGTAATCTCCTGAGCTCCCTCTAGTGCTGACTGTATATATCTGTATGCAGTAATCTCCTGAGCTCCCTCTAGTGGTGGCTGTATATATATGTATGCAGTAATTTCCTGAGCTCCCTCTAGTGGTGGCTGTATATATCTGTATGCGGTAATCTCCTGAGCTCCCTCTAGTGGTGGCTGTATATATCTGTATGTAGTAATCTCCTGAACTCCCTCTAGTGATGGCTGTATATATCTGTATGCAGTAATCTCCTGAGTTCCCTCTAGTGATGGCTGTATATATCTGTATGCAGTAATCTCCTGAGCTCCCTCTAGTGGTGGCTATATATATCTGTATGCAGTAATATCCTGAGCTCCCTCTAGTAGTGGCTGTATATATCTGTATGCAGTAATCTCCTTAGCTCCCTCTAGTGGTGGCTGTATATATCTGTATGTAGTAATCCCCTGAACTCCCTCTAGTGGTGGCTGTATACATCTGTATGTAGGAATCTCCTGACCTCCCTCTAGTGCTGGCTGTATATATCTGTATGCAGTTATCTCCTGAGCTCCCTCTAGTGGTGGCTCTATATATATCTTTATGTAGTAATCTCCTGAGCGCCCTCTAGTGGTGGCTGTATATATCTGTATGTAGTAATCTCCTGAGCTCCCTCTAGTGGTGGCTCTATATATATATATCTGTATGTAGTAATCTCCTGAGCTCCCTCTAGTTCTGGCTGTATATTTCTGTATGCAGTAATCTCCTGTGCTCCCTCTAGTGGTGGCTGTATATATATGTATGCAGTAATTTCCTGAGCTCCCTCTAGTGGTGGCTGTATATATCTGTATGTAGTAATCTCCTGAGCTCCCTCTAGTGGTGGCTGTATATAACTGTATGCAGTAATCTCCTGAGTTCCCTCTAGTGATGGCTGTATATATCTGTATGTAGTAATCTCCTGAGCTCCCTCTAGTGGTGGCTATATATATCTGTATGCAGTAATATCCTGAGCTCCCTCTAGTGGTGGCTATATATATATGTGTGTAGTAATTTCCTGAGCTCCCTCTAGTGCTGGATGTATATATCTGTATGCAGTAATCTCCTGAGCTCCCTCTAGTGTTGGCTGTATATATCTGTATGCAGTAATCTCCTGAGTTCCCTCTAGTGGTGGCTGTATGTATCTGTATGCAGTAATCTCATGAGCTACCTCTAGTGGTGGCTGTATATATCTATCTGTATGTAGTAATCTCCTGAGCTTCCTCTATCTGTTTCAGTTGCAACTATAAGTGCTGACCAATAATGTCCCTTATGGAGACATCTGTGGTTGTCAGGTTGCCACATATGGGCCAGCAACTGTGGCTCCTTTATGAATAAATATGAGTACTAACTGTACTGTAGGTAACCAGGCAAAGATGTGAACATCACCTAATGGGGCTAATTGTCATTCCATGGAAGGAAGAACTGCACACAATTACAGCAAGCAGAGATCTTGAGAACCATGATGAATTATTAGAAACTACATGAAAGATTTGAAAGCAGCAAGATTTTCCTATGTTCTCCAAATGAATTTTTCTGAAGAAAATCTAAGAATTTGGTGCCAGTGATCTCATTTACATGAACCCACCGGACCACTGTCCATGAGGTGGATGCATTTATACTCCTACAACCAACACTAAGAGCAAAGAAGAAAATTCAAGAAATGACAAAGTTTCTATTTATTCCAAAAATCATTATAAACTGATAATGGATAGAAGGAAGATTCTAGAATGGATCGCTTCTTATAAAACCAGGTTCGAGAAGAAAAGCAGCACATAGCCCATAGCTCATAAGGAAACAGTCAAGGAGCAGGTGTAGAAAGATTTGTTAAATGCTAGGGACACATTTGGGCATTTTTTATTCCATTCTAGTTACTTTGGGCTAAATATTGTGGCGAAACCAACCTCGCCACTGGGTTTCGGAGGGGCCTGGCTACCAGCCTCTTGCCTCAGGATTATGGCCCATACTAACTTTAAAGGAGAAGCCAGACCGGCCGCACAGCTTAAATCTGTCTTTGGAATTGTATTGTATGTTATGTGAGGGTACCCAGATAGCTAATATTATTGTATTCGTGTATTCTGAGTGCCATTCACCTAATAATATGCACTCAGACTTGAGCTATCTGGGGATATGTTAAATGTCTGTGTTTACTGTAAGGGTTGTGACATTGCATGTTTAAATGGTGATTTCTGTCCTGTTGTCCCCACATGTGTATTGGCGATTTCCCTTTGTCTTGAGAGATAATTGAATTACTCCTCGGGTGTCTCCAGGGCAGAGAGGAGGAAACCATGATGCATTGTGGGGATGTGTTGTGTCTGTGTATCCTGAGTTGCTACATATCTGTCCTGTGTCACAGTCTTCCTTCTGGTCCCCTAGGGGCGTGTCCACCAGATGGGGACCTGCATAAATACTGGTGGGTAGCCCTCAATAAAGTGTTCCTGTTTTATCCTTCATCATGTTGAGGCTGGTGTTTGGGTAACTGATCAACACTGGGGGATTGCTATACGCTGAAGATTTCCTATACTCCCCTGGCTTTACTACTAGCTCTTGTAAGAGCTGTTCCTGCTCTCTGGTTTTAGGAGAGGTTCACCCACTGGAGCCTGGAGCCTTGTCGTAGGTCCAGGGTGGGTAGGAGACGGTGAGATCTCAACCAAGCTTCGGCGGTTCGTGGGGTCTGCAGTGCGTACGGTGTCAAGTGGAGTGCTTGGAGTCCTCTGGAAGCACTAGGAGCACCTATCAACGGAGGTACCCGGTCGGGGTGCCAGGAGATCCGTTACAAATATAATTTTACAATTGGTCTTTACTAAAACCGTTCAACAGTTTGACCCTTCAGTTCTCCTGAATATGTAAATGAAAACAACAAAAGGCATTATAAATCATCGGCCATCTTACATGGGAAACACTCATGAAAAACATCTTAGTAACAAACATTTACTGCACAGTACCACTTCTCCTGTCCTGTATACCGGGCGTAATCCTCAGTATATGCTCTTATTCTGTATATATATATACACTGCACAGTACCACTTCTCCTGTCCTGTATACCGGGCGTAATCCTCAGTATCTGCTCTTATTCTGTATATATATATACACTGCACAGTACCACTTCTCCTGTCCTGTATACCTGGTGTAATCCTCAGTATCTGCTCTTATTCTGTATATATATACACTGCACAGTACCACTTCTCCTGTCCTGTATACCGGGCGTAATATATATGTATATATATATATATAATATATATGTATATATATATATATATATACATTGCACAGTACCACTTCTCCTGTCCTGTATACCGGGCGTAATCCTCAGTATCTGCTCTTATTCTGTATATATATATATATATATATATATATATATACAGTACAGACCAAAAGTTTGGACACACCTTCTCATTCAAAGAGTTTTATTTATTTTCATGACTATGAAGGCATCAAAACTATGAATTAACACATGTGGAATTATATACATAACAAACAAGTGTGAAACAACTGAAAATATGTCATATTCTAGGTTCTTCAAAGTAGCCACCTTTTGCTTTGATTACTGCTTTGCACACTCTTGGCATTCTCTTGATGAGCTTCAAGAGGTAGTCCCCTGAAATGAAAACTCTTTGAATGAGAAGGTGTGTCCAAACTTTTGGTCTGTACTGTATATATATACACACTGCACAGTACCACTTCTCCTGTCCTGTATACTGGGTGTAATCCTCAGTATCTGCTCTTATTCTGTATATATATACACTGCACAGTACCACTTCTCCTGTCCTGTATACTGGGTGTAATCCTCAGTATCTGCCCTTATTCTGTATATATATATACACTGCACAGTACCACTTCTCCTGTCCTGTATACTGGGTGTAATCCTCAGTATCTGCTCTTATTCTGTATATATATATATATACTGCACAGTACCACTTCTCCTGTCCTGTATACTGGGTGTAATCCTCAGTATCTGCTCTTATTCTGTATATATATACACTGCACAGTACCACTTCTCCTGTCCTGTATACTGGGTATAATCCTCAGTATCTGCTCTTATTCTGTGTATATATATATACACCGCACAGTACCACTTCTCCTGTCCTGTATACGGGGTGTAATCCTCAGTGTGCAGGAGCCAGTGGACGGGTGTGGTCGTGTGTGCAGGAGTCAGTGGACGGGTGTGGTCGTGTTTGGAGGAGCTCCTGCTGATTGTCCAGCCGCTTCCAGGGATTTTTCCATCTATCCCAGCCCAGGCCCTGCCTCTCTCCCCAGGGAGGTGGTGGGGTCCTGGGCAATGAAGCGACTGAAGACCCAGGATCCTACTTCCCGGGGTAGGCCGGCGGGAGGTAGGGGAGGTGAGCTACCGGCCTCAGTTCCATCTCCCGCCTCGGGGGTCAGAAGATCCAGCAGGAGTCGTGGTGCAGCGGCCCCTGCAGCCCCCGGAGGTGAAGCCGTGACCATCGCCGGCAGTTCCAGGAGGGCGGACAGTAGCCCTCCAAGAGGTACGCGGAGTGCTCCTGGGGATGGGACGGTTCCGGTTCAGGCTGACTGGGGCAACATGAAGCCCCGGGAACTAATCGCTGTTTACAGCTCCCGGATCACAGCCTATCTCCGGGAGTACGAGGAAGCGAATAGGACCCTCAAGAAGGTGAGGGAGAACCTGAAGCTTGAGAGGGGGAAGGTGGACAAAGCGGAAAGAAAAAACAGGCCAGAAATATCAAGAAAAATAAAAATCTTAAAAGAAGTCATTAAAGAGCTGCAGGAAAGAATGGGGGCTATTCTGGATAACAGTGGTCCCTTCAAGGAAAAACTCATGAACGATCAAAGGTTTAATGAAATGGCTGGAAACCAAAAGCAGCAGGAAGATGACTCCTCTAGTGAGGAGGAAGAGTCGGACATGGGGGGGCAGCCTGCGGAAACTGGCATCACCGCAGAGCAGGTATGCCTGCCCCCCACTAGCTCTGACGAAGAAGGCGGGTACAGTGAGAACAGCGGAGTTGGGGGGCAGCTTATGGCCGAGATACGCCACCTGGAGTCCCCCAAAATTAGTGAGGACATTTGTTTTGGTGACGAATTGCCTGAAGATGAGCCGATGGGAAAAAAGAGAAAGGCAAAGACATTAAAGCCAGAGGTGAGGTATGTCTATGTGACCCACCCTGCGTGCCCTGGGCCAGCTGAAAAGCCAGCTCAGGGCACGAACCCCACCATCCTCCCTGGCCCGGTCTCTGCTGTGGGATCGGTGCATAGGAGTGGGGAGAAAGACGTGGCAAAGATGGCGCAGGACGCCGTCCCTGTTTGCGGTAACAGGGGCGGTGAGGAAAAGCTGGAGGGGCCAGACAGGAAGGCTCCCGGGGCGGGCGGCGAGGGGGACAAGGTTGGTGGTCGGATGGCTCCGCCCGCCTCTGCTGGGGCACTGGACAAGTGCCGGGTGGAGGTGCGGCGGGGCGGTGTGGCTGCCACTGACCCCCTTGCAGAGGTTGTTGCCGGGATCCCTGTCCTGGGGTCTGCCTCCTCTGCCCCGGTCTGCTTCGCCGCTCCCGTGCGCCCTGCAGCCCCCCCTGCCGGTTTTGGCATGGCGGTGGGGGACAGGGGGGCGGGGGTGGTGGGGACGGCTGTGGGTGGAGGGGGTGGGACCGCGGGTACAGCGGTGTCCCGATCCGGAGTTGCAGGGGGAGGGTGCGAGGTGGCTGCCTCCGCCCCTCCCAGTTTGTATGCCCAAATCCCTGCCGGGGTTCCCGTCTCCTCTGCCCCGGTCTGCTCCGCTTCAGTCCCTTCCGCTGGTATTGTCGTGGCGGCGGGGAGTGGAGGCGCAGTGGGAGTGGTCAGGGGTGGAGGGGGTGGGGCTTCGGATGTCCAGAAAAGAGCTCAGAGCAGTGTGTGTGTAGGCAGAGAGGGAGGGGGCGGTCCTGATGAGAGTGTGGTGCGCACCGCCCCTCCCTCCTGCACTGTCCGTCAAGTGGATAAGGCCGGCGTGGCTGGGACCAGTGGTTCTACAGCCCGCCGGCCCGAAAAATCAGGAAAGACTGAAAAATCAGAAAAGACTGTTAAAAATGTGTCCAGCAAGGAGATGCTGGACAAAACAAATAATGTGACCTCGGTCCCCTCTGGCCCAGCAGTGTGTGTGGGGGGAGGGGAGAGTGTGGTAGTGGCCACTGAAGAAGTGGTCACTTGTGTAAATACAGTTTTTGTTAGTGGTGTTGGTGTTGCCCTGGGCCCTGATGGAGGGGTGAATGTTGGAGGTCGGCCGCCCACTGTACAAGTGGCCGGTGCGCCTCATGTAGCCCCTTCAGAGGGGTCTGGAGTGGCACCTGCTGTAGATAGGTCTGGGGGGGATGGGGGTGGGCCCGGTCCGGCTGCCCCTCCTGCGTTGGTTGCGCCTGGCAGAAGTTATGCTGGTGTGGTTGCCGGCGCAGGGGGGGAGGGGCGGTCCCCATTGTCCTCCCCATTACCAATGTCTGGTGACGGTAACTTGCAGCGGCAACTTCTAGAGGCTCTTAGGAGAGGGGAGAATTCCATTACAGTAGGGGGGCAGCAGGTGGATCTATCCTTCTGGATAGACAGGCATGGCCTGCGTGCCTTCCGAGAGCAAGGCGGGGGCGAGACCACCTGGTCCTCACCCACAACCGGCCCCGGGTCAACCAGGCGGAATGTTGTCTGTCTGAAGTGGAGAGGCAATGAAGCGTGCCCTACCAGAAAGAGGGTGGCAGAGCTTCTCTTTCGGATGGGCATCAGGGCATGTGACATCTTTGCCCTGATACATCCGTATGGCACCCGGGAGTTTGATGTCAGTTTTGCCCGGCCAGAGGGTCTTGAACTTTTCTGGTCTGGGTATGAACTGGCAAAAGACCAGCCGGACTGGCAGGGGTTTTTTGTGCAAGCGATAACCCGCCAGAATGAGGTCAAGAAGGTGACCGTTCTCACCCGTAACGAGTCACTTTCTTGTGTTGACATCTTGACCTGGTTGAGCAGGTACGGGGACGTCCAGGGTCTTCCTAGCAAGAACCTGGATGAGTTTGGCATCTGGTCGGGTGCCTGGACGTTTCAGATTAAGTTGAAACATTCAGGGGGGTCGGTTTCCCACATACCATCATCTGCTTTCCTTGGTCGGGATAGGATCATGGTGTTCTACAGGGGGCAGCCTAAGCTGTGTTACAAGTGCGGCAGCCCTTCGCACTTCAGCGCCAGCTGCCAAGTGCAGAGGTGCGCGTTGTGCGGGGGTGAAGGCCATCTAGCTGCATCTTGTGGGCAGATTAGATGCAACCTGTGTGGTGAGCTAGGGCACCCGTTCAGTCGTTGCCCTCGCTCTGTCGCCAACGTGGCTCGTGCACGCGCGGAGGCGAGCCGGGAGGCCCCCACCGCCGAGGCGAGTGCTGGCGAAGGCGACAGGGCAGTGGGGTCGATGAAGAGAAAAGACGGCCCGTCCCAGCAGAGACGGAGGGAGAGGCGTCAGATGGAGAGGGGGCAGGTGGAACCCCGTCCTGGGGTGATGCCTGTGCCCTTCCAAGAGAATGCCTCTCCTAGAGCTGAGACCCTGGGGGATATCGAGGGGAATGAGGAACTCAGGAGACTAGACCGTTCCGAGGTGACTCTGTCCTCTTGCTATGAGAGTGCAACAGAGGGGAGTGAGACAGAGTCTAAAAGAATAAGAAGGAAACGTCTGACCAAAAAAAGATCTAGCCCGACTAGAGTGCCTGTGGAAGGCAAAGCCAGCTCCCCCCTGGACCTCTCTAATCCTGACTCTCTTCCCCTGGATCTTTCCAACCGGTACCTCACCTTGGATGAGATCTCCGCCTCCTCTTCTTCCGGGGAGGAGGTTCAAGGTGGGGAGCCGGAGGGGCAAGAGAAGGAGCCTCTGGAAGGGCCCGCGCCTCCCTCCGGTGAGGATGCAAGGTCCTCAGGAGGTGGGGCGGGTCCAGACACTGGGAATGGGAATGACAAGGGTGGTGCGAAGGGGGAGGCGGTGGTGACTAATGAGATGGACACCACTGTCTCTCTCAAAAGAGATCGTGCCACCTTAGGGGGTAGCCCCAAGAGGGGTAAGAAGAAGAACAAGAAGGGGAAGGGAAGGAAGAAGGCCGTCTAACTTAATCACTCTGTATGGCGGCACTCACTCCGTTGACGCTGGCGACCATTAATGTCGCCAGTATTAAATCGGATGCGGCTAGGTTTGCAGCCTTTGATTTTCTCAGCCGGGTTGAAGCTGACATTTTATTTTTGCAAGAGACCAGGCTGCCAGATTTGGCGGCTGTGTATAAAGCAAAAAAGAAGTGGAGGTGTGGTCCATCATATTGGTCTCTTGCGGCTGAGCCGTATAGCGGAGTGGCGGTTCTTTTTACCGCACCAGTAGAAAGCCGACGAGTGATTGAGTTAGAAATGGGGAGGTGTTTGATTTTAGATGTCCTCATGAAGGGTCAAGAGCTTCGCCTGATAAACATCTATGGTCCCCAAACCAGGTGGGATCGGAAGCGTCTCTTTATGAGGATCAAACCTTTCCTTTTTACGAGTCGGCAGGTGGTCTTTGGCGGGGACTTTAATACAGTCACAAGGTCCCAAGACCGGGGAGGCGCCAGAAACTGGCTGGCTTATGATAGTGTATCCCTGAATAGCATAGCTAGCGAGGCTCGCCTGGTGGATGTCCACATTAGGCACACCCCAGGCCACGGTGGTTTCACTTATTATAGAGGTAGTCAGATTAGGTCTAGAATAGACAGGTTTTATTTAAAGGAGGAGACTACTTTTTCACCTTTAGAGGTGGTAGAGGTGGAATTCTCCGATCACTGTCTAATTATGTTCTCTTTGAATGTTGCAGAATCCCCCCAAATGGGAAGAGGCTATTGGAAGCTAAATTCGGCCCTCCTGGAGGAAGCAGAGGTGAGACAATCCTTTAAGGACTTCCTTCAGAGTCAGGTAGAGTTGCTGGATCTTTGTGACACTAAGTCTGAGTGGTGGGAGATATTCAAAGATCGGGTGGCAAAATTCTTCCGCCAGCTCTCGAGCCTCAGGTCCCTGGACAGGTACCGCTTGTATCAGGGTCTGAGGAGGAAACTCGAACAACTGGTCTCGACTGGAGGTAGCCGAGAGGATATCTCCAGGGTGAAATCTTTGCTTAAGAGGTGCCAGTACGATAGGCACACATCTTTGGTTTTTGAGAGGGATTTCGGGAAGTACCGCTCGCCCGACCCTTACAGAAACTGTAAGATGTCAGTGAAAAGTAAGTTGGTGACGGGACTGGTCGATGGTACGGGATCTCTGGATAGGTCCAGATCAGGGATCTTGGAAATCGTCAAGTCCTTCTACTCGTGCCTCTTGAGGAAGAAGGATCTGAATCGGGACAGGATTTCGGCTTTCCTGGCTGAAACCATCCCTGAGTCAAGAGTAGACCTCTCTCTTGGCGTTTTGATAGAAGAAATCAGAGAAGAGGAAGTCAGCCTGGCGATCGAAGGGCTTGCCCTAAAGAAGTCGCCAGGCCCGGATGGCTTAACATCCGAGTTTTATAAGACCTTTAAGGACTCCTTGGTTCCCCTCTTGACTAAGGTATTCAATGAGTGCCTTTCCTCAGGTACTCTGCCGAAGTCAATGAGGAGGTCAGCTCTGATCCTTATATCAAAGGGTAAAGATCCGAGCCGTATTGAGAATTGGCGTCCCATAGCGCTTCTCAATACGGACAGAAAGATCCTGGCCAAGATACTGTTTAAACGGTTGGTGCAGTTTGCGCCCCGGCTCCTTTCGGAGACCCAACATTGCTCAGTTCCAGGCCGAAGCACGTTTAGTGCTGTGCTCGGTGTCCGAGAGGCAGTGGAGCAGAGTAGGGTGGGTAACTGGAAGGGGTACATGCTGGCTTTAGATCAGGCAAAGGCTTTTGATCGGGTTAACCACGAGTACCTCTGGGCAGTCCTTCTGAAATATGGCCTGCCGGGAGGGTTTGTCGATTGGTTAAAGATCTTGTATGCAGGGGCAGAGAGTTTCCCGCTGGTGAACGGTTGGTCTGGCAGCCCTTTTGAGGTCGGGTCTGGAGTCCGCCAGGGTTGTCCATTGAGCCCGCTCTTATACGTGTTTGCGATTGATCCTTTTATTAGGAGGATTGATCGGGGACCGTTAGCGGGAGTCAGGATGAGTCTGGAGGAGCCAGAAGCCACTCTGAGGGTGGTGGCGTATGCCGATGACGTCACTGTTTTCGTGTCCTCGGGAGGGGAGGCGGAATACGTGATGTCGGAGGTAGAACGCTACTCGGAAGTCTCCGGGTCCATGATTAACCGGGATAAGTGTGAGAGTCTCTGGCTGGGAGGGGGTGATCCATCTTTCGGTCTCCCGGACACCCTCCCAGAGCCCCAGTCGTCAGCCAAAGTCCTAGGCGTTCAATTCGGCCATGGGGATTATCCCACCCAAAATTGGGACAGCAGGCTCACGATCGCCGCTCAGAAGGTTGACCAGTGGAAGGGTTGGTCTTTGACCCTCAGGGAAAGGGTGAACCTGATCAAGACTTACCTTCTCCCTTTGCTTATCTATTTGGCCAGTGTATGTGTCTTGCCAGAACCTCTCTGGACTCGGGTTTACAGTCTGTTCTTTCAACTGTTATGGGGGAATAGGCTGAACCTAGTCAAGAGAGAGGTGACATACCGTACGAGGAGATTAGGGGGGTTGGGTATGGTCAACCCAGTGGTGTTCCTTGTGAACACCTTTGTTAAGATCAACCTGGCAAACCTCTGGAAAGAGAGGGCTCCTCCGTGGGTAGTCTCTTGCAGGGGTTGGTTTCGGCCTTTCTTCCAGGAGTGGGAGACAGGAGGGCAAGTGAAGGATTTGCGTACACCTCACGGATATCTTCCGGCTTATGTCACCCCGATTCTGAAGGTGATCCGCCAGTGGGGTTTGGGAGTGAGGGAAATCAAGACCCAGTCAAGGAGATCCCTTGACGAGAGGGTCTTGTTGACCCACTTCTGGAAGCCCCTGGCCCTTAAGGATTGCCCAAGCCGGGATCTAGACAAGGGGTTACAGTTGTTAAATTCGGCAAGGATCCCCTTGAAGTTTTGGGACTTGGCTTGGCGCTGCTTTCACGGGAAGCTGTATGTAAGGGACAACTTGAAGTACAGGAACTCTGATGAAAGGGGTTGTCCCCGGGAGGAGTGTGGCGACATACTGGAAAGTATGGAGCACTTCCTGCTTCAGTGTCCCTTTAATACAGAGGTATACAAACGGGTGGGTGCATCCATTGGCTGGCCTAGGCTAGCCAACCTCTCCTATGCGGAATGGGCTTATGGAGCATTCAAAGGTTTGGGAAGAAGGGACCCATGCACAGCTTTTATAGTTAGCATAGTGATCAGGTACTTCACATGGAACGCACGGTGTTTAGTTTCAACCCAGCAGAAAGTCCTCCCTGTGGAAGAGGTGTGTAGGAACATTCTAGGTGACCTGGCGAAGGTTCGCTCTCTTGAGTGCGAGAAGGTGGGTACGGATGGGGTCTCTTACCTCTGGAGAGGCTTCACCTTTGATGTGCCTTAGCCTCAGTAGCACTTTTCCTGGTGTTGGGCTGAGGCTTTCACATTAGGTTTTTGTTTTGTATTTAAGATGAGTTTTTGAAGAAAGGTTTGCAAATGACTGAACTTGGGCCTTCGGGTGGATTTTAACATTGGTTTGTATAGATTGATATGGTTGTTATAAGATGTATATATTGTATGATAGGGTAAGTGGGGTGTAGTTAGGTTGGGTGGGATGGGGTGGGGGGGTTCATATTTTTGTGTGGGGAGACCTGCATCCAGCCCTGGACTATGCGGACATAGGAGGACATGAGGCGAGGGGCTGGGTGTGGGTGGTGGTGGAAGGGCTGGCCTCATGGAGGGACAAGAGGCGGAGGTTGGCCCTGGGTGAAGGTGATGGGATAGATAGATTGGTAGGGTTAGTATAGGTTTGTTTTCTCATATATGTGTGTAAAAAAAAAAAAAAAAAAAAAAAATTAAAATTTAAAAAAAAAAAAAAAAAAAATTAATAATAAAAAAAATAAAAAATTATTAGAGTTATTTGATATTTCTGTTATGATTATTTTATGTTTATTATTTTTTATTGTAAGAAGTTGTAATTTAGTTTCTGTTCTGATTAATTTGTATAAATTTGTATATAGTCGGGGCTCAGCCGGATCGGATGTTTACGTTAGGCTAGGTTTCATTTTCTCCATTTTTTTTTTTTTTTTTTTTTTTTTTTTTTAGTAGGTATGAATGAGATAGTATGCATGTAGCTGGGCCAGTAGGGTAAGTGTATATACTTTATACCTTGTTTTGAAAATTTTATGGCAACGTTTTTGTATTTTTGTATAAAATTAAAAAAGAGTTCCTCAGTATCTGCTCTTATTCTGTATATATATACACTGCACAGTACCACTTCTCCTGTCCTGTATACTGGGTGTAATCCTCAGTATCTGCTCTTATTCTGTGTATATATATACACTGCACAGTACCACTTCTCCTGTCCTGTATACTGGGTGTAATCCTCAGTATCTGCTCTTATTCTGAATATATATACACTGCACAGTACCACTTCTCCTGTCCTGTATACTAGGTGTAATCCTCAGTGTGCAGGAGGCGGAGCCAGTGGACGGGTGTGGTTGTGTGTGAAGGAGCTCCTGCTGATTGCTTACAAGCTACCAGGGATTTTTCCATCTATCCCAGCCCAGGCCCTGCCTCTCTCCCCAGGGAGGTGGTGGGGTCCTGGGCAATGAAGCGACTGAAGACCCAGGATCCTACTTCCCGGGGTAGGCCGGCGGGAGGTAGGGGAGGTGAGCTACCGGCCTCAGTTCCATCTTCCGCCTCGGGGGTCAGAAGATCCAGCAGGAGTCGTGGTGCAGCGGCCCCTGCAGCCCCCGGAGGTGAAGCTGTGTCCATCGCCGGCAGTTCCAGGAGGGCTGACAGTAGCCCTCCAAGAGGTACGCGGAGTGCTCTTGGGGATGGGCCGGTTCCGGTTGAGGCTGACTGGGGCAACATGAAGCCCCAGGAACTAATCGCCGTTTACAGCTCCCGGATCACGGCCTACCTCCGGGAGTACGAGGAAGCGAATAGGACCCTCAAGAAGGTGAGGGAGAACCTAAAGCTTGAGAGGGGGAAGGTGGACAAAGCGGCCAGAAAAAACAGGCCAGAAATATCAAGAAAAATAAAAGGCTTAAAAGAAGTTATTAAAGAGCTGCAGGAAAGAATGGGGGCCATTCTGGAAAACAGTGGTCCCTTTAAGGAAAAGCTCATGAATGATCAAAGGTTTAATGAAATGGCTGGAAACCAAAAGCAGCAAGAAGATGACTCCTCTAGTGAGGAGGAAGAGTCGGTCCGGCTGCCCCTCCTGCATCAGTTACGCCTGGCAGAAGTTATGCTGGTGTGGTTGCCGGTGCAGGGGGGGAGGGACGGTCCCCATTGTCCTCCCCATTACCAATGTCTGGTGACGGTAACTTGCAGCGGCAACTTCTAGAGGCTCTTAGGAGAGGGGAGAATTCCATTACAGTAGGGTGGATCTATCCTTCTGGATAGACAGGCATGGCCTGCGTGCCTTCCGAGACCCACAACCGGCCCCGGGTCAACCAGGCGGAATGTTGTCTGTCTGAAATGGAGAGGCAATGAAGTGTGCCCTACCAGGAAGAGGGTGGCAGAGCTTCTCTTTCGGATGGGCATCAGGGCATGTGACATCTTTGCCCTGATACATCCGTATGGCACCCGGGAGTTTGATGTCAGTTTTGCCTGGCCAGAGGGTCTTGAACTTTTCTGGTCTGGGTATGAACTGGCAAAAGACCAGCCGGACTGGCAGGGTTTTTTTGTGCAAGCGATAACCCGCCAGAATGAGGTCAAGAAGGCACCCGTAACGAGTCACTTTCTTGTGTTGACATCTTGACCTGGTTGAGCAGGTACGGGGACGTCCAGGGTCTTCCTAGCAAGAACCTGGATGAGTTTGGCATCTGGTCGGGTGCCTGGACGTTTCAGATTAAGTTGAAACATTCAGGGGGGTCGGTTTCCCACATACCATCATCTGCTTTCCTTGGTCGGGATAGGATCATGGTGTTCTACAGGGGGCAGCCTAAGCTGTGTTACAAGTGCGGCAGCCCTTCGCACTTCAGCCCCAGCTGCCAAGTGCAGAGGTGCGCGTTGTGCGGGGGTGAAGGCCATCTAGCTGCATCTTGTGGGCAGATTAGATGCAACCTGTGTGGGGAGCTAGGGCACCCGTTCAGTCGTTGCCCTCGCTCTGTCGCCAACCGGGGAGGCGCCAGAGACCGGCTGGCTTATGATAGTGTATCCCTGAATAGCATAGCTAGCGAGGCTCGCCTGGTGGATGTCCACATTAGGCACACCCCAGGCCACGGTGGTTTCACTTATTATAGAGGTAGTCAGATTAGGTCTAGAATAGACAGGTTTTATTTAAAGGAGGAGACTACTTTTTCACCTTTAGAGGTGGTAGAGATGGAATTCTCCGATCACTGTATGATTATGTTCTCTTTAAATGTTGCAGAATCCCCCAAATGGGAAGAGGCTATTGGAAGCTAAATTCGGCCCTCATGGAGGAAGCAGAGGTGAGACAATCCTTTGAGGACTTCCTTCAGAGTCAGATAGAGTTGCTGGATCTTTGTGACACTAAGTCGGAGTGGTGGGACATATTCAAAGATCGGGTGGCAAAATTCTTCCGCCAGCTCTCGAGCCTCAGGTCCCTGGACAGGTACCGCTTGTATCAGGGTCTGAGGAGGAAACTCGAACAACTGGTCTCAACTGGAGGTAGCCGAGAGGATATCTCCAGGGTGAAATCTTTGCTTAAGAGGTGCCAGTACGATAGGCACACATCTTTGGTTTTTGAGAGGGATTTCGGGAAGTACCGCTCGCCCGACCCTTACAGAAACTGTAATATGTCAGTGAAAAGTAAGTTGGTGATGGGACTGGTCGATGGTACGGGATCTCTGAATAGGTCCAGATCAGGGATCTTGGAAATCGTCAAGTCCTTCTACTCGTGCCTCTTGAGGAAGAAGGATCTGAATCGGGACAGGATTTCGGCTTTCCTGGCTGAAACCATCCCTGAGTCAAGAGTAGACCGCTCTCTTGACGTTTTGATAGAAGAAATCAGAGAAGAGGAA
This sequence comes from Bufo bufo, assembly GCF_905171765.1. NCBI lineage: Eukaryota > Metazoa > Chordata > Amphibia > Anura > Bufonidae > Bufo > Bufo bufo. Next base: position 9,885,544 of record NC_053394.1, on the reverse strand, counting down.
GTCAGCCTGGCGATCGAAGAGCTTGCCCTAAAGAAGTTGCCAGGCCCGGATGGCTTAACATATGAGTTTTATAAAACCTTTAAGGACTCCTTGGTTCCCCTCTTGACTAAGGTATTCAATGAGTGCCTTTCCTCGGGTGCTCTGCAGAAGTCAATGAGGAGGTCAGCTCTGATCCTTATATCAAAGGGTAAAGATCCGAGCCGTATTGAGAATTGGCGTCCCATAGCGCTTCTCAGTACGGACAGAAAGATCCTGGCCAAGATACTGTTTAATCGGTTGGTGCAGTTTGCGCCCCGGCTCCTTTCGGAGACCCAACATTGCTCGGTTCCAGGCCGAAGCACGTTTAGTGCTGTGCTCGGTGTCCGAGAGCCAGTGGAACGGAGTAGGGCGGGTAACTGGAAGGGGTACATGCTGGCCTTAGATCAGGCAAAGGCTTTTGATCGGGTTAACCACGAGTACCTCTGGGCAGTCCTTCTGAAATATGGCCTGCCGGGAGGGTTTGTCGATTGGTTAAAGATCTGCAGGGGCAGAGAGTTTCCCGCTGGTGAACGGTTGGTCTGGCAGCCCTTTTGAGGTTGGGTCTGGAGTCCGCCAGGGTTGTCCATTGAGCCCGCTCTTATACGTGTTTTCGATTGATCCTTTTATTAAGAGGATTGATCGAGGACCGTTAGCGGGAGTCAGGATGAGTCTGGAGGAGCCAGAAACCACTCTGAGGGTGGTGGCGTATGCCGATGACGTCACTGTTTTCGTGTCCTCGGGAGGGGAGGCGGAATACGTGATGTCGGAGGTAGAACGCTACTCGGAAGTCTCCGGGTCCGTGATTAACCGGGATAAGTGTGAGAGTCTCTGGCTGGGAGGGGGTGATCCATCTTTCGGTCTCCCGGACACCCTCCCTGAGCCCCAGTCGTCAGCCAAAGTCCTAGGCGTTCAATTCGGCCATGGGGATTATCCCACCCAAAATTGGGACAGCAGGCTCACGATCGCCGCTCAGAAGGTTGACCAGTGGAATAGTTGGTCTTTGACCCTCAGGGAAAGGGTGAACCTGATCAAGACTTACCTTCTCCCTTTGCTTATCTATTTGGCCAGTGTATGTGTCTTGCCAGAACCTCTCTGGACTCGGGTTTACAGTCTGTTCTTCCAACTGTTATGGGGGAATAGGCTGAACCTAGTCAAGAGAGAGGTGACATACCGTACAAGGAGATTAGGGGGGTTGGGTATGGTCAACCTCGTGGTGTTCCTTGTGAACACCTTTGTTAAGATCAACCTGGCTCCTCCGTGGGTAGTCTCTTGCAGGGGTTGGTTTCGGCCTTTCTTCCAGGAGTGGAAGACAGGAGGGCAAGTGAAGGATTTGCGTACACCTCACGGATATCTTCCGGGTTATGTCACCCCGATTCTGAAGGTGATCTGCCGGTGGGGTTTGGGAGTGAGGGAAATCAAGACCCAGTCAAGGAGATCCCTTGACGAGAGGGTCTTGTTGACCCACTTCCAGAAGCCCCTGGCCCTTAAGGATTGCCCAAGCCGGGATCTAGACAAGGGGTTACAGTTGTTAAATTCGGCAAGGATCCCCTTGAAGTTTTGGGACTTGGCTTGAAGCTGCTTTCACGGGAAGCTGTATGTAAGGGACAACTTGAAGTACAGGAACTCTGATGAAAGGGGTTGTCCCCGGGAGGAGTGTGGCAACATACTGGAAAGTATGGAGCACTTCCTGCTTCAGTGTCCCTTTAATACAGAGGTATGCAAACAGGTGGGTGCATCCATTGGCTGGCCTAGGCTAGCCAACCTCTCCTATGCGGAATGGGCTTATGGAGCGTTCAAAGGTTTGGGAAGAAGGGACCCATGCACAGCTTTTATAGTTAGCATAGTGATCAGGTACTTCACATGGAACGCACAGTGTTTAGTTTCAACCCAGCAGAAAGTCCTCCCTGTGGAAGAGGTGTGTAGGAACATTCTAGGTGACCTGGCGAAGGTTCGCTCTCTTGAGTGCGAGAAGGTGGGTACGGATGGGGTCTCTTACCTCTGGAGAGGCTTCACCTTTGATGTGCCTTAGCCTCAGTAGCACTTTCCTGGTGTTGGGCTGAGGCTTTCACATTAGGTTTTTGTTTTGTATTTAAGATGAGTTTTTGAAGAAAGGTTTGCAATTGACTGAACTTGGGTCTTCGGGTGGATTTTAATATTGGTTTGTATAGATTGATATGGTTGTTATAAGATGTATATATTGTATGATAGGGTAAGTGGGGTGTAGTTAGGTTGGGTGGGGGGGTTCATATTTTTGTGTGGGGAGGCCTGCATCCAGCCCTGGACTATGCGGACATAGGAGGACATGAGGCGAGGGGCTGGGTGTGGGTGGTGGTGGAAGGGCTGGCCTCATGGAGCGACAAGAGGCGGAGGTTGGCCCTGGGTGAAGGTGATGGGATAGATAGATTGGTAGGGATAGTATAGGTTTGTGTTTTCTCATAAATGTGTGTGTATAAAAAAAAAAAATGTATATATTTATTGTTATTTGATATTTCTATTATGATTTCTATATTTAATTTGTGTTGATTATTTATTGTGACAAGTTGTCATTTATTTTCTGTTATAAACAATTTGTATAAATTTGTATATAGTCAGGGTGCAGCCGGATCGGATGTTTAGGTTAGGCTAGGTTTCTTTTTCTCTTTTCATTTTCTCTATTTAGTAGGTATGAATGAGATAGTATGCATGTAGCTGGGCCAGTAGGGTAAGTGTATATACTTTATACCTTGTTTTATATCTTGTTTGGAAATTTTATGGCAAAGTTTTTGTATTTTTGTATAAAATTAAAAAGAGTTCCTCAGTATCTGCTCTTATTCTGTATATATATTGACACTGCATTTTTATTTATTATACACACTTATATAGCGCTACTATATTCCGCAGCGCTTTACAGACATTATCACTCGCTGTCCCCAATTGGGCTCACAATCTAAGTTTCCTATCAGAATGTCTTTGGAGGAAACCAGAGGAAACCCACGGAGACCGTACAAACTCCATGCAGATGTTGTCCTAGGTCGGATTCCAACCCAAGACCCCAGCGCTGCAAGGCACCAGTGCTAATCACTGAGCCACCGTGCTGCCCAGTACCACTTCTTCTGTGTACTGGGTATAATTCTCACTATTGATTTTAATCCACAGTACTACTCTTTTAATTATATATCTGATGCAGATACAATAAGCTTATATACAGTATCAGTCTCCTAATCCTTGATTTCTTCTAGGCTGTGTGTATATGTTTAGTTTATGTTTCCGTTTGTTACATTGTATATTATATTTGGGTTGTGATTAGAGATGAGCGAATCTGAATTTCCTCACGCTTCGTGGTAACGAATCGCATTTTTCCTAAAATGGCTGCTGCACATGTGAGGACATGGAGCAAGGAACTCTGGGAAGGCGGGATCACCCATAATGCCATGCATGCAGCCAATCAGCAGCCAGCCAGCCCTGTGATGTCACAGCCCTGTAAATAGCCTCAGCCATCTTGGATTCTGCCAGTTTCCAGTGTACTTAGTGCAGGGAGAGACGTCAGCAGGCGCTAGGGACAGTGCTAGGAACGACTTCATTGTGATAAAAAAAAAAGGATTTACAAGTTCAGGGAAAAATTATTCAAGGTGTAGGGAAAGGATCGGGAGGAATCATCCCACAGCATTTATGTAGAACAGGGTTCAGTCGGGGAGGTTACAGCCTGGGGAATAGGAACAATCCTATTACACCTTGCTGCACTGACTGCGCATCCACATTGCCATTATACAGCTCTGTAATTCCACCAAACCATTCTTGTTATTGGGGGGCAAGTGCTGTTTAATACAGCCATTAACAAGGGTTATTACAGGGGAATATTTCTACGTCTTATTTGCCCTTGTGCGGTGCAGTTATAGGTTCGAAAGCATTTTTTGGCTTGTACTAGTGGGAAAAAAGGGCTTATTAGACGTTGTGCGGTGAAGTGAGAAAATTACAGCCCTTTTTGGCGTCTATTAGTGGCCCAAAAAAAATTTGCCGTTCAGCGGTGCAGTTATATGTTATAAAGCCCTTTGTTTTGCATGTATTAGTGGCACAAAAAAAGTATCTGCCATTGTGTGGTGAAGTGAGAAAAATTATAGACTTTTTTGGGGTGTTTTAATTTCCTTTTTATTTATTTATCTGATCTAACAGTAAGTCAGGCAGAGAAGTGCCAGGCCCTGCACAGGTTAGGGGCAGAGGCCTAAATGTTTCTGGCGCAGGCAGAGGTCGCAGCAGAGTAAGGGGCCGTGGCAGCAGGGGTCGCAGCGAGAGGCCTGAGCTCCCTGTGTCAGCTAGCGGTCATGTCTTGACCAGCAACACAGCAGTTCTTGAATGGTTGACTCGGTCACCCACTTCATCCCAAGTGACATCAGACACCCCCAGCCAAGAGTCGGTGGGTTCCTCAAACACAACCCTTAGTTGGCATGGCCCAGGAGCAGGCCCTGTGCCCTCACCTGTCCTCAACCTGCCTCTGTCCTTTTCTGTTCCCTCAGCCAGAGAAGTATTATATGCTGTGGGCTCAGCTCCACTATACAGCGAGGACGAGCTACTAGAGGACAGTCAGCAGCTACTGGCCAGCCAAGATGTGGAGGAGACATCCGCCTCTTTCTCCGCTAGGCGTGATGAGGAGAGTGGCGTGGGAGCTGGTGTTGCGAGCGGTCAGGCTCCTAACCCAGAGACGCTTGAGGAGGACATCAGTGACTTGCAGACAGTACTCGATGATGATGATGTAGCCGATCGCACTTGGGAGCCGGGTGAAGAAGGGGCTTCATCATCATCGGGAGAAGAGGGTGGCAGCTTGTGCGTGAGGCAGCGGCAAAGCCAGCAAGTCGCTAGCGTGGCCGGGAGTCAGCAGGGTGGCAGCAGTGGGAGGTCGGTAGCCAAACGTGCCCGGGGTAGATCACCCGCTTCGCAGGAGCATGGGTTAATGGAAGCAGTGGCGGTAGCAGTCAGTCAGTGCGTAGTGTTGGGGGTAAAATCACCTACTTGATGGTGTGGCAGTTTTTTGTTAAGCCGCCGGAGGAGGTGAACATGGCCATATGTAGAATCTGTGGACAGAAGATGAAGCGTGGCCAGGGTGCCAATGTTGGCACCACGGCCCTGCGTCAACATAAGCAGTATCACCATAAAGTGGCCTGGGAGAACCGTGGTTCCGATGTGGTGGTCCAGCCTGCCACGGCAACCTCTGCATCACCCAGTGGCACGCACCCGGTTTCAGGCAGTTAAGGTTCCACCACCTCAGCCGAAGGGAGCTGTTTGTCCTTCCCATCATCTGCTGGTCCTGATGCTCCTGCTCCTCCTCCTACTCCTTGTCAGTCATTCTGTCAGTGCTCCTGTCTAAGTTGCTGGTGCTGCAGTCCCTCCCTTTCCAAGTGGTGGACTCCTTGAGCCTGTCGGTGTCTGCCAAAGTGCACAGCAGCGCCGACGTGTGGAGCTGTAACTACGATCAGGGACAATTCATGTCCTTTACGGCCCATTGGGTAAATGTGGTTCCTGCACAGCCACACCAGCAACTTGGCCAGGTGACGCGCTTCCACCTCCACGTTGCCACACTGTTGGTCCAGCGACAGTGTCCGCCTCTGCCTCCTCATCCTCCATCGTGTTCTCAGCCTCCACTGCAGGGACAATTCACAGTGCCCCTCCAGCATACCACATGTGCAGGGCACGGAGGTATCACACTGTTCTGCACCTCGTTTGCCTGGGTGAACTGAGTCACACAGGGGAGGAACTGCTCCGTGTCCTTCATCAAGCAATCGAATCCTGGCTTTCTCTGTGAAAACTTAAAATGGACAACGGGAAGAACATGGTGTCGGCGCTGCGCCAACGAGGGCTTAGCCATGCGCCCTGCATGGCACACATGTTCAATCTGGTTGTCAAACTGTTCCTGAAGTCTTCCACCCATCCTAAAAATGTCCAGGAAACTTTGCATGCACTTAAGCCACTCATACACTGCAAAGCACACCCTCCTTGAGCTGCAGCGGCAGAACGGCATCCCGCAACATAGGCTGATATGCAACGTTTCCACCCGTTGGAATTCCACCCTCGATATGTTGGACCAACTATAAGAACAGAGAAAGGCCATAAAGGATTTCTTGATGATTCAAGCGGACAGGAGTACTCCCCTGTGTAACTTCGATGTCAGCCATTGGCAGCTCATGCATGACACCTGCTGTTTGCTCAGGCCCTTTGAGGAGGCCACGTTATTTGTCAGTCACCAGGACTACGGGATGAACAACGTCATTCCACTGCTTCATGTCCTGGAACAGATGCTGGTGAATATGGCTGGTCAGGAGACTGGAGACGTGGCACCTAGATCTCACGGCCACATGAGCCCTGTGGGGGCTGAACTGGAGGAGGAGGACATTGGAGCACAAGCAATGTGTAGAGAAATGGGTGTTTTTTCTACTCAGCTGACAGGAGAGGAGGAGCAGGAGCAGCCAGAGGAGCTACAGGGCAATGAGGAAGATGAGGCACAGGACCCAGACACACCATGGCAGTATGCAGTAGAGATGGAGGCAGGGAGTCCCTCCGAGTCACTTGCACAAATGGCCCGATGCATGCTCACTTGCTTGCGTAGTGACAGCTGAATTGTCACCATTCGGCAGAGGAATGACTTCTGACTCTCCACCTTGTTGGACCCTCGCTACCGGTCCAAAATGGGGGCCTTTTTTACACCCACTGAGAGGGAGGACAAACTGAACTACTATAAAGACATCCTATGTAGTGAGTTGACCGCTGCCTATATGCGCCATCGTCCATCCCCTCGCAGGTCTGACAGGGGGGGGTGGCCCTCTGTGCTCACGTTCCTCTGCCATGGCTGCTGGGGAGAGGTGGTGGCAGGAGCAGTTCCAGCTCCATCAGCAGAAGCCTGAGTCTACAGTCGCTGATGAGCAGCTTTCTTTACCCGCATAGTGAAGTAACTACTCACCAGCAGCAGCAGGTAGACCTGGAGCAGGACCTGAACCAGCAGGTGGTGGCATACTTGGACAGCACCCTGCCACCCCACATTGAAGATCCGCTGGACTACTGGGCAGCCAAACTGGATTTGTGGCTGCAACTATCAGAGTTCGCCCTGGAAAAGCTGTCCTGCCCGGCCAGTAGTGTGGCATCATAGTGGGTGTTTAGCGCGGGGGGGGCCATGGTTACCCCAAGAAGAAGCCTGTCCACCCAAAATGTGGAGAGACTGAACTTTGAAAAGATGATTCAGGCGTGGATCAGCCAGGATTTCCACCCACCAATGCCTGGTGCATCAGACTAGATCATCCATGGTGCCACACCAACACTTTGACAAAAGAGACTGATTTCTTCTGGCTACCTGCCTCAGCTACTATTCTAATGCTGCCACCCACCTAATGCCACACATCTGATGCCAAGTGCTCTTTCTTTTACCCACCATCTTCAGCTGGTACTCGTATTGCCACCCACCTCCCCACTCTGTCAACGGGTCACTCTGTGGTCTCCTGACGCTGCTGCCACCTCCTCACTATGTCACCTTGCCACTCTGTGGTCTCATAATGCTCCTACCACCTTCTACACTTTGTCACCGGGTCACTCTGTGGTCTCCTGATGCTGCTGCCACCTCCACACTATTGTCACAGCCAGACAGCTGAGAAGCTCTGACAGGAGCCGTTCAGATCCTCCTCCTTGAATTTCTTTGTTTTGGTTTAGTTCCTCATCTCGTTAGTCTATCTCAGCTGTCATGCAGTTGGACTGATTGCTGCCCTTTAAGTTCCTCCCCAGAATGCAGTAGTGTGCGGCTTATACAACTTCCTGGAATGTGTGTGCATGCTGTTCCTAGTTCCCAGTCCACAGTCCACAGTCGTCTGCAAGATAAGTGCTGTTTATGTATTTATGATTTTCTGTTTTCTGGATCCAGGTGACCCTGACTCCCTCCGTGTCTGTGTAGGGAGCCGGTGGTCGTGTCCCCTCACTATTGTAGGGTCTTCAGGTGTAAGATAGTCGAGGTACGTGGATATGCGCCCATCCACCTTTGGGGTGGTCGCATAGGCTGAGCAATAAGGGAGAGCGGCAGGTCTCATGCAGGGGTCTCCCTTTTGTTCCTTAGTTGTGGATCCAGTGAGTCATTGTTTATATTGTATTGTCTTGTTTCCTGTACACCATCCGTGACATTATAAGCCGCCAAAACCGTCTCAAGCATGGATCCGGTTTCACTTTTGGCTGAACGCCTCCAGGGTCTTTCATTGGAGGTAGCTGATCTCCGTAGGATTTTTTCTCAGTTTCAAGTGACCGGTTCAGCTTGCGTTCATGGAGTTTGTGCTGAGCCTAAGATCTCGCTCCCGGATACGTTCTCTGGGGGTAGTGAGAATTTTGTGCGTTTTAAAGAGGCTTGCAAACTCCATTTTCGCCTTCTTCCCCATTCCTCTGGTGATGAAGAACGGAGGGTGGGGATCATTGTATCGCTGCTCAGGGGTAACGCTCAGTCTTGGGCCTTTTCGCTACCGGAGGGGGCACGGCCCCTCCGCTCAGTGGATGAATTCTTTTTAGCCCTGGGTCAGATATATGATGATCCGGATCGTATTGCTCTGGCTGAGTCTAGACTACGTCTGTTATGCCAGGGTAAACAATCCGCAGAGATATACTGCTCAGAATTTCGGAGATGGGCAGCTGATACTGGTTGGAATGATGCTGCACTCCGAAGTCAATTTTGCCAGGGTCTTTCAGAGGGATTGAAAGATGCATTTGCCTTTCATGAGAAGCCAATCTCCCTGGACTCGTTCGTATTGACAGGCGTCTTAGTGAGAGAGGAGAGATCTCTCCTTCCTGTCATACTCAGTCCCGGGACAGTGCAGCGGTCTCATTCTGTGCGCAGGGGTCTCAGTCGCTGTCAGCCCCTTCTGAGCAGGAACCCATGCAGATGGGAGGGTTTGTTTTTGTTGTGGAGGTATAAATCATTTGGCAAATGTTTGTCCCTCTAGGAGATTCAGGCAGTTTTCTGGGAGTAATAAAGAGACAAAAAGGAAAAAATCTTTTAAAAATGTTCCGTCTGTTACTATTGGCAGGGTTGAGGCAGAAATTGAAGGTTTTCCGTTTGCTTGTAGTTCCCGTTTTGTCCTACCTGCTAGGGTGGCGCTAGAGAGCAAGAGCATTTTTTGTGAGATTTTTGTGGATAGTGGAGCAGCTGTCAATCTCATTGATAATCAATTTGCAATAACTCATGGTTTCCAGGTATGCACTTTGGGAAAGGATATTCCTGTTTTTGCTATTGATTCCCTTCCACTTTCTCAGAAATCATTAAAGGGCATAGTTCACAATATCCGTTTAATTGTGAGTGATGCTCATGTTGAGGATGTGTCATGTTTCGTCCTTAGCGGTTTGCCTACTCCTCTAGTGTTGGGACTACCCTGGCTCACTAAACATAACCCCACCATTGATTGGCAAGCGAGGCAAATAAATGGTTGGAGTGACTTTTGCAGAGAGAATTGCCTCATAACATCTGTTTCTGAGGTTTCTACTAAGACTACCACCTTTCCTCTCTGAATTTTCGGATGTCTTCTCTGAGAGTGGAGTTCAGGATTTGCCTCCGCACAGGGAGTATGATTGTCCTATTAATCTCATCCCAGGCGCCAAGCTGCCTAAATCTCGTTTATACAATCTCTCCCAACCTGAGAGGGTCGCTATGCGTGCTTATATCTCTGAGAGTCTGAGAAAAGGACACATACGACCCTCGAAGTCACCTGTTGCCGCTGGCTTTTTCTTTGTTAAGAAAAAAGATGGTTCTTTAAGACCTTGTCTGGACTTCAGGGAGCTGAACAGTATCACTATTCGTGATCCTTATCCGCTTCCTCTGATCCCAGACCTGTTTAACCAGGTTGTTGGGGCTAAAGTCTTTTCCAAATTAGACCTAAGAGGGGCATACAACCTGGTCAGGGTCAGAGAAGGAGACGAATGGAAGACGGCTTTCAATACCCCTGAGGGCCATTTTGAGAATTTGGTTATGCCTTTTGGTTTGATGAATGCCCCAGCCGTTTTTCAGCATTTCGTGAACAGCATTTTTTATCATTTAATGGGAAAATTTGTATTAGTGTATTTGGATGACATTTAGATTTTTTCTCCTGATTTCAAGACTCATAAGGAACACTTACGTCAGGTCTTGCTCATTCTGCGGGAGAATAAATTATACGCAAAACTGGAAAAATGTGTGTTTGCAGTTCCAGAAATTCAATTTCTGGGGTTTCTTCTCTCCGCTTCTGGTTTTCGCATGGACCCCGAGAAGGTCCGCACTGTGCTTGAGTGGGAGCTTCCTGAGAATCAGAAGGCGCTGATGCGTTTTTTGGGCTTTGCCAATTATTACAGGAAATTTATTTTGAATTATTCCTCTGTTGTTAAACCACTCACTGATATGACCAGAAAGGGGGTAGATTTTTCTTCCTGGTCGGTAGAGGCGCGTAAGGCCTTTTCTAATATCAAGGAGAGTTTTGCTTCCGCTCCCATCCTGGTACAACCTGATATTTCGTTACCCTTCATAGTTGAGGTTGATGCTTCTGAGGTAGGGGTGGGTGCGGTCTTGTCTCAGGGTTCCTCTCCTGCCAAATGGCAACCGTGTGCCTTTTTCTCAAAGAAACTCTCCTCCGCAGAGAGAAATTATGATGTGGGAGATAGAGAATTGTTGGCCATCAAGTTGGCTTTTGAGGAATGGCGCCATTGGCTAGAGGGAGCCAGACACCCTATTACCGTGTTTACTGACCATAAAAATCTGGCCTACTTGGAGTCAGCCAAGCATCTGAACCCGAGACAGGCCAGATGGTCTTTGTTCTTTTCAAGGTTTAATTTTGTTGTCACGTTCCGTCCTGGGGTTAAGAATGTGAAGGCAGATGCCCTGTCACGTTGTTTTCCGGGAGGTGGGAATTTTGAAGACCCGGGTCCCATTTTGGCTGAAGGAGTGGTAGTCTCTGCTCTTTTTCCTGAATTGGAGGCAGAGGTGCAGGCAGCCCAGTCAGAAGCTCCTGATCTTTGTCCTTCTGGGAGGTTGTTTGTGCCTCTCGCTTTGAGACACAAGATTTTTAAAGAACACCACAATACGGTCCTTGCTGGGCACCCGGGGGCAAGAGCCACACTGGATCTCATCGCTCGGAGATTCTGGTGGCCTGCGCTTCGTAAGTCGGTTGAGGGTTTTGTGGCAGCTTGCGAGACTTGCGCTCGTGCCAAAGTCCCTCATTCACGGCCATCAGGTCCTCTCCTCCCTTTGCCCATTCCTTCCCGTCCTTGGACACATCTGTCCATGGACTTCATAACGGACTTGCCTCGTTCCTCGGGGAAGACTGTGATTCTGGTGGTGGTGGACCGTTTTAGCAAAATGGTGCATTTTATCCCTTTTCCTGGTTTGCCCAATGCTAAGACGCTGGCGCAGGCATTTATTGACCACATTGTCAAATTGCATGGTATTCCTTCAGACATAGTCTCTGATAGGGGCACGCAGTTTGTTTCCAGATTCTGGAAGGCTTTCTGTTCTCGCTTGGGGGTTCGGTTGTCATTCTCTTCTGCTTTCCACCCGCAGTCGAATGGCCAGACAGAGCGCGTCATTTAGAATCTGGAGACATATCTGCGCTGTTTTGTGGCGGAGAATCAGGAGGATTGGTGTTCTTTTTTGTCCCTTGCTGAGTTTGCTTTAAATAACCGTCGTCAGGAGTCCTCTGATAAGTCACTATTTTTTGGTGCATATGGGTTTCATCCGCAGTTTGGGACTTTCTCGGGAGAGGGGTCTTCTGGTTTACCTGATGAGGACAGATTCTCCTCGTCTTTGTCATCTATTTGGCAAAAGATTCAGGATAATCTAAAGAGCATGAGTGAGAGATATAAGCGTGTGGCAGATAAGAGACGTGTGCCTGGTCCGGACCTGAATGTTGGTGATCTGGTGTGGTTGTTTACCAAGAATATCAAATTGAAGGTTCCCTCCTGGAAGTTGGGTCCTAGGTTTATTGGGCCTTACAAGATCCTGTCTGTCATCAATCCTGTTGCCTACCGTCTTGATCTTCCTCAGACTTGGAAGATCCATAATGTTTTTCATAAGTCCTTATTGAAACCTTATGTTCAACCTATTGTACCCTCGCCTTTGCCTCCTCCGATTATGGTTGATGGAAATCTTGAATTTCAGGTCTCCAGGATTGTGGATTCTCGTCTTGTCCGCGCTTCCCTCCAGTACCTCGTTCATTGGGAGGGTTATGGTCCTGAGGAGAGGATGTGGGTCCCAGTGACGGACATTAAGGCCTCTCGTCTCATCAGGGCTTTCCATAGGTCCCATCCTGAGAAGGTGGGCTCTGAGTGTCCGGAGTCCACTCGTAGAGGGAGGGGTACTGTCACAGCCAGACAGCTGAGAAGCTCTGACAGGAGCCGTTCAGATCCTCCTCCTTGAATTTCTTTGTTTTGGTTTAGTTCCTCATCTCGTTAGTCAATCTCAGCTGTCATGCAGTTGGACTGATTGCTGCCCTTTAAGTTCCTCCCCAGAATGCAGTAGTGTGCGGCTTATACAACTTCCTGGAATGTGTGTGCATGCTGTTCCTAGTTCCCAGTCCACAGTCCCCAGTCCCCAGTCGTCTGCAAGATAAGTGCTGTTTATGTATTTATGATTTTCTGTTTTCTGGATCCAGGTGACCCTGACTCCCTCCGTGTCTGTGTAGGGAGCCGGTGGTCGTGTCCCCTCACTATTGTAGGGTCTTCAGGTGTAAGATAGTCGAGGTACGTGGATATGCGCCCATCCACCTTTGGGGTGGTCGCATAGGCTGAGCAATAAGGGAGAGCGGCAGGTCTCATGCAGGGGTCTCCCTTTTGTTCCTTAGTTGTGGATCCAGTGAGTCATTGTTTATATTGTATTGTCTTGTTTCCTGTACACCATCCGTGACAACTATGTTACCTTGCCACTCTGTGGTCTCCTGATTCTGCTGTCACCTCAACACTATGTCACTGGGTCACTCTGTGATCTCATGATGCTGCTGCCACCTCCACACTATGTCACCTTTCCACTCTCTGGTCTCCTGATGCTGCCACCTCCACACTGTCATTGTGCCACTCTGTGGCCTCCTCCTGACGCTGACGCCACCTCCAGACTCTGTCATTGTGCCACTCTGTCGCCTCCTGATGCTGCTGCCGCCTCCACACTCTGTCATTCTGACACTCTGTGGCCTCCTCCTGATGCTGCCGCCACCTCCATGCTCTGTCATTGTGCCACTCTGTGGTCTCCTCATGCTGCTTCCACCTCACCACTATGTCATAGGGCCACTCTGTGGGCTTCTCATTCTCTTCCGACCCTCCCTACTTCATGACTGAGTCACTATTTTGCCTTTTGGCCTGGCTGACATCATGATTTATTTGACCTTTCTTCTGATCTGTCAGAAGGAAGGAAAAATGAGACGCACAATGGATCCTGTCTGTGTGGCAGTTGTAAGGCCTGTATGGTCCCATCAAAATTGGCTTGTGATTTAGTAGCCAAAAGCAGGAGTGGGTACAAAACACAGAAGACATGCAAATATTCCATTCACGTGTCATCTCTGTTTTGGATCCACTCCTGTTTTTTTTAGCTTTAGCAATACTGTACTGATGGATTACTGACCTAATGCTGACGGAGTGAAGGCGGATGATCCACAGACAGGATCCGTATTTTGGGGGTTATTGTTCTGACGGATTAGAGGAAGGGCAAGATAATCAGTGACATCAACACAAACTTACTGCTGACCCCCTCTCCACTCTGTCGGGGGCTCTACTTGTATAAGCGTTTAATAGAACAGGTTCTGTAGACATCTATGTGGAATCAGCTGACGACGGTGTAAAAAGAGTGCTCTTCTTCTTGGCGCTAACATCGACCTGTAAGGCTGAGTTCACACTTGAGTTATTTGGTCAGTTTTGGCCCCGTGACTGCCCAAATAAGTGAAGTGTGCTGTGATTCTAAGAGCAACGCCTGTCATCTGCATGTCATACAGACTCACAGTATTATTTCACTACCACAGCAGACTCCCTATGTGTGTTACTGCAAGGCACAGTGTTCTACACCACTATAGAGGCACAGTGTTCTACACCGCTATACAGGCACAGTGTTCTACCCCTCTATACAGGCACAGTGTTCTACACCGCTATAAAGGCACAGTGTTCTACACCACTAAACAGGCACAGTGTTCTACACCACTATAAAGGCTCTCTGCAGCCAGGAAATAGCCCTTTTTTAAGGCAATTCGTCGCGAATAAATTCAGATCGAACTGAATTTTTTCTAACAATTCGTCGAACCACCCGCATCAGATTTTTGAAAAATTCACTCATCTCTACAGGGAGTGCAGAATTATTAGGCAAATGAGTATTTTGACCACATCATCCTCTTTATGCATGTTGTCTTACTCCAAGCTGTATAGGCTCGAAAGCCTACTACCAATTAAGCATATTAGGTGATGTGCATGTCTGTAATGAGAAGGGGTGTGGTCTAATGACATCAACACCCTATATCAGGTGTGCATAATTATTAGGCAACTTCCTTTCCTTTGGCAAAATGGGTCAAAAGAAGGACTTGACAGGCTCAGAAAAGTCAGAAATAGTGAGATATCTTGCAGAGGGATGCAGCACTCTTAAAATTGCAAAGCTTCTGAAGCGTGATCATCAAACAATCAAGCGTTTCATTCAAAATAGTCAACAGGGTCGCAAGAAGCGTGTGGAAAAACCAAGGCGCAAAATAACTGCCCATGAACTGAGAAAAGTCAAGCGTGCAGCTGCCAAGATGCCACTTGCCACCAGTTTGGCCATATTTCAGAGCTGCAACATCACTGGAGTGCCCAAAAGCACAAGGTGTGCAATACTCAGAGACATGGCCAAGGTAAGAAAGGCTGAAAGACGACCACCACTGAACAAGACACACAAGCTGAAACGTCAAGACTGGGCCAAGAAATATCTCAAGACTGATTTTTCTAAGGTTTTATGGACTGATGAAATGAGAGTGAGTCTTGATGGGCCAGATGGATGGGCCCGTGGCTGGATTGGTAAAGGGCAGAGAGCTCCAGTCCGACTCAGACGCCAGCAAGGTGGAGGTGGAGTACTGGTTTGGGCTGGTATCATCAAAGATGAGCTTGTGGGGCCTTTTCGGGTTGAGGATGGAGTCAAGCTCAACTCCCAGTCCTACTGCCAGTTTCTGGAAGACACCTTCTTCAAGCAGTGGTACAGGAAGAAGTCTGCATGCTTCAAGAAAAACATGATTTTCATGCAGGACAATGGTCCATCACACGCGTCCAAGTACTCCACAGCGTGGCTGGCAAGAAAGGGTATAAAAGAAGAAAATCTAATGACATGGCCTCCTTGTTCACCTGATCTGAACCCCATTGAGAACCTGTGGTCCATCATCAAATGTGAGATTTACAAGGAGGGAAAACAGTACACCTCTCTGAACAGTGTCTGGGAGGCTGTGGTTGCTGCTGCACGCAATGTTGATGGTGAACAGATCAAAACACTGACAGAATCCATGGATGGCAGGCTTTTGAGTGTCCTTGCAAAGAAAGGTGGCTATATTGGTCACTGATTTGTTTTTGTTTTGGTTTTGAATGTCAGAAATGTATATTTGTGAATGTTGAGATGTTATATTGGTTTCACTGGTAAAAATAAATAATTGAAATAGGTTTATATTTGTTTTTTGTTAAGTTGCCTAATAATTATGCACAGTAATAGTCACCTGCACACACAGATATCCCCCTAAAATAGCTAAAACTAAAAACAAACTAAAAACTACTTCAAAAAATATTCAGCTTTGATATTAATGAGTTTTTTGGGTTCATTGAGAACATGGTTGTTGTTCAATAATAAAATTAATCCTCAAAAATACAACTTGCCTAATAATTCTGCACTCCCTGTAGTTGTGATACCTAAATTTTCCACTTATATCACCCTTTGCTCATAGCCTCATGCGGTGGTGCCTGGTGTGATTGGTCATCTGACTGTTGAAGTAAGCAATATGGTGGCTGGGGTGATGGACATACGTTTGAATTGTTGAAATCAGGAATCTATTGGAGAAAATCATAGTCGCTTCCAAATCCACAAACCAACTGATGAATATTACACATTGTGAGATCCTGCGGGCTTTATTCAGTTCACACTTATCTCTTCTGCCTGTAATAAAAAGATACAAACTGATACATTATAATGATCTAAGCTGATGCAACACATATGGTGATATGGAGCATGCTGATATAACCTGGGTATCTCCTGTATATAATTATATATGTACAGCTGGTATAAGTTATACATCTTCTGTATGTAGTGATATGGAGCATGCTGGTATAACCTGGGTATCTCCTGTATATAATTATATATGTACAGCTGGTATAAGTTATACATCTTCTTGTATACAGTGATATGGAGCATGCTGGTATAACCTGGGTATCTCCTGTATATAATTATATATGTACAGCTGGTATAAGTTATACATCTTCTTGTATATAGTGATATGGAGCATGCTGGTATAACCTGGGTATCTCCTGTATATAGTTATATATGTACAGCTGGTATAAGTTATACATCTTCTTGTATATAGTGATATGGAGCATGCTGGTATAACCTGGGTATCTCCTGTATATAATTATATATGTACAGCTGGTATAACCTGGGTATCTCCTGTATATAATTATATATGTACAGCTGGTATAAGTTATACTTCTTCTTGTATACAGTGATATGGAGCATGCTGGTATAACCTGGGTATCTCCTGTATATAATTATATATGTACAGCTGGTATAAGTTACACATCTTCTTGTATGTAGTGATATGGAGCATGCTGGTATAACCTGGGTATGTCCTGTATATAATTATATATATACAGCTGGTATAAGTTATACTTCTTCTTGTATATAGTGATATGGACCATGCTGGTATAACCTGGGCATCTCCTGTATATAATTATATATATACAGCTGGTATAAGTTATACTTCTTCTTGTATATAGTGATATGGACCATGCTGGTATAACCTGGGCATCTCCTGTATATAATTATATATGTACAGCTGGTATAAGTTACACATCTTCTGTATACAGTGATATGGAGCATGCTGGTATAACCTGGGTATCTCCTGTATATAATTATATATGTACAGCTGGTATAAGTTATACTTCTTCTTGTATACAGTGATATGGAGCATGCTGGTATAACCTGGGTATCTCCTGTATATAATTATATATGTACAGCTGGTATAAGTTACACATCTTCTTGTATGTAGTGATATGGAGCATGCTGGTATAACCTGGGCATCTCCTGTATATAATTATATATGTACAGCTGGTATAAGTTATACTTCTTCTTGTATATAGTGATATGGACCATGCTGGTATAACCTGGGCATCTCCTGTATATAATTATATATGTACAGCTGGTATAAGTTACACATCTTCTGTATACAGTGATATGGAGCATGCTGGTATAACCTGGGTATCTCCTGTATATAATTATATATATACAGCTGGTATAAGTTATACTTCTTCTTGTATACAGTGATATGGAGCATGCTGGTATAACCTGGGTATCTCCTGTATATAATTATATATGTACAGCTGGTATAAGTTATACATCTTCTTGTATACAGTGATATGGAGCATGCTGGTATAACCTGGGTATCTCCTGTATATAATTATATATGTACAGCTGGTATAAGTTATACATCTTCTTGTATATAGTGATATGGACCATGCTGGTATAACCTGGGTATCTCCTGTATATAATTATATATGTACAGCTGGTATAAGTTATACATCTTCTTGTATATAGTGATATGGAGCATGCTGGTATAACCTGGTCATCTCCTGTATATAATTATATATGTACAGCTGGTATAAGTTATACATCTTCTTGTATATAGTGATATGGACCATGCTGGTATAACCTGGGTATCTCCTGTATATATTTATACATGTACAGCTGGTATAAGTTATACATCTTCTTGTATATAGTGATATGGACCATGCTGGTATAACCTGGGTATCTCCTGTATATAATTATATATGTACAGCTGGTATAAGTTATACATCTTCTTGTATATAGTGATATGGACCATGCTGGTATAACCTGGGTATGTCCTGTATATAATTATATATGTGCAGCTGGTATAACCTGGGCATCTCCTGTATATAATTATATATGTACAGCTGGGATAAGTTATACATCTTCTTGTATACAGTGATATGGAGCATGCTGGTATAACCTGGGTATCTCCTGTATATAATTATATAGGTACAGCTGGTATAAGTTATACATCTTCTTGTATATAGTGATATGGACCATGCTGGTATAACCTGGGCATCTCCTGTATATAATTCTATATGTACAGCTGGTATAAGTTATACATCTTCTTGTATATAGTGATATGGAGCATGCTGGTATAACCTGGGTATCTCCTGTATATAATTATATATGTACAGCTGGTAAATGTCACACACCTTCTTGTATATAGTGATATGGACCATGCTGGTATAACCTGGGCATCCCCTGTATATAATTATATATGTACAGCTGGTATAAGTTATACATCTTCTTGTATATAGTGATATGGAGCATGCTGGTATAACCTGGGTATCTCCTGTATATAATTATATATGTACAGCTGGTATAAGTTATACATCTTCTTGTATACAGTGATATGGACCATGCTGGTATAACCTGGGTATCTCCTGTATATAATTATATATGTACAGCTGGTATAAGTTATGCATCTTCCTGTATATAGTGATATGGAGCATGATGGTATAACCTGGGCATCTCCTGTATATAATTATATATGTACAGCTGGTATAAGTTATACATCTTCTTGTATATAGTGATATGGACCATGCTGGTATAACCTGGGTATCTCCTGTATATAATTATATATGTACAGCTGGTATAAGTTATACATCTTCTTGTATACAGTGATATGGACCATGCTGGTATAACCTGGGTATCTCCTGTATATAATTATATATGTACAGCTGGGATAAGTTATACATCTTCTTGTATACAGTGATATGGAGCATGCTGGTATAACCTGGGTATCTCCTATATATAATTATATATGTACAGCTGGTATAAGTTATACATCTTCTTGTATATAGTGATATGGACCATGCTGGTATAACCTGGTCATCTCCTGTATATAATTATATATGTACAGCTGGTATAAGTTATACATCTTCTTGTATATAGTGATATGGACCATGCTGGTATAACCTGGGTATCTCCTGTATATATTTATACATGTACAGCTGGTATAAGTTATACATCTTCTTGTATATAGTGATATGGACCATGCTGGTATAACCTGGGTATCTCCTGTATATAATTATATATGTACAGCTGGTATAAGTTATACATCTTCTTGTATATAGTGATATGGACCATGCTGGTATAACCTGGGTATGTCCTGTATATAATTATATATGTGCAGCTGGTATAACCTGGGCATCTCCTGTATATAATTATATATGTACAGCTGGGATAAGTTATACATCTTCTTGTATACAGTGATATGGAGCATGCTGGTATAACCTGGGTATCTCCTGTATATAATTATATAGGTACAGCTGGTATAAGTTATACATCTTCTTGTATATAGTGATATGGACCATGCTGGTATAACCTGGGTATCTCCTGTATATAATTATATATGTACAGCTGGTAAATGTCACACACCTTCTTGTATATAGTGATATGGACCATGCTGGTATAACCTGGGCATCCCCTGTATATAATTATATATGTACAGCTGGTATAAGTTATACATCTTCTTGTATATAGTGATATGGAGCATGCTGGTATAACCTGGGTATCTCCTGTATATAATTATATATGTACAGCTGGTATAAGTTATACATCTTCTTGTATACAGTGATATGGACCATGCTGGTATAACCTGGGTATCTCCTGTATATAATTATATATGTACAGCTGGTATAAGTTATGCATCTTCCTGTATATAGTGATATGGAGCATGATGGTATAACCTGGGCATCTCCTGTATATAATTATATATGTACAGCTGGTATAAGTTATACATCTTCTTGTATATAGTGATATGGACCATGCTGGTATAACCTGGGTATCTCCTGTATATAATTATATATGTACAGCTGGTATAAGTTATACATCTTCTTGTATACAGTGATATGGACCATGCTGGTATAACCTGGGTATCTCCTGTATATAATTATATATGTACAGCTGGGATAAGTTATACATCTTCTTGTATACAGTGATATGGAGCATGCTGGTATAACCTGGGTATCTCCTGTATATAATTATATATGTACAGCTGGTATAAGTTATACATCTTCTTGTATACAGTGATATGGAGCATGCTGGTATAACCTGGGCATCTCCTGTATATAATTATATATGTACAGCTGGTATAAGTTATACATCTTCATGTACATAGTGATATGGAGCATGCTGGTATAACCTGTGTATCTCCTGTATATAATTATATATGTACAGCTGGTATAAGTTATACATCTTCTTGTATATAGTGATATGGACCATGGTGGTATAACCTGGGTATATATTCATACCTCATGCGACCCATGCAGTTCATCTTCTGTACCATCTGGGAAGTCTGGTAGCGGCATTCCGAAGCCAGCTTTACCCTTTAGCCAGGAAGTCCTCTGCTTCCCTTTGCCCTGAGAAGACAATATTATTCCTGGTTACTAACCTCACATGATATCATTCTGGACTCCTCCATAGATATTAATCTGCCAGAAAATGTCCATCTTGACATTACTGTAAATCTGTAGGTAATGATGGCTATACTATAGACCAGGGGTACTCAACTAGTTTTATTAAAGGTCCACATACCTGGGTCTGCAGTCAGGTGAAGGTCCGAGCTGAACGTCAACAGTAAAGATGCCATGCGATCATGTGATACATGCGCGTGGGGCGCTCTGATGTTATAGTGGAGCGCCCCGGGTAAGTCCCAGAATTAGTAATGGCCACATTAGTGCCCCAGTAAGAATAATGCCCCCAGTAAGAATAATGTCCCCATTAGTGCCCCCAGTAAGAGTAATGCCCCCCATTAGTGCCCCCCTTCTCTGCTTTTGCAAAAAAAAATAAAAAATTTGCATTCACCTGGCTGCGGTGAACATTCGCTGCTAACTGCAAGCTCAGGACCGGTGCTCCAACGTGATGGCGTCTTGTAGGTCCTGTCCTGAGCTTCTAGTCAGCAGGGAGTGTTCTCCACAGCGTGAGCAAATGGAGGTGGAGGTACCGTAATTTTATTTATTTTTTTACTAGCACAAGTAGCGGTGGAGGTAACGGCTGTACTAATGGGCGTTCCATGATGGAAGCGCTCATTAGTAAGGATACTTTCACACTTGCAGCAGGACGGATCCGACAGGCTGCTCACCCTGTCAGATCCATCTTGCCACTACTTCGCCGTGCCGCTGCTCTGTGCCCATCGACTATAATGGGGATGGGGGAAGAGCTACGGCGCAGCGCGGTGAGAGGCCGCCAGACTAAAAGTACTACATATCCGACTTTTTCGTCTGGCGGCCTCACGCCGTGCACTGCCATGCTGCGCTGTAGCTCCGCTCCCGCTTTAGTCAATGGGGAGTGGCAGTCCAGCGAAATAGCGGCAGGACGGATCTGACAGGGTGAACAGCCTGTCGGATCCGTCCTGCCGCAAGTGTGAAAGTCGCCTAACAGTCCTTACAGGAGAATTCTGGCACCGGCAAGGGAACTAAAATACCAGCCTTACTGGTGAACTACTGGCCGGGTGGCAACCCAAGCCACAGAACAGACATGTGATAGTTTTGTTCCGCATCCAATTCCCATTATTGTGGGATTGGATGCGGCCCATTAATTACAAGGGGGCCACAAGAGATGCAGACAGCACACTGTGTACTGTCTGCATCTTTTTCCGCTCCATTGAAACGAAGGGGTCCGCATCCAATGCCCCAATAATGGGAATTGGATGCGGAACAAAACTATCATGGTTTGATGGGGCTTAATCACTTTATTTATTCAGGTTACCTAAAGAAGATGGCCCAGGAGAGATGGGAACACGACTCTGACTGGAGTCCTTTCCTGCAGTCAGTGACGTCTTCCCGCCTCTCTGTAGCCCTCTCCACGCCCCCCTTCCTTCCCAAATGTGACATTTATATCATTGGGGGCAGCAGTGATGTCCCTCCCTCTCCAGCAGCTTGAAGCTCCCTTACGTGCTGCCGCTGCTGCAGGGGAGGAGGGACCTGCAGTGCTCCAGCCTAAAAAAAATAATACCTAGTAGCCATTGGCTCCTGAACTGAAAAATTTAGGAGCCAAATCAGATCAGATCGGCGTAGGGTTGTTTTGAAACCAAAATTTTGATTTGCTTTCGTCACCATAAAAAAGTATTACGATACTCAACACCGCGAAAAAAAAAAAAAAAAAGCTGCGTGCATTTCGCATTTTATGAAACATTCGGCCCATAATAGAACAGTCCTATGCTATTTTTTGGGGTGACAAGGTGACTAAAAAATGGCGAATGCTCACCGCACAGGAGATAATTTTGAATAATTTAATAGTTTGGACAGCGCTATGTAATATGTTTATTTATTTATTGTTTATATATTTTATATGTAAAATTGGGAAAGGGGGGATTTAAACTTAATATTTTAGGGTACTTTCACACTAGCGTTTTTCTTTTCCGGCACCGAGTTCCGTCACAGGCGCTCAATACCAGAAAAGAACTGATCAGTGTTATCCCCATGCATTCTGAATGGAGAGCAATCCGTTCAGGATGCATCAGGATGTCTTCAGTTCAGTCATTTTGACTGATCAGGCAAAAGATAAAACCGCAGCATGCTACGGTTTTATCTCTGGCGAAAAAAAACGGAAGATTTGCCTGAATGCCGGATCCAGCATTTTTCCCCATAGGAATTGTGAAGGACTTTTATGCAATTGCCTATATGCTTCAGTTTGATTCTCTCCCTGCTATTTTGAGGACTATATTGTTTGGTTCCAAATGTCAAGAATGAATGTATTCGTGTACCGGACAATGATGTTGAGATTATGTTTGTAGGTGGGATAGAAAGTACTTGTCTGAAATTGTTAAGAATTGTAAATGTTCTGGCCAGCAGATAATTGAGCTGTGTGTATTGGTAAAACTCAATTATCTAGTCTGGCCCAGAGGAGGAGTTTTTGCTGCATAAATTGTGAGTTCTGTGTACCAGTAAATCAGTCTTGTTCCAGCATTAAGTTGACTCATGTGTGGATTATTCGGCGATTCCAGGGATATTCCTACTCGTGGAATATTGGGTGATTTTCTTTTATGGGAAGAAGGGAATGCTTGACGGGGATATTTTCTACTACCGTCACAGGAATGTATTAGTGCCGGATCCGGCATTCAAAATACCGGAATGCACCCGCACTAAATCCGGACCCATTCACATCTACGGGGCTGTTCACATGAGCGGTGATTTTCACACATCACTTGTGCGTTGCGTGAAAATCGCAGCATGTTCTGTTGTGCGTTTTTCACGCAACGCAGGCCCTATAGAAGTTAATGGGGCTGTGTGAAAATCGCAAGCAAGTGCGGATGCGGTGCGATTTTCACGCATGGTTCCTAGGATGAAAGTCTATTCACTGTATTACTTTCCCTTATAACATGGTTATAAGGGAAAATAATAGCACTCTTTAATACAGAATGAATAGTAGAAGGTCAATATAATAAACATTGGTGGCGCAGTGCGCCCCCCCAACACCCCAGTATAATAAACATTGGTGGCGCAGTGTGCCCCCCCTCAATATAATAAACATTGGTGGCGCAGTGCGCCCCCCCAACACCCGAGTATAATAAACATTGGTGGCGCAGTGTGCCCCCCCTCAATATAATAAACATTGGTGGTGCAGTGTGCCCCCCCATCACCCCAGTATAATAAACATTGGTGGTGGTTAACTGCCGCTGATAGCAGCCCCCTGTCACAAAGGTCGGGTGCCGGCTATTTGATTCCGGCACCCGCCTCCTGTATTTGTATAAGAAACGTTGGTGGCACAGTGCTAACGCCCCCCCCCCTCCCCCCAGTATAAGAAACATTGGTGGCGCAGTGCGCCCCCCCCCCCCCCCAGTATAAGAAACATTGGTGGCGCAGTGGGCAGTGCCAATGAGGGTTAAAAAATAAAAAAATAATTTACTCACCTCCTCCAGTTGATCGCGTAGCTGCCGGTCTCCTGTTCTTACTTCTTTCTTCAGGACCTGTGGTGACATCACTGTGCTCATCACATGATCCATCACCATGGTAATGGGCCATGTGATGAGCTCAGTGACGTCACCACAGGTCCTGAAGAAAGAAGTAAGAACTGGAGACCGGCAGTTACGCGATCAACTGGAGGAGGTGAGTTAATTTTCTTTTATTATTTTTAACCGTCATTGGCACTTCCCACTGAGCCACCAATGTTTCTTATACTGGGGGGGGGGGGCGCACTGCGCCACCAACGTTTCTTATACAAATACAGGAGGCGGGTGCCGGAATCAAATAGCCGGCAGCCGACCTTTGTGACAGGGGGCTGCGATCAGCTACAATTAACCCCTCAGGTACCGCACCTGAAGGGTTAACTCAACTGCAGCTGATCGCAGCTCCCTGTCAGAGGTCGGGTGCCGGCTATTTGATTCCGGCACCCGCCTCCTGTATTTGTAATACAGGTCAGTTTTCTTCATTGGTGGCGCAGTGGTCACAGCCCCTCCCCTCCTCCTCCTGCCTCTTCTTATTGGCGGAGGCGGCGGCAGCAGCAGCACAGGGGGAGGGAGAGACTCCTCCTGCGCTGCTGAGAACATCAGCTCCTGTGCCGCCGCTGTATTGAGCAGAGCTGCCAGAGTGTGCAGGAGGAGGAGCGCTACATGTGGAGGAAGCCCTGTCTCACTGCGCTGTGGGACAGGTGGAAGTGCGCCGGTAAGCTCCTCCTCCTGCACGGCACAGTGTGCAGGAGAGGAGGAGCGCTCTGAAGGATGGCCGGGGTCCGGACAACTGGCGGCCGCGGTCCGTATTTGGACCGCGGCCACCAGTTGAGTACCCCTGCCATAGAGACTATAGATGGGCCAAATGGTTCTAATCTGCCGACACATTCTATGTTTCTATGGCTGAGATGATGAATTCTTGGCTTCGGTGATCTTCAGTTATATCATATCTTATACTCCAGTCACATGCAGAGCTGCATTTAAAGTTCTGTCAATGTTGAAATGGACTATGGAAGGTCAAAGAAACTGCTAGTACTGATAGAGTAAAAATGGCAAATAGCAGATTTGTAAAGGCAGCTCTGGATGTGATTGGAGTATATAGCACAGTGTCATTTAAACTGCTACCGTAGTCATACCTTCACTTGGATATATCCTCTTTCTGATATCACATATCCCCCGATTTGCTCCAGAGCGTCGGCTGTTGTCTCTGAGATGTGAATCCGGAGAGCTGTGGAGGACAGAAGACAGCGGCTGCAGTAGAGTAGCTGGATCACATCTGGAGAGACCCCTGATAAAGCATGTGTCCCACCCCACACACACAGACTGGTGCTGAATTATACTGCTCTTATATGGGAGGAGATTTATCAATGAGTAACGTCATAAATTAGGAGCATCCTCCGGCTGTCCTTCCGCCAGGAAAAGATCTATGGAAGCTCGGAGATGCACAAATGAAGATAAATATGGTGGACCCACTGGCTCCACTCACCGCCTTTACTACGCCCTCTTTTCAGAAAGTAGCGAGGGAGGCGCAGTAACGCCACGTCTTACAAATTTGTCTCAAGTGGCATTTAAAAAGTTGCAAACACAAGGTTTAAGCCTAAAAAGAGGCACAGGAAGATGATAGATTTCCACCATTGTGCCTACATAATACTGCCATACTGTGATTAAATAGTAGTGCCAAACAAAGCCTACATAATAATCACATAACAGAACCATATAGAGCTCAAATAGTGTATCCATATAGGGAACATATAACAGTACCCCACAATGCTCGTACAGTACTGCCATAGCATGCTAACAAAACAGTGCAATATAGTGCACCCATTACAGTGACATACAGTCCTAAACAATAGTGCCATACAGGTCTCATATAATAGTGCTATATAGTGCTCACATAACAGTATTATACAGGTCTTATATAATAGTGCTATATAGTGCTCACATAACAGTATTATACAGGTCTTATATAATAGTGCTATATAGTGCCCACATAACAGTACTATACAGGTCTCATATAATAGTGCTATATAGTGCTCACATAACAGTACTATACAGGTCTCATATAATAGTGCTATATAGTGCTCACATAACAGTACTATACAGGTCTCATATAATAGTGCTTTATAGTGCTCACATAACAATACTATACAGGTCTTATATAATAGTGATATATAGTGCTCACATAACAGTACTATACAGGTCTCATATAATAGTAATATATAGTGCTCACATAACAATACTATACAGGTCTTATATAATAGTGATATATAGTGCTCACATTACAGTATTATACAGGTCTCATATAGTGGTGCTATATAGTGCTCACATTACAGTATTATACAGGTCTCATATAGTAGTGCTATATAGTGCTCACATAACAGTATTATACAGGTCTCATATAGTAGTGCTATATAGTGCTCACATTACAGTATTATACAGGTCTCATATAGTAGTGCTATATAGTGCTCACATAACAGTATTATACAGGTCTCATATAATAGTGCTATATAGTGCTCACATAACAGTACTATACAGGTCTCATATAGTGGTGCTATATAGTGCTCACATTACAGTATTATACAGGTCTCATATAGTAGTGCTATATAGTGCTCACATAACAGTATTATACAGGTCTCATATAGTAGTGCTATATAGTGCTCACATTACAGTATTATACAGGTCTCATATAGTAGTGCTATATAGTGCTCACATAACAGTATTATACAGGTCTCATATAATAGTGCTATATAGTGCTCACATAACAGTACTATACAGGTCTCATATAATAGTGCTATATAGTGCTCACAAACCGGACCATACAGGTCTCATATAATAGTGCTATATAGTGCTCACATAACAGTATTATACAGGTCTCATATAATAGTGCTATATAGTGCTCACATAACAGTATTATACAGGTCTCATATAATAGTGCTATATAGTGCTCACATAACAGTATTATACAGGTCTCATATAATAGTGCTTTATAGTGCTCACATAACAGTATTATACAGGTCTCATATAATAGTGCTATATAGTGCTCACATAACAGTACTGTACAGGTCCCATATAATAGTAATATATAGTGCTCACATAACAGTACTATACAGGTCTTATATAATAGTGATATATAGTGCTCACATAACAGTACTATACAGGTCTCATGTAATAGTGATATATAGTGCTCACATAACAGTATTATACAGGTCTCATATAATAGTGCTATATAGTGCTCACATAACAGTATTATACAGGTCTTATATAATAGTGATATATAGTGCTCACATTACAGTATTATACAGGTCTCATATAGTAGTGCTATATAGTGCTCACATTACAGTATTATACAGGTCTCATATAGTAGTGCTATATAGTGCTCACATTACAGTATTATACAGGTCTCATATAGTAGTGCTATATAGTGCTCACATTACAGTATTATACAGGTCTCATATAGTAGTGCTATATAGTGCTCACATAACAGTATTATACAGGTCTCATATAGTAGTGCTATATAGTGCTCACATTACAGTATTATACAGGTCTCATATAGTAGTGCTATATAGTGCTCACATAACAGTATTATACAGGTCTCATATAATAGTGCTATATAGTGCTCACATAACAGTACTATACAGGTCTCATATAATAGTGCTATATAGTGCTCACAAACCGGACCATACAGGTCTCATATAATAGTGCTATATAGTGCTCACATAACAGTATTATACAGGTCTCATATAATAGTGCTATATAGTGCTCACATAACAGTATTATACAGGTCTCATATAATAGTGCTATATAGTGCTCACATAACAGTATTATACAGGTCTCATATAATAGTGCTATATAGTGCTCACATAACAGTACTGTACAGGTCCCATATAATAGTAATATATAGTGCTCACATAACAGTACTATACAGGTCTTATATAATAGTGATATATAGTGCTCACATAACAGTACTATACAGGTCTCATGTAATAGTGATATATAGTGCTCACATAACAGTATTATACAGGTCTCATATAATAGTGCTATATAGTGCTCACATAACAGTATTATACAGGTCTTATATAATAGTGATATATAGTGCTCACATTACAGTATTATACAGGTCTCATATAGTAGTGCTATATAGTGCTCACATTACAGTATTATACAGGTCTCATATAGTAGTGCTATATAGTGCTCACATTACAGTATTATACAGGTCTCATATAGTAGTGCTATATAGTGCTCACATTACAGTATTATACAGGTCTCATATAGTAGTGCTATATAGTGCTCACATAACAGTATTATACAGGTCTCATATAGTAGTGCTATATAGTGCTCACATTACAGTATTATACAGGTCTCATATAGTAGTGCTATATAGTGCTCACATAACAGTATTATACAGGTCTCATATAATAGTGCTATATAGTGCTCACATAACAGTACTATACAGGTCTCATATAATAGTGCTATATAGTGCTCACAAACCGGACCATACAGGTCTCATATAATAGTGCTATATAGTGCTCACATAACAGTATTATACAGGTCTCATATAATAGTGCTATATAGTGCTCACATAACAGTATTATACAGGTCTCATATAATAGTGCTATATAGTGCTCACATAACAGTATTATACAGGTCTCATATAATAGTGCTATATAGTGCTCACATAACAGTACTGTACAGGTCTCATATAATAGTAATATATAGTGCTCACATAACAGTACTATACAGGTCTTATATAATAATGATATATAGTGCTCACATAACAGTATTATACAGGTCTCATATAATAGTGATATATAGTGCTCACATAACAGTATTATACAGGTCTCATATAATAGTGATATATAGTGCTCACATAACAGTATTATACAGGTCTTATATAATAGTGCTATATAGTGCTCACATTACAGTATTATACTGGTCTCATATAATAGTGCTATATAGTGCTCACATAACAGTATTATACAGGTCTCATATAATAGTGATATATAGTGCTCACATAACAGTACTATACAGGTCTCATATAATAGTGCTTTATAGTGCTCACATAACAATACTATACAGGTCTTATAAAATAGTGATATATAGTGCTCACATAACAGTACTATACAGGTCTCATGTAATAGTGCTATATAGTGCCCACATAACAGTACTATACAGGTCTCATATAATAGTGCTATATAGTGCTCACATAACAGTACTATACAGGTCTCATATAATAGTGCTTTATAGTGCTCACATAACAATACTATACAGGTCTTATATAATAGTGATATATAGTGCTCACATAACAGTACTATACAGGTCTCATGTAATAGTGATATATAGTGCTCACATAACAGTATTATACAGGTCTCATATAATAGTGCTATATAGTGCTCACATAACAGTATTATACAGGTCTTATATAATAGTGATATATAGTGCTCACATAACAGTATTATACAGGTCTTATATAATAGTGATATATAGTGCTCACATTACAGTATTATACAGGTCTCATATAGTAGTGCTATATAGTGCTCACATTACAGTATTATACAGGTCTCATATAGTAGTGCCATATAGTGCTCACATAACAGTATTATACAGGTCTCATATAGTAGTGCTATATAGTGCTCACATTACAGTATTATACAGGTCTCATATAGTAGTGCTATATAGTGCTCACATAACAGTATTATACAGGTCTCACATAATAGTGCTATATAGTGCTCACATAACAGTACTATACAGGTCTCATATAATAGTGCTATATAGTGCTCACAAACCGGACCGTACAGGTCTAATATAATAGTGCTATATAGTGCTCACATAACAGTATTATACAGATCTCATATAATAGTGCTATATAGTGCTCACAGAACAGTATTATACAGGTCTCATATAATAGTGCTATATAGTGCTCACATAACAGTATTATACAGGTCTCATATAATAGTGCTATATAGTGCTCACATAACAGTACTGTACAGGTCTCATATAATAGTAATATATAGTGCTCACATAACAGTACTATACAGGTCTTATATAATAGTGATATATAGTGCTCACATAACAGTATTATACAGGTCTCATATAATAGTGATATATAGTGCTCACATAACAGTACTGTACAGGTCTCATATAATAGTAATATATAGTGCTCACATAACAGTACTATACAGGTCTCATATAATAGTGATATATAGTGCTCACATAACAGTACTATACAGGTCTCATGTAATAGTGATATATAGTGCTCACATAACAGTATTATACAGGTCTCATATAATAGTGCTATATAGTGCTCACATAACAGTACTGTACAGGTCTCATATAATAGTAATATATAGTGCTCACATAACAATACTATACAGGTCTTATATAATAGTGATATATAGTGCTCACATAACAGTACTATACAGGTCTCATGTAACAGTGATATATAGTGCTCACATAACAGTATTATACAGGTCTCATATAATAGTGCTATATAGTGCTCACATAACAGTATTATACAGGTCTTATATAATAGTGCTATATAGTGCCCACATAACAGTACTATACAGGTCTCATATAATAGTGCTATATAGTGCTCACATAACAGTATTATACAGGTCTTAAATAATAGTGATATATAGTGCTCACATTACAGTATTATACAGGTCTCATATAGTAGTGCTATATAGTGCTCACATTACAGTATTATACAGGTCTCATATAATAGTGCTATATAGTGCTCACATAACAGTATTATACAGGTCTTATATAATAGTGCTATATAGTGCTCACATAACAGTATTATACAGGTCTCATATAGTAGTGCTATATAGTGCTCACATAACAGTATTATACAGGTCTTATATAATAGTGCTATATAGTGCTCACATAACAGTATTATACAGGTCTTATTTAATAGTGCTATATAGTGCTC
Organism: Bufo bufo; assembly: GCF_905171765.1. Classification (NCBI taxonomy): domain Eukaryota; kingdom Metazoa; phylum Chordata; class Amphibia; order Anura; family Bufonidae; genus Bufo; species Bufo bufo. Next base: position 9,854,455 of record NC_053394.1, on the reverse strand, counting down.
ACATAACAGTATTATACAGGTCTCATATAATAGTGCTATATAGTACTCACATAACAGTATTATAGAGGTCTCATATAATAGTGCTATATAGTGCTCACATAACAGTACTATACAGGTCTCATATAATGGAGCTATATAGTGCTCACATAACAGTACTATACAGGTCTCATATAGTAGTGCTATATAGTGCTCACATAACAGTACTATACAGGTCTTATATAATAGTGCTATATAGTGCTCACATAACAATACTATACAGGTCTCATATAGTAGTGCTATATAGTGCTCACATAACAGTATTATACAGGTCTTATATAATAGTGATATATAGTGATCACATAACAGTACTATACAGGTCTTATATAATAGTGCTATATAGTGCTCACATAACAGTATTATACAGGTCTTATATAATAGTGCTATATAGTGCCCACATAACAATACTATACAGGTCTTATATAATAGTGCTATATAGTGCTCACATAACAGTACTATACAGGTCTCATGTAATAGTGCTATATAGTGCTCACATAACAGTATTATACAGGTCTTATATAATACTGCTATATAGTGCTCACATAACAGTAATATACAGGTCTTATATAATAGTGATATATAGTGCTCACATAACAGTACTATACAGGTCTCATATAATAGTGCTATATAGTGCTCACATAACAGTATTATACAGGTCTCATATAATAGTGCTATATAGTGCTCACATAACAGTATTATACAGGTCTCATATAACAGTGATATATAGTGCTCACATAACAGTACTATACAGGTCTCATATAACAGTGATATATAGTGCTCACATAACAGTATTATACAGGTCTTATATAATAGAGCTATATAGTGCCCACATATAAGTACTGTAGTTACCCAAATTCAAGTGCTGTAGCGTGGCAGAATAATCAACATGCAAAGGGGAGCTGCAGTCGCAATTTCCCATCACTAGAGTGCGGTATAGTGTAGGAACTAATACGCTTAGGTATTTGGACATTTCTGTAGATAGTTTTAAGTCTGAAGCAAGCGAAATTCTGTAGCTCTGGTTGTGACTGAAGGAGTATAAGTAACTCCCTTTTGTCTTATTCAGCAACGTGTATTACATTTGGTCAGTGCACTACAAAATCTCCCTTCCCCCTTTTGTTTTATGTGAAACTTCCTGTGCTGCTTCAGGATATCCATACATTCCTTAGTTTGTAAATTTGAACAGTCCTACCATATAAGGTCATTTTGGCTCAAGTGCATGCTGGCCTATGTGTCTATACCTGATTGGTCAAATGCTGTTACTATGAGTCATCTATTATGTTAATGCAGAGCTTATGTGTGATCATACCATAGGTCGAATACTAATGCTAACATATGATTGGATGTCAAGGAAGCTCAACCCCCTCTATTATAACTGTTTGCCAACTGTGGAATAAACCAGAATGGATTGGAACTAGACATGTGTTCAGTGTTCATCTGATTCATTCTCCCGGTACCGGATAGACTTAATTCAAGCTGATCACCGAAATCATGTATCAGGGACACGTTAGGCAAGAGAGTATATTGCCCAACAGTTTTGGGGGCTCGGTTCCAGGATTGGGAGGGTCCTCTTCAGGTCTACAGTGAAAGACATCAATTTTTGTCCTCCTCTTGGACCTGGAGCAATGACCAAAATCTCAATCAAGTAAGTTGAACCATCTATTTATGATTTCGGTGGATTGCGGTGTCCGGGACACACGCAAAAGCTCTGGGAAGCTTATGTTGATTGTAAGAGGCTCAGGGAGTCCGTATCGTGAGATATAAAAAGTGCACTATATGAATAATCTGTTCCGGGAACAGAAGGTTACAAGCTTGAATTAACTCTTATGTATATATAGTATAAGTATTTTAGAAGTATTAAGATTATCTGTCTGTGTGAGAAGTTGACCGGGTGGTAAGTGTACGGTCACATCCCACTGTGAAATCATTCTGTTTCCATCACTGCCAACATGTAAACTTTATGTTGCACGGTCTAGTCCCACAAATTACTTCCTAGTTAACACATGGGTAGACAATTTGGCAGGATGTGAGAATTGACAGTTAAAATGTGAAACAGAATGTTATGCCCGGCTGGCAACAGGGATGAAAAGCTGTAATAATCTGTGAAGTTAGAAGCTTACAGACTGTGTACATCAGAGCTCCTGTGATGGTGAAGGGGGGAGGCTATGGTGAGTGAGAAAACAGAGCAGTGACAGGAAGTTATTTGAAAAAGAAAAGAAAAAGAAAAAAAAAAACAGTGCCCCAGTTTCTGCAATCAGAAAGGGCTTGTATTAAACGTTCAGAAATGAACTGGTTAAGTTTTGTTGCCCTAATGATATGTGTGTGTTTAAATAGTGACGATTTATAGCCCTGGAATTAGAGATTACAGCACTAAAAGATGGATAGTTAATGCATAAGTGTATTGATAATTGAAGAGAGAAGTTGTTGAAGGATAATAATAGGCTGGTGCAAGCTGAGTTATAGTGGAAAAGTGTCCATGGAAGTAACTGAGAGAACTTATCAGTTGGAGAAATGAAATGAGCAGCATTTCTTATTACAAGATGGAGGATTTGGGTGTGGTAGGGAACAAAGAACAGGAGAGTTTGCCATATGGTATCCCTTCCCCCACCACATCTGTTGTAACTTTAAAAAGTAATCATGGGTCTTGTGGTCCATCAAACAATACTATTGCTTTTTCTGTCAACCCCTCCTCTACACCATGTTCTGGAATGTGCTTATCAGCACCACCCACTGTGCCTTCTGCTCCCTCTATCCCTTCCCCATCCCCCAAAACTCTTTCCTTAGAACATCAACCCCCTCCTTATGGGGGGATGGGAGTGTGTGTGCAGGCACAGAAATGCTGAGACGAGTAACATGTGTGTTGTTTGTGGATCTCAAAGACAGGACACAATTCCTATCATAGTTCCCAACATTGGATTAGATCCAATAATGTTTGCAAAAATAACCTTTCCAAATTGTATGTTCCGATGGTTTAAAATGTGCCTGCAGTGATGATGCTAATTGGAAGTGTCCACTCCTATCAATCTAAGGTTGCACCCATTCTAAGTCTTTATTCAGATATGAGTAAAAGTTTGAGGAATATGTGGGACAGGTGAACGTCCTGTGATTGATTGCTTTACTTCCCCTGTTTGAACATTTCTGAAATAAGAGACGCAAGGCAAAGGAAATGCAGGGAGGGTAATTATATAGAATAAGTGGCGATGTGTGTAACACTAAACCAAAAAAAACCACATGGCATATAAGATGATTTGAATTTTAACAAAATGACTGTATGATTATAACATGTGTATTGTTTTACAGTGACAGACCATCAGCAATTCTGGGTGTGGTGTGGCTATCTGTTTCCAGGAAAGCTGTGTTTGTCTGTGCTGCAAATTTTGGAATGTAACAAAGAAATTGTGTGATTGGGTGAAAGATACATGATTCAGTGGAATATGAATGGGTGTGGCTCTGAGTTGTAAGTGGAATTGAAAATGTATGAAGACTGAGATGTACGTAGCAGAGCTGTGTGTGCAATTCATATTTTATGTGTAAGGGCGTGGTTATGAGTTGTTAATGAAAAAGAGTACATGAAAAAATGTATATGAATGCTATGGAGTACGATATTTGTTTTTAAATATGCGCATTGAGAAGTTTATTTTATTTTTTCTTGGAAGTTTTTGGTTTTTATTGGTACCAACAGCATTGATCAAGCTGTACATTTTTATTTATTGAAGTCAATGAAAAGTTTTATGGGCCCTTTGTGTGTTCATGTCTGTATTGTCAGATCTGTTAGTTTCAATGTTTGCAGTTACATGTTACATGTTAAGTGTTGTGCTTAACATCAGAGCTCTGCTCGTATGGACAGCTGGGATACTAATGGCATACAGAGGACGGACCAAAGCATCCGACTAAAAGGGGTGGACTTAGATGACTCAGAGTGGGAGGAAGGAAGTGTGAGCCTTTTATGTGAATTAATGGGGTTTTTAAAAAAAAAAAAAAAAAAAAAAACTTTCAAAACTGACTCACTACCACTCGAGACCATGGACAGGGAATACATCACAGATCATGTATTTAGCATTATACTAGATTGCCCAGTCAGCCTATTAGGGAGAGATTTGTTCATTAAGCTTGACTTGCAGGTATCAGCGAAGAATCAGGGCATAAGAGTACACTCAGATCTCATTCCAATCTCTACACCCGTGCCACTGATTCTTGCAAACATATAGGACCACCCAGAACTTAATAACATTAACCCTGCATTATGGTCCTCAAATAAATATGACACAGGATTCATAGATTGCACACCTTACAAAGCTACTGTGAAACCAGGTGTCATCTCAGTGTTCCAGAAACAATACCCGCTGTAAAAAGAGAAACTTGATGGACTTAGGCCAATGATAGAAGAATTCCTACAAAAGGGAATCCTGGAAGAGGTGATTTCACCCTACAGCACGCCCCGTGAATCCAGTGACAAAGGCAGATGGTACTACCCACTTTGTACAGGATTTAGGGGCCATCAACAACATCATTGTGCCTATAGCCCCTGTTGTACCTGATGTCACTTATTATCTGCCATTCCAGCAGACGCTGTTTGGTTCAGTGTGATAGATCTGAAAAATGCTTTCTTTTCTATCCCAGTTGATAAGATAACCAGACTACTTTTTGCTTTTTCCTTTGACAGACGTCAACTGACCTGGTGCAGAAATGCCCCAGGGATATGCTGATTCACCTGTAGTGTACAGCATAGTCCTACAAGCGATGTTAGAGCCATGGTACACCCCCCAAGGTTCTGTGCTGCTGCAATATGTCGATGATTTGTTACTGTGTAGCATGTCAGTGGAGGCCAGCATTCAGGATGGTTTATCACTGTTAACATGATGTGGTCACAAAGTGACACTTAAGAAAATGCAATGGTGTAAAATGCAGGTTGAATACTTGGGCTTTGTCCTCACAAAAGGTGAACGGAGAATCAGCGCAGAAAGAGTCCAGTCTATTGCGGGTTTGGTCACCCCGCACACCAAGAAGGAAATGTTATCTTTCCTTGGGATGATAAAGTACGGTAGACAATGGATTCCTGATTGCTCCTATTATGACAATGTTTTGAGGCAAGCCACTCTGGACGGAAATCCAGATTTGATTAAATGGTCTTCTGAAATGTACAATGCATTTGATTATCTGAAATGTTTGCTCATGTCGAGTCCAGGGCTGGGCCTCCCTGACTATAATATGCCCTTCCACATATTTGCACGCCAAAATTGTAAAACCATGGTGGGTGTACTGACACAAGAAAACGGAGGCAAGTTGCGTCCTTGTGTGTTTTTCTCAAAGGTAATGCCCACCTCTGTCCAGGGGATGCCGGCATGTCTGTGTTCTCTTGCAGCCTGTGCTATGATGGTAAGAGTTGACAAATTCTTTCACAATGTGACATTACACCATTTTGCACACCACTCATGATGTTGTAGGCCTACTCAAGGACATCCGCACTCAAACACAGCAGACAGCTGAGCTCATTGCACTCACTAGGACATGTATTCTACATACTGATAGAGCTGTCACCATCTATACTGATAGTAGGTACACACATGGGGTAGTGTGGGACCATGGTATGATCTGGCAGAGGAGAGGATTCACGGCAGCAGATGGTAAGGATCATGTCTCACAGGGCAATGCGCTGGCAGTTAAGATGGCGAAATGAGTGGCCAAATGCAACCTCACAGGTTTGTATAACCATTGGGAGATGCCATGTTTGGCACCTCCAACCCCTGAGATGTTGCAAATGCTTACTGATCTTCAGTGGTATGCCACTGAACAGGAACAGTAAGACTGGTGTTATCCAGTATTGCAGAAAAATCCTGAGATAGGATTAGTCTGCGAAGAGGGGAAGCTATGCATTCCCCAACACAGTGCTTCCATCTTAATAGCACATTTCCACAGAGTAGGACATAAACAGCATTAAGATACTCATGGGGAGGCCTTTCCCCACACCATGGGCAAGACGTCCCCTGGTAGTGCAGGAAGGGGACTTGGACCTGATCAGAGAGAAGTAATAATCTGATCAAGGTCCTCAGTAAAACTGAAGAATAAGTTGCTTGTGAGTCTCCTTCTCTTTCACAGGAACCAACCCATCCATTCCGGATAGGCGACCAGGTGATGATCAAGATCTTAAAGAAGGGAAAGGAACCAGGAAGCTTCACCTACGGACCACCCACCGAGGTAGTCGCGATCACCAGAACAGCAGTCCTCACTGAACAGTCGCCCACGTGGATCCACGCCACAAGGATTAAGTTGGTGAAGAAAAGAGAGGTACTAACGGGGGCAGACAGCCCTGACCTCCAACGAGGCCCAGAGGTACTAACGGAGGCAGACAGCCTTGACCTCGAAGAAGATACAGAAGGGGTACTAACGGAGGCAGACAGCCTTGACCCCCAACGAGATGACGCAGTCGGGAAATTCCTCGAGATGGCTGAGATGCAGTGCCTTAATAATTGCAATTTTGTGTCTCCTACTCACTGTCCCACGGCTGTGGAAAAGACAGATATACCTGAAAACAGAATGCAGAGGGGAAGACAGTCTATGGAAGACAAAGGAGAACTTATGGCTGTACCTGGCCAAAACTCTGAACTTAACTGACTTTTGTCTCCAAACCACTTTATCTGTATTTAACATTTTGGAGACATGTCTGGTAGCAGTCCCCACCCCAGTAGATGTATGGACGGGGCTCCTACGTTCCCAATAGAATGACACAGACTTGGAGGATCATGATGTTAAATATGGATATGTAAATCCTTATCATGCTTGTTATGACTGTCCTACATATGAGACTCTGTAAAGTAATATGATAGAAATAATTACAGGTCTTGTCACAGCAGCAGGAATATGTTACAAGTTCTCCTGCGATGAGGAACTATTGCCTCCCTGCATACAAGCAAAAATGCAGAACAAGACTAAGCCAAATATTTGTGATAGAGATTTAGGTAGTTGTAAAAAGATAATATCAGAAAAAAAATATGCAATGTAATATTACAAATACAGTACCATCCCTAGACAAACGTGTACCTCTACCAACAGGATGGGTATTGGCCTGTGGAAATACTAGTTACACATACAGTACAGACCAAAAGTTTGGACACACCTTCTCATTCAAAGAGTTTTCTTTATTTTCATGACTATGAAGGCATCAAAACTATGAATTAACACAGGTGGAATTATATACATAACAAACAATTGTGAAACAACTGAAAATATGTCATATTCTAGGTTCTTCAAAGTAGCCACCTTTCGCTTTGATTACTGCTTTGCACACTCCTGGCATTCTCTTGATGAGCTTCAAGAGGTAGTCCCTGAAATGGTTTTCACTTCACAGGTGTGCCCTGTCAGGTTTAATAAGTGGGATTTCTTGCCTTATAAATGGGGTTGGGACCATCAGTTGCGTTGAGGAGAAGTCAGGTGGATACACAGCTGATAGTCCTACTGAATAGACTGTTAGAATTTGTTTTATGGCAAGAAAAAAGCAGCTAAGTAAAGAAAAACGAGTGGCCATCATTACTTTAAGAAATGAAGTTCAGTCAGTCAGCCGAAAAATTGGGAAAACTTTGAAAGTAAGGGCTATTTGACCATGAAGGAGAGTGATGGGGTGCTGCGCCAGATGACCTGGCCTCCACAGTCACCGGACCTGAACCCAATCGAGATGGTTTGGGGTGAGCTGGACCGCAGAGTGAAGGCAAAAGGGCCAACAAGTGCTAAGCATCTCTGGGAACTCCTTCAAGACTGTTGGAAGACCATTTCAGGGGACTACCTCTTGAAGCTCATCAAGAGAATGCCAAGAGTGTGCAAAGCAGTAATCAAAGCAAAAGGTGGCTACTTTGAAGAACCTAGAATATGACCTATTTTCTGTTGTTTCACACTTGCTTGTTATGTATATAATTCCACATGTGTTAATTCATAGTTTTGATGCCTTCATAGTCATGAAAATAAAGAAAACTCTTTGAATGAGAAGGTGTGTCCAAACTTTTGGTCTGTACTGTACATACCGGCCAATATTACAGAGGGACCCTGTACAATAGCTAGGTTGACATTAGCAATGATACCACTATTCCCAGCAATGCAGACACGACACACGAGAGACACTTCCCTACAGTTACCAGAAAATTGTGATTATAATGTGAATCTCCTCTCTAGATCAGAATATATGAGTTTAGGGATGTCTTTGATAGGAGTACCAGGTTTGGCCATATATAACCACAGGACAATATCAAAACTTGTCTGTTTTATGGTAAAACAGATAAATGTCACTAGTGCAATTCTGCAAGATATGCTGCTGGATATACAATCATATAAAAAAGCTATCTTGCAGAATAGGGCAACTATTGACTATTTATTGCTCCAACATGATGTAGGATGCTCAGCGTTCGCAGGGATGTGTTGTTTCAATCTATCAGACCACTCCCGTGGAATAAAAGATAAAATAGGCCAAATAGAAGAGATGATAAAACATATAAAACAGGATGTTGACCAAGGTTGGGGGGACTGGCTTTTTGGCTGAATACCTGACTTTGGTCAAATAAGATATGTTTTAGGAGTGGTACTCGCCGTGATCGCTGCAATAGTGGGTCTCTGCTGTTGTCTACAGTGTGTGCCCTCCCTTCTGGCCGTATGTCAAAAGGTGGCCGAAAGAGGGGTACACTCAACATCCCTCTATACTCCGGTAGAGGTAGAAGAGGCAAACACAACCTCAACAAAGCCTGAGGATTATACTCCTGAAGGGTATATGGAATACCTAAAGGCTTACAAGCAAACCAAGGAAGAGCAGAGAAAGAACCATATAGTATTAGGTATATATATAAGGTTCTTAGAGGGGATTGAAGGAGTATAAGTAACTCCATTTTGTCTTATTCAGAAACGTGCATTACATTTGGTCAGTGCACTACAAAATCTCCCTTCCCCCTTTTGTTTTATGTGAAACTTCCTGTGCTGCTTCAGGATATCCATACATTCCTTAGGCTACTTTCACACTAGCGTTCGGAGCGGATCCGTCTGATGTTTCATCAGACGGATCCGCTCCGATAATGCAGACGTTCGCATCCGTTCAGAACGGATGCGTCTGCATTAAAACTTAGAAAATTTTCTAAGTGTGAAAGTTGTCTGAGCGGATCCGTTCAGACTTTACATTGAAAGTCAATGGGGAACGGATCCGCTTGAAGATTGAGCCATATAGTGTCATCTTCAAGCGGATCCGTCCCCATTGACTTACATTGTAAGTGTGGACGGATCCGCTCGCCTCCGCACGGCCAGGCGGACACCCGAACGCTGCAAGCAGCATTCAGGTGTCCGCTCACTGAGCGGAGCGGAGGCTGAACGCTGGCAGGCGGATGCATTCTCAGTGGATCCGCCTCCACTGAGAATGCATTGGGGCCAGACGGATGCGTTCGGGGCCGCTCGTGAGCCCCTTCAAACGGTGCGCACGAGCGGACACCCGAACGCTAGTGTGAAAGTAGCCTTAGTTTGTAAGTTTGAACAGTCCTACCATATAAGGTCATTTTGGCTCAAGTGCATGCTGGCCTATGTGTCTATACCTGATTGGTCAAATGCTGTTACTATGAGTCATCTATTATGTTAATGCAGAGCTTATGTGTGATCGATACCATAGGTCGAATACTAATGCTAACATATGATTGGATGTCAAGGAAGCTCAACCCCCTCTATTATAACTGTCTGCCAGCTGTGAAATAAACCAGAATGGATTGGAACTAGACATGTGTTCAGTGTTCATCTGATTAATTCTCCCGGTACCGGATAGACTTAATTCAAGCTGATCACCGAAATTATGTGTCAGGGACACGTTAGGCAAGAGAGTATATTGCCCAACAGTGACTGGAGTATAAAATGAGAAATGCCTTTACAGCTGGATGGAGCGGACACTAGAAGAATGCACTGGGGTTTACCTACGTAAACTGTTGCTTTCCATCCGCGATGCAGTGTTAACCGTATCCCCAAACAGACAGTACCTCGGCATGGTGACACCCACCACCCCGGCCACCACCGGACCTGCGTGCAGAAAGCAGAGACAAGCAGGACATAACTATATGGAGACAAGTATTCAGAGCAGAGATCCTGCTTAGTGTTCACAGCCAGAGCTGCATCCGCAAGTTGCCACAAGCACTCCTGTTGTAGGTCCTGTCCTCTGATGGTTGTACATAGCACAGAATACATTTGGAAAATTCCATTGGCTGACAGTATTGTAAATGCAGCTTTGGGTATGACTGGAGTATAAAACATGAAGCAGATTTAAGATCCATACGAAACAAGGCAAGAAAACTACAGTAAAATGGTGCAGAGTTGTTCCTCTCACTCATTTTTTGCTTCTGATCCTCAGAAATTCCTCATTATATTGGAGTTAGGGGGGGGGGGGGAAGCTTTGGCTTATCAGATTTCTATGTTTTTTTTGAACATGCTTGCTGTTTCCATTAGCAACAAGCAGAACACTGAGCCCGCTTTAATAAAAAGAATCAGCCAAATTTAATCACTGTCCTGACACTTTTTGTGCCTTGCTTGGCAGATGAGCGTAGCTTAGAGAGGAAAGGGGTGTGGTTTATTGTGAAGGGGTGTGGCCTATTGTAAAGGGGTGTTGCTTAGTGGGGAGGGTGTGGTTTACTGGGAAAGGGGCACGGCTTGAATTGTGACATTGTAGCAGCTTTTAACAATCCTGTAGAATTTCCAGACCCCAGAACAGGAGCCGTCAGCCAGATACAACTGCAAGTCCTCAGGACGCAATACAATTGAATCTAATGCCCTGCAAGAGCTAAAGGACCTGTGGTGACATCACAGGTCATGTGACTAGTAAAACAGGCAGTGGTTGAGAAGGACCTGCGATGATGTCACCATCATGTGACCAGTGCAGGAGAGGTCGGTGGTGAAGAGGAGAAGAAGCTGTGGTGAGGTCTGCTACATGAGGAGAGGTAAGTAAAGGAAGAGGCAGAGCAATGCTGGGAGTTGTGGTTATTTAACTGGGACTATATGTTATGGCTGAAGGGAGTGATGTTATTTACATGGGACTGTACGTTGAGGGCGGCTGTGGGAGGGAGTGATGTTATTTACATGGGACTGTATGTTGAAGGCGGCTGTTGGAGGTAGTGATGTTATTTACATGGGACCGAATGTTGAAGGTGGCGGGTGGGGGGAATGATGTTATTTACATGGGACTGAATGATGAGCAGGTGATGTTTACATGGGATTGCATGTTGGAGACGGCTGGGGAGGAGGTGATGTTATTTACATGGGACTGTATTTTGGAGGGGGCTGTAGATAGAGAGGGATGTTATTTACATGGGACTGCATATTGGAAGGGGCAGGAGAGATGGTGTGATGTTATTTACATGGGACTGTATGGTGGAGGGAGGAATATAACTACAGGCGGCAATATAAATCCAGGGGACATTAGGCGTTTTTATTACTACTGGGGGCTCTGTAGGAGGGACTTATAGATCCGCCTTATTTCTACAAAGAGCACTATGGGGGTCTTATTACTACTGAGGGGTCTGTGAGGGTATTATCAATAATACTGGAGGGCTCTTCTACTAATGGAGGCACTGTAGGGGGCAGTATTACTAATGGGGGCATTCTAGAAGGGAAGTACTATTGGTGGACTACGAGGAGCACTATTACTATGGGGGGCACTGATATTTCTTCAGGAGAATATTTGGGGGTATTGGGGGGCACAGCGAGCAGCAGGATAACACTATGGGGGCTCCAGGTTGGTGGATGATGATAGAAATGTGAGGAAGCTAAGATGTCCGTGTGTCACACTCTGCAGAGACGAGGCGGCTGAGAAGATGTTGAGAAGATCTACATGGGAGGAGACGTCACCTGGAGGCGCTGGATGTGACAGGTACGCGCTGCTGTCTGGCGAGTACAGGAAAGTGCGGAGTGTGGGCGACTTAGATAACTGGGCCATATTCCTTGGGGCTTGGGCCCCGGATCTTTTGGACTCTAGCAACTCCCCTGCCCCACAGACCCCATCTGTGATACAGGCTGGGACCCTGTGGAGCCTTCACTTACCTGTGTTCAGGCCGACCCGCAGCTTGAGCTTTACATCCGGCTTGTGTCGGATTTTGAAGGTCAGCATGGCGCTGAGGAAGTGCAGAGACATGGTGGCGATCTCCTCTACGTGTCTAATCCCATTGCGGATGGGGAGACCACTGGCGACCATGTAAGCATCTCCAATGGTTTCCACCTGCAGACAGTATTGGATTATATGTAGATCAGTGGTCTCCAGCAAAACTACAACTCTCAACATGGTCTGATTTCTTGCAGTCTGTAAGTGGGCACTGCTGGGGGTGCTACATGACCAAAGAGGCAGAAAAGCTGAAACGATGAGACTTCCTTTCCCACATTGTTGTCAATAAATGGAAACATTCAGAAGATGAACATTTGTTACAATGTATCCAAAACATGCAATCCACTGTGAGCAGCACAAATGTCCCACCTTCCCTGGTTATTTGCTACAATGTATCAGTGCAGGTGAAATGTATCAGTCTGGAGTCTGGCTTTTAGGCTGGCAGACTGGATACAATTGTAACTAACCAAGAAATAGTGGGGGTCCTTCATCAAAGCTTGTGTAAAGGAAAACTGGGTTAGTTGCCCGTAGCAACCAGATTTCACCTTTCATTTTTCAGCCCCTTTTTGAAAATAAAAGGTGGAATCTGAGTGGTTGCTATGGGCAACTAAGCCAGTTTTCCTTTACACAATTTTTTGGATAAATCTGCCCCTTTAGGTGTTTTTTGGTTCATAATTTTTTAAAGCTCGCAATAAAGTATTGGGCACAAGTGTTGGCATCGGCCGACGCCATCCTAGACCTCGTCTTTAGACTCCGGACACTATAGCAGCAGGTAAGTGGTTTGGAATATCTGATAATCCAGCATCTCCAGCAATGGAGCCAGATTATCACAGTAATCAGAGATATGATATAACGAGGGATGATACAGGTTACACTATATAACATTACGTGCACAATATAGCGTTATAATAACCTGCAGGACGGCACATTGACTCGTTAGGTTCGGCTCTCGTCCTACCTTGTACACGTCATACGCTTTGATAATCTCATCGAACAGGCTGTACAGGTCATTGAGGAGATCCACGACCTGGAGCGGCGTGCTGGACGAGCAGAGGGTGGTGAAGCCCACAATGTCCGAGAAGAAGATGGTCACCGAGCTGAAGCTCTCCGGCTCCACCGACTTCCCCGCCACCAGCTGCTCTGCAATGAAGCTGAACATTACAAGTACACAGTGAGATTCCCCCACAGGTAAACTCTGGCTGGCCCCCATCATTATAAGTGGGGGTTTTGTCATTTAAAAGGGGGGGGGGGGCACTTTCAACTAGAACGACTACCCAGCTGGTGAAACAGAACAACCAACCCCCCTGCGTTATAGGAGCTCAGGGAAGCAGAGGGTCTGTCTCTGACCAGCTTGCTGACTGTTTCCACTTAACAAGCAGAAGGATTGTGTGAAATATGTCTGTAGGTTTAATTTAAATAAAGCTTAATCATTGCAAAATAAATCTTTCCAACTTACTTTTCTAATACCTCATCAAACTCTCTGCTTGCTGTCAGTGAACAAGAACATTCTAGTCTACTGTACGTTGAAAGGCTAAAAGCGGTTCTTGCTCACATTGTTATAATGCGTCAGTCTAGATAAGAGATAGGAAAGCTTTTTGCTGCCTACACTGATACATACTTCTGCGTCGCCTCCTTTCTTTTTCTTCTTCAGCCTCCATTTTTCCTCTGTGAGTCCAGCTCTCTGACTGACTCCTGACTAGTGCACATGAGAACAGAGAGGTAAAGGAAGTGCTCCCTGCAGTACCGGAGACTGCCTCAGGACACATGAGGAGCACTCCTCCAGCTAATGAGATAGCACAGGACTCAATGCTGCCATCTAGTGGTAAGTGCTATGTATAACAGCTGGGGAAAAATACATTGCAGTGTATGGTCCTGAAAAAGGCATCTGTCAGCAGATTTGTACCTTATGACACCGGCTGACCTGTTACATGTGCACTTGGCAGCTGAAGGCATCTGTCAGCAGTTCTGTCCCTATGACACCGGCCGACCTGTTACATGTGCACTTGGCAGCTGAAGGCATCTGTCAGCAGTTCTGTCCCTATGACACCGGCCGACCTGTTACATGTGCACTTGGCAGCTGAAGGCATCTGTGTCGGTCCCATGTTCCTATGTCCCCACATAATTGCTGAGAAAAATTATGCTTTAATAAATGCAAATGAGCCTGTAGGAGCAATGGGGGCGTTATCATTACACCTAGAGGCTCTGCTCTCTGCCACTGCTACACCCTTTGCATTTTGCAGTGTAAGCGTGTTCACACCAGGCCCTGTGGCATTTGCAGAGAGAGCAGAGCCTCTAGGTGCAATGGTAACGCCCCCGTTGCTCCTAGAGGCTCATTTGCATGTATTAAAACTTAATTTTTCTCAACGATGCGGGCACATAGGAACATGGGACCAACACAGATGCCTTCAGCTGCCGGGCACACATGTAACAGGTGTAGGGACACATGTAGGGACAGAACTGCTGACAGGCGCCATTTAATGACCATCCGCTTGGTATTAGTAAGTACCAGAACCGCCATTGAGCTCCTGGGTAAACTGAGCCACGAGCGCTAAGCTTACCCCGGCAACATGGTTGATAGCAGCTTGTCGGTCTTCTTCTTCTCAGCCATCAGCTGCAACGTCCTGTCCTCCACCACCTCCTCCAAGTGATTGGCATACTTCTCCAGCTTGTTGACCATGTTGTCCAGGATGCTGACATGTCTACACAGAGAGGAATACAGCATTATAATAAATATTTTATAATATACAGGGAGTGCAGAATTATTAGGCAAGTTGTATTTTTGAGGATTAATTTTATTATTGAACAACAACCATGTTCTCAATGAACCCAAAAAACTCATTAATATCAAAGCTGAATATTTTTGGAAGTAGTTTTTAGTTTGTTTTTAGTTTTAGCTATTTTAGGGGGATATCTGTGTGTGCAGGTGACTATTACTGTGCATAATTATTAGGCAACTTAACAAAAAACAAATATATACCCATTTCCATTATTTATTTTTACCAGTGAAACCAATATAACATCTCAACATTCACAAATATACATTTCTGACAATCAAAAACAAAACAAAAACAAATCAGTGACCAATATAGCCACCTTTCTTTGCAAGGACACTCAAAAGCCTGCCATCCATGGATTCTGTCAGTGTTTTGATCTGTTCACCATCAACATTGCGTGCAGCAGCAACCACAGCCTCCCAGACACTGTTCAGAGAGGTGTACTGTTTTCCCTCCTTGTAAATCTCACATTTGATGATGGACCACAGGTTCTCAATGGGGTTCAGATCAGGTGAACAAGGAGGCCATGTCATTAGATTTTCTTCTTTTATACCCTTTCTTGCCAGCCACGCTGTGGAGTACTTGGACGCGTGTGATGGACCATTGTCCTGCATGAAAATCATGTTTTTCTTGAAGGATGCAGACTTCTTCCTGTACCACTGCTTGAAGAAGGTGTCTTCCAGAAACTGGCAGTAGGACTGGGAGTTGAGCTTGACTCCATCCTCAACCCGAAAAGGCCCCACAAGCTCATCTTTGATGATACCAGCCCAAACCAGTACTCCACCTCCACCTTGCTGGCGTCTGAGTCGGACTGGAGCTCTCTGCCCTTTACCAATCCAGCCACGGGCCCATCCATCTGGCCCATCAAGACTCACTCTCATTTCATCAGTCCATAAAACCTTAGAAAAATCAGTCTTGAGATATTTCTTGGCCCAGTCTTGACGTTTCAGCTTGTGTGTCTTGTTCAGTGGTGGTCGTCTTTCAGCCTTTCTTACCTTGGCCATGTCTCTGAGTATTGCACACCTTGTGCTTTTGGGCACTCCAGTGATGTTGCAGCTCTGAAATATGGCCAAACTGGTGGCAAGTGGCATCTTGGCAGCTGCACGCTTGACTTTTCTCAGTTCATGGGCAGTTATTTTGCGCCTTGGTTTTTCCACACGCTTCTTGCGACCCTGTTGACTATTTTGAATGAAACGCTTGATTGTTCGATGATCACGCTTCAGAAGCTTTGCAATTTTAAGAGTGCTGCATCCCTCTGCAAGATATCTCACTATTTTTGACTTTTATGAGCCTGTTAAGTCCTTCTTTTGACCCATTTTGCCAAAGGAAAGGAAGTTGCCTAATAATTATGCACACCTGATATAGGGTGTTGATGTCATTAGACCACACCTCTTCTCATTACAGAGATGCACATCACCTAATATGCTTAATTGGTAGTAGGCTTTCGAGCCTATACAGCTTGGAGTAAGACAACATGCATAAAGAGGATGATGTGGTCAAAATACTCATTTGCCTAATAATTCTGCACGTAGTGTAATAATCATTGGCTTTTCTTATTTTGCAGGTATCAATTCATATCAGTTTTTCTACTCTACTCACAATCAAAGCTGCTTTTGCAATTCTGCTGCTTTCATGTTTGCCCTTAGACTACAGCTCCTTGCATCTCACTGCTGCCCCCTGCTGGTTCAGTATATTTGTACAGTATGCTCTGCTCTGGTTCAACGCAACTCCCACAATGCCTCAGCTTTTTTTTAGATTGCAAGCTCCTGTGCCATTCTGACTCCTCACACAGGTGTCCAGGACTCACCCTTCAGGGCTGGCTCCTCGCAGGCTCCTCTTTATGGAAATGAAGGACGGGCGCCGTTCCGGGTTTTCATCCCAGCACATTTTCAGCATAGCGATGATCCGTTCATTACATTTTTCCACAGACAGGGAAGGTCTCAATGGGACGGTCGCTTTTGGATCTTTGATTTTGCGGAAAATTTCTGCAATAAATAAATCTATAAATATTTTCCAGTTTGACAGACATAAATGTCACATTGTCCTACAACGTATCATGTGGAGTTCTCCAAATGTGAACAATTCCTTTAAGCCCCACCCACAATAAAGATTTGACCTTGTGGCTCCATGCTCAGGTCCTGGTAAGGTCCATCCTCGTGGTTGTATATGAGCTCTCTCATAATGATGGCAAAACTGTACACATCTCCTTTCTGGGTTCCCTGGAAGGGGAATCTTTCCAGTCGCAGGAACTCCGGAGCCGTCCAGTAAAGTTCTATTCGGGGACATAAATCAGGGGCGTACACAGGATTTTGTAAGGGAAGGATTCACGGCCGTGAACACATAGGCATGAATACACTTAATGGAAAGCGTCAGTCACTCATCCATGTGGAAGGCACAACCAGCCGATTTGGGTATGAATCCCTCCTTGCAGATCATGTACACACATACATGCTGATTGTCTCCCTTGGAGAGTATGGGATTTTCCCATGTCACGCGGCTAGAAATATCTGATATTGGTTGGAAGAGAGTGACCAAGAGTTCAAAGTGCTACCCCGGCCCCCAAATTCCCCAGACTTGAACCCAGTTGATAATCTGTGGCACCACCTCGATGGTCGCGTTCTCTCTATGGACCCCCCCTCCAGCGGCTGTGAGATGCTCTGCAGTCGGCATGGCTCCAGATATCTGTGACAACCTCCCAGGACCTTATGGAGTCAATGGGCCCGTCTAGCTGCTGTCCGTGCTGCTCAGAATAATGGGGCTCCACTGCGTCCAATCACACATATGCATGGAATCAATGTGACTTATACACATATACCTTACCTTGACATACGCTGAATATACACTGTTGCACACACATAACATATATTCATACACACACATTTGCACTAAGGATGAGCGAATGAATTCTAACTGAATTTGTTATGAATTTCACAAACATTTGTCCGCAAAACTAATCCAAAGTTTTTTTATTTGATTTGGACAAATAGCACTTTCTCACTGCGCCGAATACTGAACGGGATGGCACAGGCGCGAGATTTACACGGCCGACGGGACCAACGCTGGCCCTGTCAATCAAGACAGAAGGGCGTGGAAATGAGGTGGGCGAACGGAGCCTCTAGGAGCAGGTGCAACGCCCCCCCCCCTGCTCCTAGAGGCTCATTTGCATAAAATAAAAGTTAAAATTACACAAAAACGGGGGCATACTTAAATAAAAGAAACGCAGAGTTAAATTCAGATGACATTTTCACATCTTTAATGTCAGCCTGTTTAATAGCGAAAATTGGGGTGACGGAAACCCTTTAAGAAATCTCCCCTCGATCTGCTCTCTGACGGGGCCGCTCTCGGTGTGTAATGCCGCCATCTAATCCTCTCCTTTCACCAGCAGATGGTAAAGATCGGTACATACAGAAAGTATAAGATCCTGAGAAGGAGTGCTGGGCCGAAGAGCCAGGAAATCAAACAGGAGGTTTGATGGCACAAGAGGGAGGTTTTAACCCCATAACCCCCACATCTTGTGTACGCCCAGCCTATAGCTACCCCCGACACTGAGCCTGTATTACTCTGATATGCCCCACTCCTCCACAGCCATGAGATGATGAATGTACCTGCACCTGTCAGTGGTTTTAATGACACGGTATGTCAGTATATATCTCGTGATTCCCTTTGTGTTGCAGTTGGTGCTTCCTACCGGAATAGTCGATATTCTTGGCGGTCAGGTCTCTATACACTGTGCCGTATTTGAATTCCCACAAAGCGAAGCCGGAGAGTTTCACCTGCATGCGACTATCTATCAGGCAATTTGTCGACTTCAGATTTCCATGAGAGATGAGAGGGCTGGAGTGTAGGAATCCCATCCCCTGTGAGGAGAAGAGGGCACAAGCTGAAATTAGCGGATTTTGCTGCATTGCATTGTGGGAGAAGTACAGAGACCTCTGTAGACTATGTATGTAGCCGGGAATATACACTACACTTTACAGAATGCAGCACAGCAGAGATCAAAGTAACGGAACTACAACTCCCAGCCAGCCCTGGCAGCTGGTTTACAGCAACTGAAGAGCATGTATATAGAGACAATAAAGTTGGGGTGCTCTCACAGTACTCACACTGACAATGTCATGAGCGAAGGAAAGCTTGAAAACCCAGTCCAGCTCTATATCGTTATTCTGCAGGACGTCCTGCAATTTATAAAACAGATGATGAGAGTCCTTATCACATATCGATCTATCTTATATATGTAATCTATCTATTTAGGGTGGCATGCAAAAGTTTGGGCACCCCTGGTCAAAATTACTGTTATATAGTAACATAGAAAAAAATTATAGGGGGTTGAGTCCGCACCACCTGCCTGTAGGTGCAGATCACTATGGCGAAATACATACACAAACGGAAAATGCAAATGTGATCGCACACTACATCCAGCACTCTGCCCTCCATGCTGGATGAGACATTGGTTTATATTTTGGCCAAAGCATAGTAAGCCACTCACCGCGTCAAGGTCGTCTCAATTGAGTGGTCCCTAACTCTTGTTCCTACCTGTTCATGGGCCATAACAGCCACATGAAATCCAGGGAATGCAGGTCAGCATGCAAGCCAAGTACACTTTGCTTGTAACCCCGTCCGGTGCCATTACAGCTTTCATCGGATGTATTTCGCCATAGTGATGTGCACCTGCAGGCAGGTTGTGCGGACTCAACCCCCTATAATTTTTTTCTTTGTAACATATATTGGAGGCGTGGCGATCTCCTTTGAGTCAAGCACACCTGACCAGTTAATCTGTCCTGGAGGCTGGTTTTAAAGTCAGTATAAAACTGAGTCTGCTTATATAGAACCTACCATTAGCCATCTGGCTCCAGGAGAAGTATATGGTGGGTTCAGCGTGCATGTTGGTACTTGCATCCCTGGATCCGATGAAAGCTGTAATGGCACCGGACGGGGTTACAAGCAAAGTGTACTTGGCTTGCATGCTGACCTGCATTCCCTGGATTTTATGTGGCTGTCATGGCCCATAAACAGGTAGGAACAAGAGTTAGGGACCACTCATGAGACGACCTTGACGCGGTGAGTGGCTTACTATGCTTTGGCCAAAATATAAACCAATGTCTCATCCAGCATGGAGGGCAGAGTGCTGGATGTAGTGTGCGATCACATTTGCATTTTCCGTTTATATAGTAACATAGTTTATAAGGCTGAAAAAAGCCCTCAGTTCGGCCTGTCATCCTGCAAGTTGATCCAGAGGAAGGCAAAAAAAAAAACTGTGAGGTGGAAGCCAATTTTCTCCACTTCAGGGGAAAAAATTCCTTCCCGACTCCAATCAGACATCAGAATAACTCCCTGGATCAACGACCCCTCTCTAGTAGCTATAGCCTGTAATATTATTACACTCCAGAAATACGTCCAGGCCCCTCTTGAATTCCTGTATTGTACTCACCATCACCACCTCCTCAGGCAGAGAGCTCCATAGTCTCACTGCTCTTACCGTAAAGAATCCTCTTCTATGTTTGTGTACAAACCTTCTTTCCTCCAGACGCAGAGGATGTCCCCTCGTCACAGTCACAGTCCTGGGGATAAATAGCTGATGGGAGTGATCTCTGTACTGACCCCTGATATATTTATACATAGTAATTAGATCTCCCCTCAGTCGTCTTTTTTCTAAAGTGAATAACCCTAATGTTGATAATCTTTCAGGGTACTGTAGTTGCCCCATTCCAGTTATTACTTTAGTTGCCCTCCTCTGGACCCTCTCCAGCTCTGCTATGTCTGCCTTGTTCACAGGAGCCCAGAACTGTACACAGTACTCCATGTGTGGTCTGACTAGTGATTTGTAAAGTGGTAGGACTATGTTCTTATTAGGGGCATCTATGCCCCTTCTGATGCAACCCATTTTATACTGTATACTGTCCTCTGTAGTATATATACAGTATACTGTCCTCTGTAGTATATATACAGTATAGTGTCCTCTAGTGTATATGCAGTATACTGTCCTCTGTAGTGTATATAACATATACTGTCCTCTGTAGTATATATATACAGTATACTGTCCTCTGAAGTATATATACAGTATACTGTCCTCTGAAGTCTATATACAGTATACTGTCCCCTGTAGTATATATACAATATACTGTCCTCTGTAGTATATATACAATATACTGTCCTCTGTAGTATATATACAGTATACTGTCCTCTGTAGTATATATACAGTATACTGTCCCCTGTAGTATATATAAATATACTGTCTTCTGTAGTATATATACAATATACTGTCCTCTGTAGTATATATACAGTATACTGTCCTCTGTAGTATATATACAGTATACTGTCCTCTGTAGTGTGTATACAGTATACTGTCCTCTGTAGTGTATATATACAGTATACTATCCTCTGTAGTATATATACAGTATACTGTCCTCTGTAGTATATACAGTATACTGTCCTCTGTAGTATATATATACAGTATACTGTCCTCTCTAGTGTATATACTGTATACTGTCCTCTGTAACATATATATACAGTATACTGTCCTCTGTAGTGTAGGTATACAGTATACTGTCCTCTGTAGTATATATACTGTATACTGTCCTCTGTAGTATATATACTGTATACTGTCCTCTGTAGTATATATACAGTATACTGTCCTCTGTAGTATATATACTGTATACTGTCCTCTGTAGTATATATACTGTATACTGTCCTCTGTAGTATATATACAGTATACTGTCCTCTGTAGTATATATACAGTATACTGTCCCCTGTAGTATATATACAATATACTGTCTTCTGTAGTATATATACAATATACTGTCCTCTGTAGTATATATACAGTATACTGTCCCCTGTAGTATATATACAGTATACTGTCCTCTGTAGTATATATACAGTATACTGTCCTCTGTAGTATATATATACAGTATACTGTCCTCTCTAGTGTATATACTGTATACTGTCCTCTGTAACATATATATACAGTATACTGCCCTCTGTAGTGTATATACAGTATACTGTCCTCTGTAGTATATATACAGTATACTGTCCTCTGTAGTGTATATACAGTATACTGTCCTCTGTAGTGTAGGTATACAGTATACTGTCCTGTGTAGTATATATACTGTATACTGTCCTCTGTAGTATATATACAGTATACTGTCCTCTGTAGTATATATATACAGTATACTGTCCTCGCTAGTGTATATACTGACCCCTGTGGTACCCCACTAGTGACAGTGACCCCTCCAGTACTGACCCCTGTGGTACCCCACTAGTGACAGTCTCCTCTCCAGTACTGACCCCTGTGGTACTCCACTAGTGACAGTGACCCCTCCTATACTGACCCCTGTGGTACCCCACTAGTGACAGTGACCCTCCAGTACTGACCCCTGTGGTACCCCACTAGTGACAGTGACCCCTCCTATACTGACCCCTGAGGTACCCCACTAGTGACAGTGACCCCTCCTATACTGACCCCTGAGGTACCCCACTAGTAACAGTGACCCCTCCTATACTGACCCCTGAGGTACCCCACTAGTGACAGTGACCCCTCCAGTACTGACCCCTGTGGTACCCCACTAGTGACAGTGACCCCTCCAGTACTGACCCCTGTGGTACCCCACTAGTGACAGTGACCCCACCAGTACAGACCCCTGTGGTACACCACTAGTGACAGTCTCCCCTCCAGTACTGACCCCTTAGGTACCCCACTAGTGACAGTGACCCCTCCAGTACTGACCCCTGTGGTACCCCACTAGTGACAGTCTCCTCTCCAGTACTGACCCCTGTGGTACACCACTAGTGACAGTGACCCTCCAGTACTGACCCCTGTGGTACCCCACTAGTGACAGTGACCCCTCCTATACTGACCCCTTAGGTACCCCACTAGTGACAGTGACCCCTCCAGTACTGACCCCTGTGGTACCCCACTCGTGACAGTGACCCCTCTAGTACTGACCCCTGTGGTACCCCACTAGTGACAGTGACCCCTCTTATACTGACCCCTGAGGTACCCCACTAGTGACAGTCTCCTCTCCAGTACTGACCCCTGTGGTACCCCACTAGTGACAGTGACCCCTCCAGTACTGACCCCTGTGGTACTCCACTAGTGACAGTGACCCCTCCTATATTGACCCCTGAGGTACCCCACTAGTGACAGTGACCCCTCCTATACTGACCCCTGTGGTACCCCACTAGTGACAGTGACCCTCCAGTACTGACCCCTGTGGTACCCCACTAGTGACAGTGACCCCTCCTATACTGACCCCTGAGGTACCCCACTAGTAACAGTGACCCCTCCTATACTGACCCCCGAGGTACCCCACTAGTGACAGTGACCCCTCCTATACTGACGCCTGTGGTACCCCACTAGTGACAGTGACCCCTCCAGTACTGACCCCTGTGGTACCCCACTAGTGACAGTGACCCCTCCAGTACTGACCCCTGTGGTACCCCACTAGTGACTGTGACCCCTCCAGCACTGACCCCTGTGGTACTCCACTAGTGACAGTGACCCCTCCTATATTGACCCCTGTGGTACTCCACTAGTGACAGTGACCCCTCCTATATTGACCCCTGTGGTACTCCACTAGTGACAGTGACCCCTCCTATACTGACCCCTGTGGTACCCCACTAGTGACAGTGACCCTCCAGTACTGACCCCTGTGGTACCCCACTAGTGACAGTGACCCCTCCTATACTGACCCCTGAGGTACCCCACTAGTGACAGTGACCCCTCCTATACTGACCCCTGAGGTACCCCACTAGTAACCGTGACCCCTCCTATACTGACCCCTGAGGTACCCCACTAGTGACAGTAACCCCTCCAGTACTGACCCCTGTGGTACCCCACTTGACAGTGACCCCTCCTATACTGACCCCTGAGGTACCCCACTAGTGACAGTCTCCCCTCCAGTACTGACCCCTGTGGTACACCACTAGTGACAGTGACCCCTCCAGTACTGACCCCTGTGGTACCCCACTAGTGACAGTCTCCTCTCCAGTACTGACCCCTGTGGTACCCCACTAGTGACAGTCTCCCCTCCAGTACTGACCCCTGAGGTACCCCACTAGTGACAGTGACCCAATCTGAGTGTGTACCGTTAATAACCACCCTCTGTTTTCTATCCCTCAGCCAGTTACTCAGTAACACAGTATATAAGGCTGACAAAAAGCCCTCTGTCCATCCAGTTCGGCCTGTTATCCTGCAAGTTGATCCAGAGGAAGGAAAAAAAAAAACCTGTGAGGTACAAACCAATTTTCTCCACTTTAGGGGAAAACAAACCCTTCCCGACTCCTATACTGACCTCTGAGTTACCCCACTAGTAACAGTGACCCCTCCTATACTGACCCCTGAGGTACCCCACTAGTGACAGTGACCCCTCTTATACTGATGCATGTGGTACCCCACTAGTGACAGTGACCCCTCCTATACTGACCCCTGTGGTACCCCACTAGTGACAGTGACCCTCCAGTACTGACCCCTGTGGTACCCCACTAGTGACAGTGACCCCTCCTATACTGACCCCTTAGGTACCCCACTAGTGACAGTGACCCCTCCAGTACTGACCCCTGTGGTACCCCACTAGTGACAGTGACCCCTCCTATACTGACCCCTTAGGTACCCCACTAGTGACAGTGACCCCTCCAGTACTGACCCCTGTGGTACTCCACTAGTGACAGTGACCCCTCCTATACTGACCCCTGAGGTACCCCACTAGTAACAGTGACCCCTCCTATACTGACCCCTGTGGTACCCCACTAGTGACAGTGACCCCTCCTATACTGACCCCTGAGGTACCCCACTAGTGACAGTGACCCTCCAGTACTGACCCCTGTGGTACCCCACTAGTGACAGTGACCCCTCCAGTACTGACCCCTGTGGTACCCCACTAGTGACAGTGACCACTCCAGTACTGACCCCTGTGGTACTCCACTAGTGACAGTGACCCCTCCTATATTGACCCCTGAGGTACCCCACTAGTGACAGTGACCCCTCTAGTACTGACCCCTGTGGTACCCCACTAGTGACAGTGACCCCTCCAGTACTGACGCCTGTGGTACCCCACTAGTGACAGTGACCCTCCAGTACTGACCCCTGTGGTACTTCACTAGTGACAGTGACCCCTCCTATATTGACCCCTGAGGTACCCCACTAGTGACAGTGACCCCTCCTATACTGACCCCTGTGGTACCCCACTAGTGACAGTGACCCTCCAGTACTGACCCCTGTGGTACCCCACTAGTGACAGTGACCCCTCCTATACTGACCCCTGAGGTACCCCACTAGTAACAGTGACCCCTCCCATACTGACCCCCGAGGTACCCCACTAGTGACAGTGACCCCTCCTATGCTGACGCCTGTGGTACCCCACTAGTGACAGTGACCCCTCCAGTACTGACCCCTGTGGTACCCCACTAGTGACAGTGACCCCTCCAGTACTGACCCCTGTGGTACCCCACTAGTGACAGTCTCCCCTCCAGTACTGACCCCTGTGGTACACTACTAGTGACAGTGACCCTCCAGTACTGACCCCTGTGGTACCCCACTAGTGACAGTCTCCTCTCCAGTACTGACCCCTGTGGTACACCACTAGTGACCCTCCAGTACTGACCCCTGTGGTACCCCACTAATGACTGTGACCCCTCCAGCACTGACCCCTGTGGTACTCCACTAGTGACAGTGACCCCTCCTATACTGACCCCTGTGGTACCCCACTAGTGACAGTGACCCTCCAGTACTGACCCCTGTGGTACCCCACTAGTGACAGTGACCCCTCCTATACTGACCCCTGAGGTACCCCACTAGTGACAGTGACCCCTCCTATACTGACCCCTGAGGTACCCCACTAGTAACAGTGACCCCTCCTATACTGACCCCTGAGGTACCCCACTAGTGACAGTAACCCCTCCAGTACTGACCCCTGTGGTACCCCACTTGACAGTGACCCCTCCAGTACTGACCCCTGTGGTACCCCACTAGTGACAGTCTCCTCTCCAGTACTGACCCCTGTGGTACACCACTAGTGACAGTCTCCCCTCCAGTACTGACCCCTGAGGTACCCCACTAGTGACAGTGACCCAATCTGAGTGTGTACCGTTAATAACCACCCTCTGTTTTCTATCCCTCAGCCAGTTACTCAGTAACACAGTATATAAGGCTGACAAAAAGCCCTCCGTCCATCCAGTTCGGCCTGTTATCCTGCAAGTTGATCCAGAGGAAGGAAAAAAAAAAACCTGTGAGGTACAAACCAATTTTCTCCACTTTAGGGGAAAACAAACCCTTCCCGACTCCTATACTGACCTCTGAGGTACCCCACTAGTAACAGTGACCCCTCCTATACTGACCCCTGAGGTACCCCACTAGTGACAGTGACCCCTCCTATACTGACCCCTGTGGTACCCCACTAGTGACAGTGACCCTCCAGTACTGACCCCTGTGGTACCCCACTAGTGACAGTGACCCCTCCTATACTGACCCCTTAGGTACCCCACTAGTGACAGTGACCCCTCCAGTACTGACCCCTGTGGTACTCCACTAGTGACAGTGACCCCTCCAGTACTGACCCCTGTGGTACTCCACTAGTAACAGTGACCCCTCCTATACTGACCCCTGTGGTACCCCACTAGTGACCCCTCCTATACTGACCCCTGAGGTACCCCACTAGTGACAGTGACCCTCCAGCACTGACCCCTGTGGTACCCCACTAGTGACAGTGACCACTCCAGTACTGACCCCTGTGGTACTCCACTAGTGACAGTGACCCCTCCTATATTGACCCCTGAGGTACCCCACTAGTGACAGTGACCCCTCTAGTACTGACCCCTGTGGTACCCCACTAGTGACAGTGACCCCTCCAGTACTGACGCCTGTGGTACCCCACTAGTGACAGTGACCCTCCAGTACTGACCCCTGTGGTACACCACTAGTGACAGTGACCCTCCAGTACTGACCCCTGTGGTACCCCACTAGTGACAGTCTCCTCTCCAGCACTGACCCCTGTGGTACTCCACTAGTGACAGTGACCCCTCCTATACTGACCCCTGAGGTACCCCACTAGTGACAATGACCCCTCCTATACTGACGCCTGTGGTACCCCACTAGTGACAGTCTCCCCTCCAGTACTGACCCCTGTGGTACCCCACTAGTGACTGTGACCCAATCTGAGTGTGTACCATTAATAACCACCCTCTGTTTTCTATCACTGAGCCAGTTACTCAGTAACACAGTATATAAGGCTGACAAAAAGCCCTCTGTCCATCCAGTTCGGCCTGTTATCCTGCAAGTTGATCCAGAGGAAGCAATATTCTATTACATTGTGAAGAACTTTGACCCATGACACATCCATCAGGTGGTACAGGACAGCCAATGGAGACGTTTCAGCACATGGACACACCCCCTACCCTATAAATAGACCCGATCTGGCCGCCATTTTACATTCAGTCTTTTGCCAGTGTAGGGAGAGGTTGCTGTGTGGAGCAGGGACAGGCTGTTAGGGACACCAAACGCTGGCTAATAGGGCCACAAAAGTCCTTTTAAGCACTAGTATAAGTGTGCTATCGATAGGTGCGGGGGCGTAGCTATAGAGGGTGCAGAGGTAGCAGTCGGTACCGGGCCCAGGAGCCTGAGGGGCCCAAATACCCTTGTGCCACACAAGAAGACACCAGTATTATAGAAAGTGCATGCTGGTCAAGTTACACCTCTGGCTGGAGGGAAGGGGTTAGGTCAAGAATTCGGCATGGGGGGGGGGGTGCTGTTTCTATTTTTGCCTCAGGTAGCACGAAGGCATTGTGCTTCCCTGCCCCTGCAAACAAAGCACTGAGGGAAGGGGGGCCCAAGCTGAACTCTTGCACCAGGGCCCATGAGCCTTTAGCTACGCCCCTGGATAGGTGTGACATACTGAGGGGTGCGATATACTTATAATATACTTTCTATATAGTGCATTTGTATTGTGCGGCCGTTGTGTGCGGTTCTGCTGCGATACTGCAGGTATATAGAGGGACAAGCGCTATAATTTCTACTGGTGTGATATACCTGTCGACCCCCCATAAAGTGATTGAAACGGGTTGTTATATACCAATATACTTTCTATATGGTGCATTTGGGTAGTGCAGCATTTGTTTGAAGTTTTGCTGCGTCACCGCATCTACACAGAGTGACAAATGACATTGGAACAAATAATTTCTACCGGTGTGTTAGATATGTAGGAAAAACATGCAGAATGTTCAAGAAAATAATCTTGGAACACATAGGAGACGTTCGCAACAAACGTGACAAGCCACTGTCTAGACGTGTCTAATTTTCACATGGGTGATCCCAAAAACTTTACATTTTCCGATGATTGAAACCATTAGACAATCCATTAGAGGGGGTGACTTTGATGGATTGTTAAGACAAAAAGAGTCAAAATGGACAAATATCTTGAATACGGTTGCACCATCTGGCCTTAGTTATGCTTTCCAGCATACATAGTTAATAAAACCAATATTATTGCTACGCTATCCTCGGCAGTTAATTTCATTACATACAGTTGCAAGAAAAAGTATGTGAACCCTTTGGAATGATATGGATTTCTGCACAAATTGGTCATAAAATGTGATCTGATCTTCATCTAAGTCACAACAATAGACAATCACAGTCGGCTTAAACTAATAACACACAAAGAATTACATGTTACCATGTTTTTATAGAACACACCATGTAAACATTCACAGTGCAGGTGGAAAAAGTATGTGAACCCTTGGATTTAATAACTGGTTGAACCTCCTTTGGCAGCAATAACTTCAACCAAACGTTTCCTGTAGTTGCAGATCAGACGTGCACAACGGTCAGGAGTAATTCTTGACCATTCCTCTTTACAGAACTGTTTCAGTTCAGCAATATTCTTGGGATGTCTGGTGTGAATCGCTTTCTTGAGGTCATGCCACAGCATCTCAATCGGGGTGAGGTCAGGACTCTGACTGGGCCACTCCAGAAGGCGGATTATCTTCTGTTTAAGCCATTCTGTTGTTGATTTACTTCTATGCTTTGGGTCGTTGTCCTTTTGCAACACCCATCTTCTGTTGAGCTTCAGTTGGTGGACAGATGGCCTTAAGTTCTCCTGCAAAATGTCTTGATAAACTTGGGAATTCATTTTTCCTTCGATGATAGCAATCCGTCCAGGCCCTGACGCAGCAAAGCAGCCCCAAACCATGATGCCCCCACCACCATACTTCACAGTTGGGATGAGGTTTTGAGGTTGGTGTGCTGTGCCTCTTTTTCTCCACACATAGTGTTGTGTGTTTCTTCCAAACAACTCAACTTTGGTTTCATCTGTACACAGAATATTTTGCCAGTACTGCTGTGGAACATCCAGGTGCTCTTGTGCAAACTGTAAACGTGCAGCAATGTTTTTTTTGGACAGCAGTGGCTTCCTCTGTGGTATCCTCCCATGAAATCCATTCTTGTTTAGTGATTTACGTATCATAGATTCGCTAACAGGGATGTTAGCATATGCCAGAGACTTTTGTAAGTCTTTAGCTGACACTCTATGATTCTTCTTCACCTCATTGAGCAGTCTGCGCTGTGCTCTGCAGTCATCTTTACAGGACGGCCTCTCCTAGGGAGAGTAGCAGCAATGCTGAACTTTCTCCATTTATAGACAATTTGTCTTACCGTGGACTGATGGACAGCAAGGCTTTTGGAGATACTTTTATAACCCTTTCCAGCTTTATGCAAGTCAACAATTCTTAATCATAGGTCTTCTGAGAGCTCTTTTGTGCGAGGCATCATTCACATCAGGCAATGCTTCGTGTGAAAAGCAAACCCAGAACTGGTGTGTGTTTTTTATAGGGCAGGGCAGCTGTAACCAACACCTCCAATCTCATCTCATTGATTGGACTCCAGTTGGCTGACACCTCACTCCAATTAGCTCTTGGAGATTCCATTAGTCTAGGGGTTCACATACTTTCTCCACCTGCACTGTGAATGTTTACATGGTACGTTCAATAAAAACATGGTAACATTTAATTCTTTGTGTGTTATTAGTTTAAGCAGACTGTGATTGTCTATTGTTGTGACTTAGATGAAGATCAGATCACATTTTATGACCAATTTGTGCAGAAATCCATATCATTCCAAAGAGTTCACATACTTTTTCTTGCAACTGTATCTTAATAATCTCTCTTGTAAACAACCAAACATTGGAGCTTTTCACATTTCATTATATATCTCTTATACTGGTTTATAGCTACATGTGTAACTTAGCATAATCATTCTCCCTGATACTTTTTAACAGCGCTACTACCATGATCGGGTCGCTGTATCCTTGCGTGCGTCAGATTTCCATACTATGGTCATGTGGGCTATGTTTCCTTATTTACCATAATCTTGCGCGGCTTGGCCCGCCTATCCGCGCCAGTTGACATACTCCAGCACACAGGCGCACTATTTAAAGAGCCATACATGACTCGCGTATCATGTAAGCCGGCACTATCGCCACGCCGGCAGCTTCGCTGCATGATTGACATCATCTGCGGTTTTGGTCCGCTTTAGCATAAAGTTTTCATCTCTGGCGTCACGCAAGTATTCGGCCCTGTTGGCCGTGACTGGCATTATTTGACACTAGTCTGATTTAATGAATATTGACTTCTATTACATGCTGGACTTATTTTCACTGCTATTATTTATGTCTGCATGTGAGCTTATTGACATAGGACACCTTTCACTGCTTCAGCTCACAGCCGTCTTCGCCATGCATTTGCCTGTGTCTGCCTGACGCTTGTCAACATTGGGTTATCAGCCATGACATCTATGCCCTCAGTTATACCTTTGTATCTACGGCATTACATTGATATTTCCTACGGAGGATTAACTTGGTGTGTGTAACTAACATGTAGCTAGCTGGTTGAAGGGAGTTTAGTAGTACCTATCAAACTGTATATTGGATCTAGCTGATAACAGAACCGATGAGATTATTGATCGGCAATTGATTGACCTTTTGAACACTTTTTGCAAACTAGGCCACTTTTATCAGTCTTGCCTTGATATATATACAGCATACACCCTGTGTGCAATGAATATACACTCACCTAAAGAATTATTAGGAACACCTGTTCTATTTCTCATTAATGCAATTCTCTAGTCAACCAATCACATGGCAGTTGCTTCGATGCATTTAGGGGGGTGCTCCTGGTCAAGACAATCTCCTGAACTCCAAACTGAATGTCAGAATGGGAAAGAAAGGTGATTTAAGCAATTTTGAGCGTGGCATGGTTGTTGGTGCCAGACGGGCCGGTCTGAGTATTTCACAATCTGCTCAGTTACTGGGATTTTCACGCACAACCATTTCTAGGGTTTACAAAGAATGGTGTGAAAAGGGAAAAACATCCAGTATGCGGCAGTCCTGTGGGCAAAAATGCCTTGTGGATGCTAGAGGTCAGAGGAGAATGGGCCGACTGATTCAAGCTGATAGAAGAGCAACGTTGGCTGAAATAACCACTCGTTACAACCGAGGTCTGCAGCAAAGCATTTGTGAAGCCACAACACGCACAACCTTGAGGCGGATGGGCTACAACAGCAGAAGACCCCACCGGGGACCACTCATCTCCACTACAAATAGGAAAAAGAGGCTACAATTTGCACAAGCTCACCAAAATTGGACTGTTGAAGACTGGAAAAAGTTCAGCGCAGAAAGGGGGGTTGTGACTTATAAGCGCACTCGCCTAGCTCACGACAGTGTGGACTACCTCACAATTCTAAAAATGGATGAGGCATGGATCTCAACACATGTGACGAGTTGACCACGTTTAATTGAATTTCCTCATGACAGCCCACATATATTCGCTACCACCCAGAACAAATTTTTTTCGGAGGAATTCAACACCTGTGATGACCACGTGTTTCAACTATTATCAGGGTTTTTTTTTCAAGAGGGGGGATTTCGTTAGCCATGTTTTTAATTCAATTTTATATTTAGTTCTTTTAAACATATGTATTTGACCTGTATTTGTACTGGCCTTCAGTAAAATTGATATCCCTTGACCGTGTAATCTACCTCCAGCCAGATAATCACTTGATCTTTTCTGTATGGTGAATGCATAATTTTTGGGGCCTGTAGTCCACTGGCCTGCTGTAAAATTAATATCCAATGACCGTATAATCTACCTCCAGCCACATACTTGTTCTTTTCTGTACGGTGAATGAATAATTGCTGGGGCCTCGGATGAATTCAACAACAGTGACGACCACGTGTTATCGAATTTCAACTATTATCATTATTATTATTTTTTTTAAAGAGGGGGGATTTCGTTAGCCATGCTTTTAATCCAATTTTATATTTTTAGTTGTTCTAAACATATGTATTTGACCTGTATTTGTACTGGCCTGCAGTAAAATTGATATCCTTCGACCGTGTAATATACCTCCGGCCACATAATCACTTGATTTTTTCTGTGTGGTGAATGCCTAATGTTTGGGGCCTGTAGTCGAGTGACCTACAGTAAAATTTTTATCTATTGACCGTATAATGTAGCTCGAGCCACATTTGATTTGTCAGATATTAGGTCGCACTACTGTGTGGGGTGACGCAGGATGGGTGCTCTCAGCCAACAGATTCACCCAATCTATAAGCTAAAACAATATTAAAAAGAAAGGGCTGGGCACTCTCTATATCTGGAGTCAATGGTACTTTTATTCAATAATAAAATACAATATAATATATATAATAATATTAATCACAATGTTAAAAGTTAAATTAAATTATACATGAATAATACACAGGTCTGGCCAGACTAAAAAAGTACCTACAAACACTTGTCCAACCACACAATTCCTAAACACAATGGTTTTCTTGTAGACCAATCTTCAGATTGCATATACATTTTCAAATAAAATTTTCAAATAAAATTCGGATATATAATCACAAGAAAAAATTCGGATATATAGTCACAAGAAAAAATATTGTCACAAGAAAAAATATTCGGATATATAATCACAAGGAAAAAATATCAGATATTCGATCCAATGTCCAACACCTTTTCTATATAAACTTGTCCAATTTTCGCTGTAAGCTTGGTTAGTCTCTTTAGTCACTAATATGACATCAAACCATATCTGTCGATTATATGCCGATTATATTTTTCATCGCTAAGTGCTTGTTTTGTCTACTCACATACCAGGTACACGTAGGCGGCTCCGATCAACAGTCCGCGGCATCCCACGTGGCAATCAGAATAGAGTCTTCCGCTGTTGCTTGTACGTGTGAGTATCGACTTAATATAGAGCAAAATTATGCGAGCAAAATTATGCGATGTATCCAAGGATTTCCGACAGATTGTCCTTTATTATAACCCTGTGGGTTTTAACATACTGGCGCCAGCGATTTCCTTCTAGTCCACAGCTTTGCAAATACATACCGAGCAGTCTTAATGGATTTCCTCCAAACAGGTTCAAAGCTGCAAAGGTTAGAAGGGTTGATGCTCCTTGTGTTGAATTGGGGGGTCCAGTACCAGACGCGTTTTGGGGCTCTTAATGGCATCTTCCTCAGTGGTTGACCTCCCCTCCATGGTGTCTCTCCTTTTATAGTGGATTCCAGTAATTTGCAAAATAGGAAATGGATCTGGTTTTCCTCAAACTCAGTACTGGATTTTAATTGTGGAATCTCTTTGAATAAAGCAATATTATTTTCTCCAATAAAGATAGCACATTTCACAGTACTTTTCACTCTGCAGGCTTAATACAAGGTCTACATCATATAGCAACATAAAACGCACCAAAAATCAAAAAACCGCATATGTGGTAGTGATGCGTTTTTGTTGCATTTTCTTTGAAAAGATGTTGGATATTGGATCGAATATTCGGATCGAATATCTGATTTTTTTTCCTTGTGATTATATATCCGAATATTTTTTCTTGTGATTATATATCCGAATTTTATTTGAAAATTTATATGCAATCTGAAGATTGGTCTACAAGAAAACCATTGTGTTTAGGAATTGTGTGGTTGGACAAGTGTTTGTAGGTACTTTTTTAGTCTGGCCAGACCTGTGTATTATTCATGTATAATTTAATTTAACTTTTAACATTGTGATTAATATTATTATATATATTATATTATATTAGTACCATTGACTCCAGATATAGAGAGTTCCCAGCCCTTTCTTTTTAATAGAATTTCTTTGTGGCCTAAAATAACATTTTTCTAGGCTCCGACAGGGCACATTTCAGAGAATTTCCCTTTAAGACGCATAAAAATAGCCCCTGATTAAGATACATATTTTTTGTGGGAATTTCTGTCATTGATCCCCCTCTAGTATGTCACTGTCCATGTTGTAGGACTATTTGTGCACTTCTACTAAATATTTGGTGGCTGCAAATATAAGCTGAAGATTTTTTAGGTTCGCCTGCCATTAAAGTGAATGGGGCCCACAGCGAACTTGCGGTTCGCGAACATTTGATCGCGTTCGCGAACCGTCCCGGCCGATGTTCCATCACTACATCCAGGCCCCTCTCGAACTCTTTTAGTGAACTTATAATCACCACCTCCTCAGGCAGAGAGTTCCATAGTCTCACTGCTCTTACCGTAAAGAATCCTCTTCTATGTTTGTGTACAAACCTTCTTTCCTCCAGACGCAGAGGATGTCCCCTCGTCACAGTCACAGTCCTGGGGATAAATAGATGATGGGAGTGATCTCTGTACTGACCCCTGATATATTTATACATAGTAATTAGATCTCCCCTCAGTCGTCTTTTTTCTAAAGTGAATAACCCTAATTTTGATAATCTTTCAGGGTACTGTAGTCCACCCATTCCAGTTATTACTTTAGTTGTCCTCCTCTGGACCCTCTCCAGCTCTGCTATGTCTGCCTTGTTCACAGGAGCCCAGAACTGTACACAGTACTCCATGTGTGGTCTGACTAGTGATTTGTAAAGTGGTAGGACTATGTTCTTATCACGGGCATCTATGCCCCTTTTGATTCAACCCATTATCTTATTGGCCTTGGCAGCAGCTGCCTGACACTGGTTTTGCTGTTCACTAAAATTCCTAGGTCCTTTTCCATGCCAGTGTTACCCAGTGTTTTACCATTTAGTATGTACAGGTGACTTGCATTATTCCTTCCCATGTGCATAACCTTACATTTGTCAGTGTTAAACCTCATCTGCCACTTCTCTGCCCAAGCCTCCAATCTATCCAGATCCCTCTGTAGCAGTATACTGTCCTCTGTAGTATATATATACAGTATACTGCCCTCTGTAGTGTATATACAGTATACTGTCCTCTGTAGTATATATACAGTATACTGTCCTCTGTAGTATATACACAGTATACTGTCCTCTGTAGTATATATACAGTATACTGTCCCCTGTAGTATATATACAGTATACTGTCCTCTGTAGTATATATACAGTATACTGTCCTCTGTAGTATATATACAATATACTGTCCTCTGTAGTATATATACAGTATACTGTCCTCTGTAGTATATACACAGTATACTGTCCTCTGTAGTATATATACAGTATACTGTCCCCTGTAGTATATATACAGTATACTGTCCTCTGTAGTATATATACAGTATACTGTCCTCTGTAGTATATATATACAGTATACTGTCCTCTGTAGTATATATATACAGTATACTGTCCTCTGTAGTATATATACAGTATACTGTCCTCTGTAGTATATATACAGTATATTGTCCTCTGTAGTATATATACAGTATGCTGTCCTCTGTAGTATATATACAGTATATTGTCCTCTGTAGTATATATACAGTATACTGTCCTCTGTAGTGTATATATACAGTATACTGTCCTCTGTAGTATGTATACAGTATACTGTCCTCTGTAGTATATATATACATTATACCGTCCTCTTCCGTGTCAATTACTTTACACAGTTTAGTGTCATCTGCAAAAATTTATATTTTACTGTGCAAGCCTTCTACAAGTTCATTAATAAATATATTGAAGAGAATAGGGCCCAATACTGACCCCTGAGGTACTCCACTAATGACAGTGACCCAATCTGAGTGTGTACCGTTAATAAAGGATTATCATTTATTGGCAGCACAGTCAGTGTACATGCTAAATAAGTTCTCACCCCCAGCCATCTGATATCAGCTAGCAAGGGAGGAAGCCCTAGTGGTCCAGGCTTCAAGGAGCCCCCAGGTGGATAAAGTCACACCTCAACCAGCCAGGTTGGAGGCAAGCTAATCCTGCAGGATAACCCTCAGCAGAAGGTCTCAGCTCTTGCCCAGGATAAATGATACCTCCCAGACATGTTGGCACATACATTTCATAAGGAATTATGAATCGTCTGTCCAGGGGCGTAGCTAGAAATGCATGGGCCCCATAGCAAAAAAAAATTATGGGCCCCCCCCCCTCTGTGCCATCCACAGATCCCCCTCCCCTAAATAGTGCCATCCACAGATTCCTCCTCCCCTAAATAGTGCCATCAACAGATCCCCCTCCCCTAAATAGTGCCATACACAGATCCCCCCTCCCCTAAATAGTGCCATCCACAGATCCCCCCTCCCCTAAATAGTGCCATCCACAGATCCCCCCTCCCCTAAATAGTGCCATCCACAGATCCCCCTCCCCTAAATAGTGCCATCCACAGATCCCCCCTCCCCTAAATAGTGCCATCCACAGTTCCCCCTCCCCTAAATAGTGCCATCAACAGATCCCCCTCCCCTAAATAGTGCCATCCACAGATCCCCCTCCCCTAAACAGTGCCATACACAGATCCCTCTCCCCTGAATAGTGCCATCCACAGATCCCTCTCCCCTAAATAGTGCCATCCACAGATCCCTCTCCCCTAAATGGTGCCATCCACAGATCCCCCTCCCCTAAATAGTGCCATACACAGATCCCCCTCCCCTAAATAGTGCCATCCACAGATCCCCCCTCCCCTAAATAGTGCCATCCACAGATCCCCCCCTCCCCTAAATAGTGCCATCAACAGATCCCCCCTCCCCTAAATAGTGCCATCCACAGATCCCTCTCCCCTAAATAGTGCCACAGTGTCAGGTGCCTCTCTCCCCCCCCCCATGTGCCAGTATCAGGTGCCAACCCCCCCCCCCCAGGTGCCAGTATCAGGTCAGGTGCCAACCCCCCTCCCCCCATGTGCCAGTATCAAGTGCCCCCCCCCCCCCCCCCCCCGCAGTAACAGTCCGGGATTAAAAAAAAAAAAAAAAAAACACTTCTACTTACCTCCATGTCAGCCTCTTCCTGTGTCCCGCCCTGTATGTCCATATATGGAGTCACTGCTTGTATTTCAGAAAAGGTTTCTGCTGGGATTCGAACCCACGACCTTCTGTATCAGAGGCAGAGCACCTAACCTCAAGACCATAACAGCTGCCTTGCTGCTGACTGAAAAATTATGAGACTTCCACTGTTATAGCTGGCTAAGTGTACATCTATACACATAGCTGCTCATATATAGAGATATAGCAGAGCTGAGTGTGCTGGGATAGCTGTCATATAGAGATATAGCAGTGCTGGGTGTGTTGGGGCAGCTGTCATGTGTATAGATGTACACTTAGCCAGCTATAACAGTAGAAGTGTCAAATTTTTTCAGTCAGTTGCAATGCCTTCTTTATGGCTGTGAGGGTTAATGCTTTGCCTCTGATACACTGATACATTGGAGGTTGTGGGTTCGAATCCCAGACACATCAGGAGACTTTAGTATATACAGTAAGATTAGAGCACATTAAGCGAGGGAACATTAAGACCGCTGCTGTGAAGGGGCCCTGAACAGTAAGACATCGATATTTAACTAACTTGAAAATAAACTGTCGGGCCCCGAAGCAGCTGCTTCCCCGGTAGTTACGCCACCTCCTGGCTGCCTGTGTGTAGTGTCTGTGTGTGTTAATAAAAAAAAAAAAAAAAAAAATAAAAAAAAATTTGAATGCGGTCGGACGGGCCCCCTAGTGGCGTAGGGCCCCATAGCCACTGCTATGGTTGCTATGGCGATCCCTACGCCACTGCGTCTGTCCATCCCAGGCATAATTCAGTTATTTTTTTGCAATCCTGGGGAAAAGCCGAACATCCACGTGGTCGTGGCTTAAAACTAGGATTCCCAGGAGGGGAGATATACATATCTCCCCACAGAAACCACATAGCGGCACCATGTTTGGACTCTAGTTGTAGCCGGAACCCAGGCGGATCAATTGGGCCCGGAACCATCTTCCTGCGACATTCTGGTCTGGGGCTATGAGCCCTAAGGGGTTTTATGGGTCATTTGCTGCCAGCACCAGAGAAGGAGAGGTGGATCGTACCCATAGGCGGGGAGGGGAGCGGACGGCTACAGGTCATAAGCCCATGCAAGCCAGTGGGCGGTGTCTTTTCTGAAGGGGATCACATCGTGCCAATGTGTTTGGAGAGACCGGGAAGCAGCTGACATCACTGCCCCCGCGTGACTGCAGCCAAGGATTATTCCACCATTATAACCCAGAGGAACTTTCATCTTACCCGGTAACTGACTCTTGCTCTGCTTAAACCTGTTGTACCTATATCACCTGTATTCGTAACCTCAGACCACTGTATATATCATCTGTGTATATTGTGTTATATCTAGTGTGCCCTTAAGGCGATTAAATAATCTTATGCTATCTTGTATCTCGATCACGAATTCTCACGTCCGTGTTTCGACCTAGTTATAAGCTACCACGGGTTGGTTTCTCACCCTATATAATCCCGTTAGCGGACCGGGCTTATATCAAACGAGAAGCTGGTGGCAGATACCCGGGCTGAGAAGGCGCTGTTTCATTGCGGCAGATAAAAGGCTCTCTCAGCTTGTTGCCTCTCTGTGCCCCGTGTGGACAGGAGGTGTCTGTGTAAACTGTACCAAGCTGACCTTACCTGCTCCTCTGGAAGGCGTAACGTCACGCTTTGGTAACCCGTGACCATACTGCGTCTCGTGAGCTCGATGTAGGTGACGTCAAGTGGGCACGAGGTCTGGTATTCGTCACAACCACCCTCTGTTTTCTATCCCTCAGCCAGTTACTTACCCACATACAGACGTTTTCTCCCAGTCCGAGCATTCTCATTTTATACACTAACCTTTGATGCGGTACAGTGTCAGATGCTTTGGAGAAGTCTAGATATACGACATCCATTGATTCGCCGCTGTCAAGTCTAGAACTTACCTCCTCATAGCAACTGATTAAATTAGTTTGACATGACCGATCCCTCATAAAGCCATGCTGATATGGCGTTATTTGCTTATTTTCCTTGAGGTACTCCAAGATAGCATCTATTTGAAAATCTTCAAACAGTTTACCCACGACAGATGTTAAACTTACCGGCCTATAGTTTCCAGGCTCTGTTTTTGGACCCTATTTGAATATTCGCACCATATTTTCTATGCACCAATCCTGTGAAACACTTCCTGTCAGTATAGAGTCCTTAAATATCAGAAATAAGGGTCTGGCTATAACATTACTTAATTCCCTTAGGATACGGGGGTGTATGCCATCTGGTCCTGGCGATTTGTCTAGTTTAATCTTTTTAAGACGCTTCTGTACTTCTTCCTGGGTCAGACAGGACACTTTTAATGGGGAATTTACTTTTACATTCTGCATTTCATCTGACAGTTTATTTTCTTCAGTGAATTCAGTGGAGAAAAAAATATTTAATAGCTTTGCTTTCTCCTCGTCGCTCTCTGCGACTCCCCCCTCATCACTCTGTAGAGGGCCGACACCTTCAGATTTATACTTTTTTCCATTTATATAATTGAAAAACATTTTAGGGTTAGTTTTGCTCTCTTTGGCAATTAATCTCTCGGTCTCTAGTTTGGCTGCTTTTATTTGTTTTTTACAAATTCTATTTTTTTTCCTTATAGTTTTTCAGTGCTTCCTCGCTGCCCTCCTGTTTTAGTGATTTAAATGCTTTCTTTTTGTCATCTATTGCTTTCTTTACAGTGCTATTTATTCACATTGTTTCTTTCTTGTTCCTTAACCTTTTATTCCCATAAGGTATGTACCTCTCACAATTAGATTTTAGGATGCTTTTAAAAATATCGCATTTTGTGGCTATTTTTATTTTTGAGGACTTTGTTCCAGTTAGTTAGGCCTATGGCCTCTCTTAGTTGGCTAAATTTAGCTTTTTTGAAGTATTGGTATTTTTGTTTCTCTCTCTTTTGAAGGATAATTGGAAGGTTATTACTTTATGGTCACTATTTACCAGGTGTCCTCCGACCTGCACATCCGTTGTTCTGTCAGGTCTATTGGTTAATACTAAGTCCAGTATGGCCATCCCTCTAGTCGGGTCCTGAACCAGTTGGGAAAGGTAATTGTCTTTGGTTATTGCCAAGAACCTGTTTCCTTTATGAGATATACAAGTTTCAGTTTCCCAGTCTACAACCTCATTATGATTTGCAGCCTCGTCTATCTCGTTTAGTAGCAGATTTTCTGTGGTTTATAATAAACTCCTATTAGTAATTTATTATTGTTTTTAGCTCCATGTATCTCTACCCACAGAGACTCCACATGTTCATGTCCCTCACTTATATCTTCTCGGACTGTGAGCTTTAGACAGGACTTTACATAAAGGCAGACCCCTCCCCCTCTCCGGTTTTGGCGATTCTTTCTAAACAGACTGTAACCCTGTACATCAACTGCCCAGTCATAGCTATCCTCCAGCCATGTCTCAGTTATTCCCACTGTCATAGCTATCATCCAGCCATGTCTCAGTTATTCCCACTGTCATAGCTATCATCCAGCCTTGTCTCAGTTATTCCCACTGTCATAGCTATCATCCAGCCGTGTCTCAGTTATTCCCACTGTCATAGCTATCATCCAGCCGTGTCTCAGTTATTCCCACTGTCATAGCTATCATCCAGCCTTGTCTCAGTTATTCCCACTGTCATAGCTATCATCCAGCCGTGTCTCAGTTATTCCCACTGTCATAGCTATCATCCAGCCATGTCTCAGTTATTCCCACTGTCATAGCTATCATCCAGCCATGTCTCAGTTATTCCCACTGTCATAGCTATCATCCAGCCATGTCTCAGTTATTCCCACTGTCATAGCTATCATCCAGCCATGTCTCAGTTATTACCACTGTCATAGCTATCATCCAGCCTTGTCTCAGTTATTCCCACTGTCATAGCGATCATCCAGCCATGTCTCAGTTATTCCCACTGTCATAGCTATCATCCAGCCTTGTCTCAGTTATTCCCACCGTCATAGCTATCATCCAGCCATGTCTCAGTTATTCCCACTGTCATAGCTATCATCCATCCATGTCTCAGTTATTCCCACTGTCATAGCTATCATCCATCCATGTCTCAGTTATTCCCACTGTCATAGCTATCATCCAGCCATGTCTCAGTTATTCCCACTGTCATAGCTATCATCCAGCCGTGTCTCAGTTATTCCCACTGTCATAACTATCATCCAGCCGTGTCTCAGTTATTCCCACTGTCATAGTCCTCCTCACACATCACTAACTCCAGCTCCCCAGTTTTATTAGTCAGGCTTCTGGCATTAGTATACATACATTTGAGAGGTTTATGTATATTTTTTACCCTACACCTTTCCTTCTGAGCTGTTCTAGTCCCTCCTTCCATTCCTCCCCCAGTCCCACTACCTGCCCCCGGTCTCTATCTGCACTATCTTCCCCTCCTATAATGTAATTACCCTCCCCCCCAGTCCCTAGTTTAAACACTCCTCCAACCTTCCAGCCATCTTCTTCCCCAGCACAGCTGCCCCTTCCCCATTGAGCCTGTCCCTACGATAGAGCCTGTTCTCCAGGAACCCAAACCCCTCCTTCCTGCACCAGTTCTGGAGCCACTTGTTAATTTCCCTAATCTCCCGCTGCCTTTCTTGTGTGGCCCGTGGTCCAGGTAGTATTTTGGAAAATACTACCTTTGAGGTCCTTGCCCTGAGCTTGTGACCTAAATCCCTGAAATCATTTTTAAGGACTCTCCACCTTCCTCTAACTTTCTCATTGGTTCCGATACGGACCATGACCGCTGGATCTTCTCCAGCCCCTCCCAGTAATCTGTCACCCGATCCGCGATGTGTCGAACTCTAGCGCCAGGAAGACAACGCACCGTTCGGCAATCACGGTCTTTGTGACAGATCTCCCTATCTGTTCCCCTAATAATGGAGTCTCCCACTACCAGCACCCGTCTGCCCTGATCTCCTGGTCCTCTGCTTACCGGAGCTGACATTCCCCTGACTGGCAGAGGAAGGGTCCGGCTGCGGCAGTGCCATCCCTGGACTGATATCCCCCTCATCTTGAAACCTTGTGTCAGATCAGGGCTAGCCTCCCGGCACTCTTCCCTCTACCCCGCTTTCTAACTGTTACCCAGCTAGTTCCCTCACTTTCCTGAGCCTCCTCGCTACCACCCTCCCCCACATCTACAATTCACCCGTTAAGATACTGGATGTGCGATTCCAAACGGGCAATTTGCTCACATTTTGAACAAAGATATGAAAACGGCTCTTCCAGGACTGCAGACATCAGACAAATGTGCACTGGACGGCGCTGTCAATAACGGACACAGACTAAGTGAGGATTACGCAAGAAAAGAGCAAAAATACAAAATAGTGCAGTGATAAGAATCTAACTTGGGCTACTTTCACAGATGGATCCGCACCGATAATACAACCGCATGCATCCGTCTTGAACACCATTTAAGGTCAATGGGGGGCGGATCCGTTTTGCATTGTTTCAGTGAAAACAGATCCGTCCCCATTGATTTACATTGTGTGTCAGGACGGATCCGTTTGCCTCCGCATCGTCAGCCGGAGACCAAAACGCTGCGAGCGGCCTCCAGAGCGGAATGGAGACGGAACGGAGGCAAACTGATGCATTCTGAGCGGATCCTTATTCATTCAGAATGCATTAGGACAAAAC
This sequence comes from Bufo bufo, assembly GCF_905171765.1. Taxonomy (NCBI): domain Eukaryota; kingdom Metazoa; phylum Chordata; class Amphibia; order Anura; family Bufonidae; genus Bufo; species Bufo bufo. The sequence continues at coordinate 9,811,725 of NC_053394.1, read as the reverse complement.
TGATCAGTTTTGGACCGCTGAGCTGTGAACGGATCTCAGAAACGGAAACCAAAACGCCAGAGTGAAAGTAGCCTAACTGTAGTCCCCTTCTAAAGTCCCTGAATCTAAAGTCCCTGAATCTAAAGTCACACACTTAATACAAACACACACTTAAAAATCAAACGTGCGAACGCTCACAAACTCGCGTTGTTTCTCCGCTTGTATAAATGCAGCTCTCAAACAGCTTCCAACCAGACAGTTTTTTTCCCTCTGGATTCAAAAGATGTAGAAGATGAAATGATCTCCAAAAGGCATAAAGTTAAAGATGAAACACACTTTTCAACATTCTAAGCAATATCAGTGTATTATTTGGGTTTTGTACAATTTTAGAGTGAAAAAAAGGAAAGGAGTAACCCAAGGAGATTTGAGATCTCAGGTAACTTTGACCGAGGTCTCAGACCTTAAATAGCCTGATAGGGTTAAGGCTTGTTCACAATCATCGTTAGGAAAGTCCAGGTGATGCAAATTCCAATAATAATTTATAAATACCCAGACTCCTAACCTTGTACCAAAGAACAGCGGCCATGGGTTCTTCTAAGCAGCTTCCTAACACTCTGAAAGTGGTTAAGGCCCACAATGCAGAAGAGGATATAAGACACGAGCAGAAGGACCCGGCTTCGCATGGGTATATTTCATCTATTTCTTTTAATGTTTCTGTGTGTCATTAAAAGATATCGACTATCCATAATAGTGACATCTACAGTACCCCACCGTACTGTCTTCTGAGCTGTGTATCTAATCCTATCCTGTGTGACACTGTCTGCTGAGCTGTGTATCTAATCCTATCCTGTGTGATACTGCCTGCTGAGCTGTGTATCTAATCCTATCCTGTGTGATACTGTCTGCTGAGCTGTGTATCTAATCCTATCCTGTGTGATACTGTCTGCTGAGCAGTTTATCTAATCCTATCCTGTGTGATACTGTCTGCTGAGCCGTGTATCTAATCCTATCCTGTGTGATACTATCTGCTGACTGGTGTATCTAATCCTATCCTGTGTTATACTGTCTGCTGAGCTGTGTATCTAATCCTATCCTGTGTGATACTGTCTGCTGAGCTGTGTATCTAATCCTATCCTGTGTGATACTGTCTGCTGAGCTGTGTATCTAATCCTATCCTGTGTGATACTGTCTGCTGAGCTGTGTATCTAATCCTCTCCTGTGTGATACTGTCTGCTGAGCTGTGTATCTAATCCTATCCTGTGTGATACTGTCTGCTGAGCTGTGTATCTAATCCTATCCTGTGTGATACTGTCTGCTGAGCTGTGTATCTAATCCTATCCTGTGTGATACTGTCTGCTGAGCAGTTTATCTAATCCTATCCTGTGTGATACTGTCTGCTGAGCCGTGTATCTAATCCTATCCTGTGTGATACTATCTGCTGACTGGTGTATCTAATCCTATCCTGTGTTATACTGTCTGCTGAGCTGTGTATCTAATCCTATCCTGTGTGATACTGTCTGCTGAGCTGTGTATCTAATCCTATCCTGTGTGATACTGTCTGCTGAGCTGTGTATCTAATCCTATCCTGTGTGATACTGTCTGCTGAGCTGTGTATCTAATCCTCTCCTGTGTGATACTGTCTGCTGAGCTGTGTATCTAATCCTATCCTGTGTGATACTGCCTGCTGAGCTGTGTATCTAATCCTATCCTGTGTGATACTGTCTGCTGAGCTGTGTATCTAATCCTATCCTGTGTGATACTGTCTGCTGAGCAGTTTATCTAATCCTATCCTGTGTGATACTGTCTGCTGAGCCGTGTATCTAATCCTATCCTGTGTGATACTATCTGCTGACTGGTGTATCTAATCCTATCCTGTGTTATACTGTCTGCTGAGCTGTGTATCTAATCCTATCCTGTGTGATACTGTCTGCTGAGCTGTGTATCTAATCCTATCCTGTGTGATACTGTCTGCTGAGCTGTGTATCTAATCCTATCCTGTGTGATACTGTCTGCTGAGCTGTGTATCTAATCCTCTCCTGTGTGATACTGTCTGCTGAGCTGTGTATCTAATCCTATCCTGTGTGATACTGTCTGCTGAGCTGTGTATCTAATCCTATCCTGTGTGATACTGTCTGCTGAGCTGTGTATCTAATCCTATCCTGTGTGATACTGTCTGCTGAGCTGTGTATCTAATCCTATCCTGTGTGATACTGTCTGCTGAGCGGTTTATCTAATCATATCCTGTGTGATACTGTCTGCTGAGCGGTTTATCTAATCCTATCCTGTGTGATACTGTCTGCTGAGCGGTGTATCTAATCCTATCCTGTGTGATACTATCTGCTGAGCTGTGTATCTAATCCTATCCTGTGTGATACTGTCTGCTGACTGGTGTATCTAATCCTATCATGTGTGATACTGTCTACTGAGCGGTGTATCTAATCCTATCCTGTGTGATACTGTCTGCTGAGCGGTGTATCTAATCCTATCCTGTGTGATACTGTCTGCTGAGCGGTGTATCTAATCCTATCCTGTGTGATACTGTCTACTGAGCTGTGTATCTAATCCTATCATGTGTGATACTGTCTGCTGAGCTGTGTATCTAATCCTTGCTGAGCTATGTATCTAATCCATTGTGATACTGTCTGCTGAGCTGTGTATCTAATCCTTGCTGAGCTATGTATCTAATCCTATCCTGTGTGATACCGTCTGCTGAGCTGTGTATCTAATCCTATCCTGTGTGATACTGTCTGCTGAGCTGTGCATCTAATATCCTATCCTGTGTGATACTGTCTGCTAAGCTGTGTATCTAATCCTATCCTATGAGATACTGTCTGCTGAGCTGTGCATGTCGTCGTGTAGCCCTAGCCTAAAGCTGACTTACAGCAGTGAAGAAAAATTACTGGGTTGTTATGGAAACCTGGAGTTAAACTGTGTGTATGTGGAGACTAAGGGCCTGCAAGCTTCTATTGACTGATAAGGGACATGTGACCGTGTGCATGGCAGTTCGGGGCTTGTATTGGCTAATGCAAGTAATTTTTTGGGAATATCTCATGAACGGTACGTCCTACAGAGATGAGACCAGCTCTAAAACCTCCCCGGACACCTGTTGTACCTGTGTGTCAAATTCGGTGAAGATCGGTCCAGTCGTTTGGTCGCGAATAAAGAACAGACAGACAGAAACTCATTTTTATATATGAAAATGTTCAGGTTATCATTTCATCAGTTCAAAATATAACTAAGAAATGGCAGTTAAAGGGAACAGGGGAGGTCAAGAGAAGGTCTGGAAGACCAAGAAAAATTTCAGAGAACTGCTCGTAGGATTGCTAGAAAGGAAATCAGAACCCCTGCTTGACTGCAAAAGACCTTCAGGAAGATTTAGCAGAATCTGGAGTTGTGGTACATTGTTCTACTGTCCAGCGACACCTGCATAAATATGGCCTTCATAGAAGAGTCATCAGAAGAAAACCTCTCCTGTGTCTTCACCACAAAATTCTGTGTCAGAAATTTGCATAAGAACATCTAATCAAGCCTGATGCATTTTGGAAACAAGTCCTATGCACAGATGAGGATAAAATGGAAGTCTTTGGCCACAAATAGCAAATTTATATTTGGAGAAAAAATGGCACAGAATTTCAAGAAAAGAACACTTCTCCAACCATTAAACATGGAGGTGGATCAATCCTGCTTTGGGGTTGTGTTGCAGCCAATGGCACCAGGAACATTTCAGGGGTAAAGAGAAGAATGGATTCAATGAAATTCTAGCAAATTCTGGAAGCAAACATAACACCAACTGTAAAAAAGGTGAAGCTGAAAAGAGGATGGTTTCTACAAATGGAGAATGATCCTAAACACCCCTCAAAATCCACAACAGAAGACCTCAAAAGGTTCAAGCTAAAGGTTTTACCATGACCCTCACAGTCCCCTGATCTGCTGAAGGTTTTACCATGGTCCTCACAGCGCTCTGATCTGCTGAAGGTTTTACCATGGCCCTCACGGTCCCCTGATCTGCTGAAGGTTTTACCATGGTCATCACAGTCTCCTGATCTGCTGAAGGTTTTACCATGGCCCTCACAGTCTCCTGATCTGCTGAAGGTTTTACCATGGCCCTCACAGTCCCCTGATCTGCTGAAGGTTTTACCATGGCCCTCACAGTGCTCTGATTTGCTGAAGGTTTTACCATGGCTCTCACAGTCCCCTGATCTGCTGAAGGTTTTACCATGACCCTCACAGTTCCCTGATCTGCTGAAGGTTTTACCATGGTCATCACAGTCCCCTGATCTGCTGAAGATTTTACCATGGCCCTCACAGTCCACTGATCTGCTGAAGGTGTTACCATGGCCCTCACAGTCCCCTGATCTGCTAAAGGTTTTACCATGGTCATCACAGTCCCCTGATCTGCTGAAGATTTTACCATGGCCCTCACAGTCCCCTGATCTGCTGAAGGTGTTACCATGGCCCTCACAGTCCCCTCATCTGCTGTAGGTTTTACCATGGCCCTCACAGTCCCCTGACCTGAAAATCATTGAAAATCTGTGGATAGACTTTAAAAGAGCAGAGCATGCAAGACGCCCAGGAATCTCACAGAACTGGAAGACGTCTGCAAGGAAGAATCAATGAAAATCCCCCCAACAAGAACTGAAAAACTCTCGGCTGCTACAAAAAGCATTTGCAAGCTGTGATACTAACCAAAGGGGGTGCTACTAGGAACTAACCATGCAGAGGACCCGAAGCAAAACTTCTCCTTTTTTATTTTGAAAATGTAAAAGATGAAAATAAAAAATAGCTTTTGTTAAAAATGCAAAAGTTTTGTAATGTGTAATCTTTTGGAGATTATTTCATCTTCAACTTACTTAACTTTTCACAGTAACAGTAATTTTGACCCGGGTGCCCAAACTTTTGCATGCAACTGTTTCTATTTCTCTATCACCATCTCATATATATCTACTGTATCTCTATCTAATATATAAAGCTGAGTGTATGTATGTCCGCTAAAGGAATCCGCACTGTCGCATTTACAATCACGAAATTTGGCACACAGGTACATCAGGTGTCCAGGAAGGTTTTAGTCTCAGCTCTCTAGCACGTACCGTTCCTGAGATATTCCCAAAAAATGCATTAGGGAATAGAAGCCTGGTCACATGACCCTTATCAGCCAATAGAAGCTCGCAGGTTCTTAGTCTCCACATACACACAGTTTTACACCAAGTTTCCATAACAACCCAGCCATTTTTCTTCACTGCTGTAGGTCAGCTTTAAAGGGGCAGGGCACTGTGGATGACACTGTTAAGGTTGCGGAGTGCTGTGGAGGTCGCAGTTAAGGGGGCAAGTAGGGTGGCCATTTAGGCCACCCTCAAAAGACGGACTTAAAAACCCCACCCCCAGGTCCCTCTAAGCCATGAACCCTGAATCGGTTAGGCCACGCCTCCTCCCACTCTGCAGCCGACGGGGATTGAAAAAATGAGCTCACGTTCAGACAGCACAGTGCTGCGGTCTGAGAGTGAGCTGTTCAAAAGGACATCCCTGTGTCCGTCCAGGCCCTGAAAGCCGGACTGTCTGGCCTAAAACCAGACCTCTGGCCACCCTAGGGGCAGGCTGCTGTGGAGGTCACAGTTAAGGGGACGGTCCACTATGGAGGTCAGTGTTAAGAGGCAGATTGCTGTAGAGGCCACTGTTAAGGGGACGGGGTGTTGTGGAAATCACTGTTAAAGAGATGGGGTACTGTGGAGGTCACTGTTAAAAGGGCAGGATGCTGTGGAGGTCACTGTTAAAGGGGCGGGCTGCTGTGGAGGTCACTGTTAAGGGGGTGGGATGCTGTGGAGGTCACTGTTAAAGGGGTGGGTGCTGTGGTGGTCTCTGTTAAGTGGGCAGGGAAAGGTGGAGGTTGCAGTTAAGGGGGACGGTCTGCTATGGGGGTCAGTGTTAAGGGGCAGGGTGCTGTAGAGGTCACTCTTAAAGGGGCAGGGTGTTGTGGAGGTCACATTTTAAGGGAACAGAGCTCTGTGGAGGTCACTGTTAAGGGGGCGGGTTATTGTGAAAATCACTGTTAACGAGACAGGGTACTGTGGAGGACACTAATAAATGGACGGCCGCTGTGGAGGTCACTGTTAAATGGATCGCTGTGGAGGTCACTGTTAAAGGGATCGCTGTGGATGTTACTGTTAAGGGGGCAGGCTGCTGTGGAGGTCACTGTTAAAGGGGCAGGGTACTGTAGATGTCACTGTTATAATGGATACTGTCGATATCTTTTAACGACACACAGAAACATTAAAATAAATAGATGAAATATATCAGTGCGAAGCCGGGTCCTTCTGCTAGTCTATCATATTTCTACAAGCTGTGATCCGTTTGGTGATTTGAGAATCCACGCTGACTTAATTGCTTCTAAAATTTATACTAATAGAGGTTAACCAGTTGGTGGCTGGATAAAATAAAACAAAGTACAGTCACTTTGTTTGTGGGACAGGAAGTAGTTGACAGTTACAATTGCCAGGCTTCTCTGCCAGGGGCAGCTCCTCCTCTTCCCTCTTTTAGCTCCTACTGGTAACCAATCACAGTGAAGTAACCTCTTCAAGGACAATCTAACAAACAGGGAGTAATTTGCCTCCACTGACATGACCCCTTTATTCCCATGTGGCCATGTCTGTGGATTTGGCTTCTCATACCTTCAGACTCCCCTTCTTGCAGTATTGGGTCACTATACAAATATTGGGGGGTTCAATGCAGATGCCAAAGAAAGTGATCAGGTTCTCGTGCTTCAGCTCGCGGATCTGGAATGTGATGGACACAGAATTACCATTTATAAACAATTGAAAAGATAATTCTACAATTGTAAATCTTGCTGAAAAGACTGGATACAATTGTATGCAGCTGAAGATTCTTAAAGGTACACACACCCTTAGGCCACAGCACTGTGTCCATATTGCAGTCTGGGAACCAGGGATCCACAAAATATGGACACTTTCCGCGTGCAATCCACAATTTTTCTCACTCCCACAATACATTCTATAGTTTGCGGATTGAACACGGATGCAAAATACGGCCTTAAAACTTCTCATTCTTGTCCACTTGTGACTATAGCATGTGAGTGATCACTAATGGGATTGCAAAAACCATATACAAAAAATGTCTCACCATACGGAATTCCTTCATTACGGACGGCTTCCTGGCGTGAGATACGGCTGTTTGGTCGGCGAGATACTTAAGGGAAACAATATTACCCTAAAATGCATAGAACAAAGGTCTTTATCTCAATTTTATTCCATGGTATGCTCCAGTCACCTCCAGAGCAGACTTCAAAAATCATCCCTCCAAGAATATGATCTGTGAATGCGGCTCTGACTGTGACTAGAGGACATGACAAGTACATGATGTACAGAGGGGTCAATACCTGGTAAACACCGATGCTGCAGTAAATGATCTCTTTGCCTTGCTTGTCCATGAATCCGGAGCTCTGATTGCTGGAAATGTTGGCGCTGGACCCGAGACTCTCCAGCCCCTTGGATGGAGTGCTCAAAGGTGTCCCAAGAATCATCTGTGTAAAGCAGAGAGAAGGGACAAGCCCATGTCCACCATCAAACGGCCATTAATATTCATTAAAGGGGTCATCCTGGGTGTAACAATGACGGCCAGTCCATAGGATTGGATGAAAGTTCTCAAATAGCAGAAAAGGGAGATATTGCACTTCTGGTGACGTCAACCAGCCCGGTGTAGACTGGAGCATCTCTAGTGCTCTTACACGCAGGAGTCTAATTCATGCACTTAAAAGAGCGTCTCTGAGACACCTCGTTAAGTCACCGACCAGAGGAGATTACATTCATGATTTAGTCTTTACTAATGGGAATCTGGTGTCTGAGGTTAAGGTGGAAGAGCATTCGGCTTCCTGTGACCTCCAGCGTTCATACAATACTGTGAGACTGCCAGACTTTAGACGGACTAATTGTAAGGAAATGGGGGGGGGGGGGGGGGGGTAAAAAAACTGAATTAAAAGGATTAGCCGTTCTCCAATATTGATGACCTCAGGATAGGTCATCAATATCAGATCAGTGAGGGTCCAACTCCCGACACCCCATTCTCTTCACTGTGTTCCTGCTCGCCATCAACATTGCGGCAGCAAGCATTATCATAACAGCTCCTCTGTCCCCATTCACGATCAATACAGAATATGTAATGTATGTACACAGTAACTCCAGCAGCAGAATAATGAATGCAGCTCTGGAGCATAATACAAGCTGAAGATTTTTTAATTTCTTTGGTATAAGTATTTTATCAGGTAGGAAAGGACAGCTGTCGATCAATTTATGTAAGAAAGTCGCAAATTGATGCACAAGCCATATTTACAAAATACTGTAAGTTGCAACTCTCTGCTTCTAGCATCACTTACCAAAAGTGATAGGAAAGGGGGCTCATCATAGCAGGAGGGGACATGGCGCAAATGATCGTTCAAATCTATGCCAGCTAGCACTAATAGCGCTATTACTTTACAAATCTTACCCTATCAGAACACTATGTGTGTTCTTCTAGGGCCCCTAGGGAGGGTAGGCATGATAGATGTAGTTGCAAATAGCAAATGTTAACTAGTGAACGCAATACTAAACTGGACACACTATGGACACACTATTGACACACTATGGCACTCTGTGGGCATTGTAGGGCCCTATATAAAGCATGGCATGTTCTGGGCATTGTTGCTGGGACACTGGTCCACTTACACTGAGCTTAAACAAGTACACGTATCTCAAAAATATGTCATATAATGTAACTTCAATGTGAATGAAGTATAGAACTGGCCATTGTTTGGCACGATGTGGTTACTTTTTGCCTTCATGTGAGCACTGCCAGACACTGCGTAAGTGAAGCATGACATTCTGAGCAACCTGGTATACTGAATATACGGTACTGCCTTATGGCAATGCAATGCATGCTCTACCTATTTGAGCACTATTTATGCTTGCACCACTTATCTTAGTACTTTATGTGCGCACTACTTATCTGAGCACTATTTATCTGATCAGTACTTTTATTGGAAACAATTTATCTGATCAGTACTTATCTAGACAGTATTTATGTGATAAGTACTTATCTGGGCACTATTTGTATGTGCACTAAATATCTGAGCACTATTTATTAGTCTTACAGTTGCAAGAAAAAGTATGTGAACCCTTTGGAATGATATGGATTTCTGCACACATTGGTCATAAAATGTGATCTGATCTTCATCTAAGTCACAACAATAGACAATCACAGTCTGCTTAAACTAATAACACACAAAGAGTTAAATGTTACCATGTTTTTATTGAACACACCATGTAAACATTCACAGTGCAGGTGGAAAGAGTATGTGAACCCCTAGACTACTGACATCTCAAAGAGCTAATTGGAGTGAGGTGTCAGCCAACTGGAGTCCAATCAATGAGATGAGATTGGAGGTGTTGGTTACAGCTGTCCTGACCTATAAAAAACACACACGAGTTCTGGGTTTGCTTTTCACAAGAAGCATTGCCTGATGTGAACGATGCCTCGCACAAAAGAGCTCTCAGAAGACCTACGATTAAGAATTGTTGACTTGCATAAAGCTGGAAAGGGTTATAAAAGTATCTCCAAAAGCCTTGCTGTTCAGTCCACGGTAAGACACATTGTCTATAAATGGAGAAAGTTCAGCACTGCTGCTACTCTCCCTAGGAGTGGCCGTCCTGTAAAGATGACTGCAAGAGCACAGCGCAGACTGCTCAATGAGGTGAAGAAGAATCCTAGAGTGTCAGCTAAAGACTTACAGAAGTCTCTGGCATATGCTAACATCCCTGTTAGCGAATCTACGATACGTAAAACACTAAACAAGAATGGATTTCATAGGAGGATACCACAGAGGAAGCCACTGCTGTCCAAAAAAAAACATTGCTGCACGTTTACAGTTTGCACAAGAGCACCTGGATGTTCCACAGCAGTACTGGCAAAATATTCTGTGGACAGATGAAACCAAAGTGGAGTTGTTTGGAGGAAACACACAACACTATGTGTGGAGATAAAGAGGCACAGCACACCAACATCAAAACCTCATCCCAACTGTGAAGTATGGTGGTGGGGGCATCATGGTTTGGGGCTGCTTTGCTGCATCAGGGCCTGGACGGATTGCTATCATCGAAGGAGAAATGAATTACCAAGTTTATCAAGACATTTTGCAGGAGAACTTAAGGCCATCTGTCCACCAACTGAAGCTCAACAGAAGATGGGCGCTGCAACAGGACAACGACCCAAAGCATAGAAGTAAATCAACAACAGAATGGCTTAAACAGAAGAAAATCCGCCTTCTGGAGTGGCCCAGTCAGAGTCCTGACCTCAACCCGATGGAGATGCTGTGGCATGACCTCAAGAAAGCGATTCACACCAGACATCCCAAGAATATTGCTGAACTGAAACAGTTCTGTAAAGAGGAATGGTGAAGAATTACTCCTGACCGTTGTGCACGTCTGATCTGCAACTACAGGAAACGTTTGGTGGAAGTTATTGCTGCCAAAGGAGGGTCAACCAGTTATTATATCCAAGGGTTCACATACTTTTTCCACCTGCAGTGTGAATGTTTACATGGTGTGCTCAATAAAAACATGGTTACATTTAACTCTTTGTGTGTTATTAGTTTAAGCAGACTGTGATTGTCTATTGTTGTGACTTAGATGAAGATCAGATCACATTTTATGACCAATTTGTGCAGAAATCCATATCATTCCAAAGGGTTCACATACTTTTTCTTGCAACTGTATCTGGGCATTATTTTTATGAGCACTATTATGTGTGCATTTTGAACTACTGTAGTTATGTAAGCTAATTATCTGAGCCGAATTCATTAGGAGGCCTGTGCCCCTTAATAAATTGGGCTCATTCTGCACCAAAAGGCTTTACACTAGGACTGTATTTGTGACACCAGTGTTATTACATCCTCCCTGTGTCGTTTCTCACCTTGCTTCCTTTAAGAATGGAGATGTCTTCATACTTAATTTGCCACCAGGAATCATCAGAAAATTGTCTCCTAAGTTTCCCCTTCTGAACAAGGAGGAATAACACAATAATGAGCCCAGCCACAGCGGTGACGATGAGGGTGGCGATCAGCCCCACAACCGGACTGTCTGAAACATGCAAGCATATAATGGGTTAATCATCAACCTGAATTCTTTTTAAGTCTCTCAGAGGTGTAAGGATATGCTATAAACTTGTGACAGGTACAGGTATCACGTCTGAGACCCTCACCTATCAGGAGAATGGGGGTCCCGTAACTCTACGGCCACTATCCCATTACAGAGTGCCTCCGGGATTTATAGCACAGCCAGACAGAACGTTTCAGAAAAACCTCTATTCATCCAATACCAGGACAGTCTTATACCATGGGGGGCAGGTGCTGGGGGGGGGTGTAGAGGATACTTACTAGTTATGGTTATTTTACAGAGCTCATTACTGAACCCACAGTCCGGTCGGTCTTTAGGACGATTCGACCCCGGCCAGCTGATTTGCGAGAAGGCGTTTGTAGGCCTGAAGAAACGACAAGAATACGGTTACTTCATTATTGAAACACCAGTTAAAGCGCTAGAGCGCTCTCATAGAGCCTCTGGGGGTCGTAGATACTATTGGTAATATACAGATGTAGACAATGTTAACTTGAAACGTAAAGTCTTAAAGGGAGTCTGTCATCAACATTTCACATTCTACACTGCTTATATGGCCTTCTTGCACACACACACGATCATATCGGTACCTTTTGTTGTTAGTCTTATTTTCTAAAGTTGCAAAAATAAGGTTTTAATGGTATGCAAATGAGGACTTGCCAGTGCCCAGGGCGGCGTTCTGGCTGTAAGTGCCCAGGCCCATTGGCATTTTGCGTTCCGAACTCCTCCCCAGCCTCGTCTGGCCAGCTCCGGAGATCCCAGGCGTGCACAGTTTACTGCCAGGGCCAGGCATGTTCCTTTGCAGCAGTGCACATGCCCGGGCCCGGCTCAAAACACTAGTGCAGAGCACTGAGAGGGTCAGCCATAATCGTAGTCAGGGACAGGCTGAGGTCAGGGCAGGCAGAGTTTGTGCTTAACTGTAAATGGTTTGAGGTCAGAGAAGACAGTGAAGGGTCAATACAGAAGTAAGACACAAGTCAGGTAGCAGATGTCGGTGCACAGGGAGCACACCTTTGCATCAACTAGCAAGCTAAGTAACCTATTGCTCAGGCACCTTCCCACAGAGAAAGGTGCCTTAAAGGCTATGTACACCTTTGGTGCCATTTTTTCTTATTTTTGCATTGTACTAATTTGGAGCTAAATATCATTTTTTCAATTGGTCTTTATTAAAAATAGTGAGCCGTTTTCCCTGCACAGCTTTGAGTTTATCTACTAGCAGGAACTGTATTTTCTCTCTGCTCCGTCAGGCAGGGAGCTGACAGGCTCTTTATCTCTGCTCTCTGACCTGATAAACACTCATTAAAGCTCAATTCTTATATAACTGATAGGAATGTGGCTTAAATAAGCTTTATGACATTTTAGTAATTTAGAGATAAGGGTTATTAGATGACCGGCACAAAGTACAAATGAAAGTACCATTCACACAACTAGAAAAACTGTTAACCCTTTGTAAAAGAAAGGCTCAATATTATTAATAAAGACCAATTGGAAAAAAAATTTTTAGCCCAAAATGAGTAAAATGCAATCAGAAAAAATAAATAAAAATAAATTGTCACTAAAGTTGTATAAAGCCTTTAAGTGCCACACGGTTGCCAGGCACTGGCTGGTGAAGTTGAGGGTGTGTGCACTGGTCCCTTAAGAGCCGGTGACAAGCATGCTGAGAATGCCATATGAGCAGGAGAGGAGGAGGTACCTTGCTGGCAAGCAGGCTGGAGAGAAAGAGAGAGAGAGGACCCAGCAGCTGGACCCCCCCCCAAGGAAGAAGACTGTGGGAGGCGAGCCCAGGCCACCGAGCAGAGTAGACGGGACAGATGGATATTCTTTATATGAACACTGTTAATGAGCATTAATTATCTGGGCACTACCTATCTGATCACTATTTATCTGATCATTATTTAAATGAGCACTCTTTATATGAGCACTACTTATCTGATTCCGGATACTACTTATCTGAGCCCCGTTTATCTCAGCACATTTATCTGAGCTCTGTTTATCTGGGCAATACTCATCTGGGTACTATTTATCTGAGAACTACTTATCTGAGCATTACTTATTGGAGCACTATTCATCTTAGTACAATTTATGTAATCACTACTTATCTGAACACTCCTTATCTGAGCACTACTTATCTGAGCACTACTTATCTGGGCACCACTTATACGAGCACTTTATCTGAGCACTACTTATCTGGGCACCACTTATACGAGCACTTTATCTGAGCACTACTTATCTGGGCACCACTTATACGAGCACTTTATCTGAGCACTACTTATCTGGGCACCACTTATCTGAGCACTACTTATCTGGGCACCACTTATACGAGCACTTTATCTGAGCACTACTTATCTGCACACTATTTATATGAACACGACCTATCTGGACATTATTTTTCTGGCCACTACTTATCTGGGCACTATTTGTTTAGACATTATTTATATGAGCACTACTTATCTGGGTAGGTACTATATATCTGGGAACTACCCCAAACTATAGCATTATATACCAATATATAAATGGTCATTCGTAGAGTAAGGCAAATGTTGCTGAGGGTCAAAGACACTGCGCTCTGTGTGTATGGCACTAGAAGGGGGTGCACATACATTGGCCATGTAGTGTCCAGACATATTACATACCTGATCTCATTCCTGTAGCTGTCATATTGCAGAACAGGAACAAAACTAGAAAAGTTACCGACCAGCTGCAGGTCATAGACTAAATAGTTGATGAATCGCTCTCCATTCTTATCAATGCTCAGCAGCCCGGTCACCCCTGCACAAAAGATAACACAGACGTATCACTACACCATACAGACATATAAAAGTTGCCATATAATAATATTTCACCATTGAATGTGGCTAGGAGGAGTATTTCATCCAGCCAGCCATAAAATTACCAAACAGCTCAGTCTCATTGTATCCTTTAAGGATTTCCACAACGGCTTGTCCATCCGTGATATTACGCCCCTGCTTAAGAACTTCCTGCAAGCCCAAGGCATAGAGTAAGATAGAGTCATGGAGGTAAGCGGCGTAGGGGCTAACCTGCAATGCAAATATTAACTAAAATTCTCTGGTTGAAGAGCACTGCCATCTGCTGGCTGTCAATTGTGATTACAAATGAGGAGAAGATCAGTTTAATGAGGAGGTACCTGGTCTTCAGACTCAATTTCACTGTAGAATGGGGGACCTTTCAGCTTGTCGTACACCTGCTTCATGAAAGACGTATAGCTGTAGGAGGAGTTCACTGCTATCAAGAGGACAGATTCGTAAGCCCGGACAGCAGTCTGATTTCTTTCATTGATCAAGGTGTCCTTCCAAAAAGTTTCCTGAAAATAAATGTGCAATTGAAATCAAACTTACTGTCTACAGCGAGCACAGTGACTGGTCTGTTATCAATACCCGTGGGTTTGCAACATTTTGATGCCGCTGTATTACATAATCCCACAAAGAAATGCAGCTCCAAATCCCTGCCTTGGACATAGAAGTAAATGCTAAAAGTTTATTTGCCTACTGCTACCACTAGGAGGAGCTCAGGAGCTTACTGTATACTGTTTTATAATTCAGGACAATGTCTATATAATTTGCAATGCATTCATAAGCTTACCCTAGTGGTGGCTGTAGGCTTTAATAATAATAATAATATAGTATGCAGAAAGCTCCTGAGCTCCACCTAGTGGTGGCTGCAGGTGTAAATAAAAACACAGTATACATTAAGCTTCTAGGCTCCCCCTAGTGGTGGCTACAGACCTCAATAACAACACAGTATACATTAAGTTCCTGAGCTCCCAGTAGTGGGGGTTGCCCCCGCCCCCCATCCCGTTATGGTGACTGCAGGCCAGGCCTCAATAATATCACAGTATGCAGTAAGTGAGCTGCAGGCCTGTAAATTAAAGGGGTTTTCAACCCCTTTAATGAACCCCCAAATGCCTGGGCCCCTCATATCGGTGATACTTACCCCACTCCCCGGCACCCGTGTCACTTATGATCCCCGTACGGACACTGCTGCATCATCAGTGATGCTAGGGAGGCTTGTCCCCGTCGCAGCCTGCTATTGGCTGTCAATTGCATAACTCCCCCCCCCCCCAATCGCTGGATGTTTTGAAACGCGCAGCAGGGAGATGCAGCAGCGGCTGCGCGGGGATCAGAAGCGACATGGGTGCCAGGGAGTGGAGTAAGTATAACCGATATGAGGGCCCCAGGCATTAGGGGGGTCATTATAGGGATTGGATAAGCCCTTTAACACAGTGTATGCAAGCTTGTTACCTTCCTTAGTGGTGACCTCAGACCTTGATAATAACACATTAAACTCCTGAGCTCTACCTAGCACTGACTGCAGGATGACAAAAAGTTATTATTTACTGTATGTCTATGACTATACCGGGGATTTGGAGCTCTGAATAAGGACACCACATCTGAATCAATATCTTAACACAAGAAGAACTACAGCTACATGTGAGCAAATTTAATACTGATAAAGCCCCGGGCCCAGATGGCATACATCCACGGGTACTGAGGGAACGGAGCTCAGTAACTAATTGACTATTTTATCTCATCTTCTTATACTCTCTTGTAACAGGGTCAGTGCCACAGGACTGGAGGATGGATGATGTGGCACCAATACTTAAAAGGTAAAACAGTGGAACCGTGTAACTTTTGTCCGGTAAGTCTCTGGTATGTAAAATATTTGACTGTATTCTACAAGATGAGCTACAGAAGCATATATCAGTGAATACGTTAATAACTGATAACTAGCAAAAGTTCATGTAAAAAATAGGTTGCGACTAACCAGCAGGCTGGGTTTCTATATGAAGTTGAATGAAAATCTGAATGTTGCTCATGTGTAGTGATGGACGAACATTGGTCGCGACGATTCGCGAACGCAATCAAATGTTCGCGAACCGCAAGTTCATGGCAGGCCCCATTTACTTTAATGGCAGGCGAACCTGAAAAACCTTCAGGTCATTATTGCAGCCACCAAATACTTACAAGAAGTGCACAAATCGTCCCACAACATGGACAGTGACATACCAGAGGGGGATCAATGGCAAAAATTCCCACAAAAAATATGTATTTTAATCAGGGGCCATTTTTATGCATCTTAAAAGGGAAACAGGCGAGTACAGGCCCCAAACATTAGGCATTCACCGGACAGAAAATATCAAGTGATTATGTGGCTGGAGGTATATTAAACGGTCAATGGATATTAATTTTACTGCAGGCCAGTACAAATACAGATCAAATACATATGTTTAAAATAACAAAAAATACAAAATTGGATTAAAATCATTGCTAATGAAACCCTCCCCTCTCCAGAGCAGGGACTCCTAAGCTGAACTAGAGTCCCGACACCCTCCCCTCTCCAGAGCAGGGGGTGCCTGGTTTAATGCTCGGGTTCTCCCATTGACTTCCATTGTGCTTGGGTGCTACTCGAGCACACAAGCACTTTGGTGCTCGACCAACACTAATCTTTACTGGAAGCACTGGAGTCTACAATGATCTGTACTGGGAGCAGTGGAGACCACAAGGATCTTTACTGGAAGCAGTGGAGACCACAAGGATCTGTACTGGAAGCAGTGGAGACTACAAGGATCTGTACTAGGAGTAGTGGAAACCACAAGAATGTATATTGGGAGTAACGGTGACCACAAGGATCTGTACTGGGAGCAGTGGAGACCACAAGGATCTGTACTGGGAGCAGTGGAGACCACAAGGATCTGTACTGGGAGCTGTGGAGACCACAAGGATCATACTGGGACCAGTGGAGACTACAATGATCCGTACTGGGGGCAGTGGAGTCCACAAGTCTCTTTATTGAAAGCAGTGGAGACTACAATGATCTGTACTGGGAGCAGTGGAGACCACAATGATCTGTACTGGTAGCAGTGGAGACTACAAGAATCTATATTGGGAGTAACGGTGAACACAAGGATCTGTACTGGGAGCAGTGGAGACCACAAGGATCTGTTATGGAAGCAGTGGAGACCACAAGGATCTGTTATGGAAGCAGTGGAGACCACAAGGATCTGTACTGGGAGCAGTGGAGACCACAAGGATCTGTTATGGAAGCAGTGGAGACCACAAGGATCTGTACTGGAAGCAGTGGAGACCACAAGTATCTGTTATGGAAGCAGTGGAGACCACAATGATCTGTACTGGGAGCAGTGGAGACCAAAAGAATCTATATTGGGAGTAACGGTGAACACAAGGATCTGTACCGGGAGCAGTGGAGACCACAAGGATCTGTACCGGGAGCAGTGGAGACCACAAGGATCTTTACTGGGAGCAGTGGAGACCACAAGGATCTGTACTGGGAGCAGTGGAGACCACAAGGATCTGTACTGGGAGCAATGGAGACCACAAGGATCTGTACTGGGAGCAGTGGAGACCACAAGGATCTGTACTGGGAGCAGTGGAGACCACAATGATCTGTACTGGGAGCAGTGGAGACTACAAGAATCTATATTGGGAGTAACGGTGAACACAAGGATCTGTACCGGGAGCAGTGGAGACCACAAGGATCTTTACTGGGAGCAGTGGAGACCACAAGGATCTGTACTGGGAGCAGTGGAGACCACAAGGATCTGTACTGGGAGCAATGGAGACCACAAGGATCTGTACTGGGAGCAGTGGAGACCACAAGGATCTGTACTGGGAGCAGTGGAGACCACAAGGATCTGTACTGGGAGCAGTGGAGACCACAAGGATCTGTACTGGGAGCAGTGGAGACCACAAGGATCAGTGTCCATCCCGATTCTCCTTAATCTCTTTATCAGTGATTTTGCTGATTACACAACACTATGTAGGATACTGAGAACCCAGCTTGATGGTCAAATATCCCAGAGAGACCTCGGAGAGCTAGAAAGGGTTCAGAGACGGGCGACCAGATTATTAAACGGGAAGGAAGGTCCCAGCTGTGATGAGCGGCTCGTTCCGCCTAGAGGTGATGTTATGCTATTACGTGTGCGGTCAGAACTGGCACAGCATTTATTCATCCCAAGGACTTTACAAAGGACCAGGGACATTCATTAGAGCACAGGAAAGGATTCTTCACAGTTAGAGCAGTCACAGGATGGAATGCCCGACCCCAGGAGGTAGTAATGGCAGATACCACGTCAGGAATTCTAGCTAATGGCAAACAGCATTGAGGGTTATAGTTAATCTAATAATTAATATTGTATAATTGACCTTGATGAACCTGTGCTTTTTTTTTCTCCTGTGTAACTATGACATTGACTTTTAGGTCCTGATGCAAAATCTGTACTAGGGTCTCCGAAACTTGTGGCACTGCTGTTCCTGAGCGTCACCTACGGTTTTGTGGCCTCTACATGGTTGAGCTGCAATATCTCTACCTCCTACAGCTATCCCACTGCAGATATAATTGTTTTAATGATTGCAAATTGGGGGCCACTGCATGTTCCTCCCTGTCATGACCACTTACCTTCACTAAGCTAGAACCACAACCATCTGATCAGCAGCTAATGTGATTGTTTGTTGCCGGTTGGAAGTAATGGTCTGCAGCAGAATGCTCTGCCTTCAGAGATTCGGCCCCTCCACTGAGTCGAACGCAATCCCTATCACCTGAGGCACATCTCTTCTGAGGCACTTCTAGACAGTGTCCCTTTAAATGTAATCCTTTCCATCATAACCCTGCTCCACACTCACCAGGAATCCGCTGACTTCAAACTGCTGGATCATGATGAAGACGTACTGTCCGTTTATCAGCCCTGCCTTTCCGCTTCCAGCAGGATCAGCCTGGAGTTCTCAAAGTTTGCCACGAGTATGATGACTGGGAGGAAGGAAGAAAGATGCATTGTGATTGTCAGGCTGGGTTCACTCTGGTTTTTGAAATCCTGTAAAGTTCATTCTCCTTCATCCTTAGTGTCCTGCAACCCACCCATCTCTCAATACGAGGCAGTCTGCTCTTTCCCCCCTCTCACTAGCATCTCTCACAACAGAAAGATAGAAGCTGCAGCCGCATCCCCCCTCCTCCTCCTCTCTATCTACAATTTACTGTTTGGAAAGATTTTGAAAAGGGGCTGCAGACAAGGAAAGTAGAACTACAGGAAGGTGAGGAAGACACAATCATGTTTACATTGATGCAACAACCATTTATGACGATACTAGAGTAGAATAAAGGATAAAAAAAAAGAAAAAGACCGCTCGTTCAGCGCTGCAGGCATACAGATGAGTCTTCAGTATGGGCAGCACGGTGGCTCAGCGGTTAGCACTGGTGCCCTTGCGGCGCTGGGGTCCTAGGTTCGTATCCGACCAAGGACAACATCTGCATGAGTTTGTATGTTCTCCCCGTGTTTGCCTGGGTTTCCTCCAGGTTCTCTGGTTTCTCCCACACTCCAAAGACATCCTGATAGGGACCTTAGATTGTGAGCCCCATTGGGGACAGTTGGATGCTAATGTCTGTAAAGCGATGCGGGAATATAGTAGCGTATAAATAAGTGTTCTTTTATTCAATATCAGTCAACGCGTTTCAAGGGCGGAGCGCCCCCTTCATCAGGACAATATTACAGGAAGACATTTAGATGCATGGTTTTTAGTCACACTTTTAGGCGCGCTCATCTGAGGGGAAGGTTGGGGGCCGGATCGGGCGAGTGGCCAGGAGCGCGCGTGTTTTGCATAATGAGGTTCACTCGCGAAGAACTCTTTTCTCAGGCCTCGCTGCTACTGTTGTGGTACGGATTCATTGTGTTGCCTCCGCATTCCCACAGCAATTATTGTAGAGAGCACAGCTCAAAGCACAACATTGTCACCAAGGCGCTGAATTCGGCACCTTCTGCACATATATAGCGCCTTCTATGCGCATACCCCGCGATTACTGCGAGGTGCACTGCCTCGCAGTGTCAGTATGCTGAGTTAATAGTTGTTGGGCGCTCTCTTATCCCGGAGCGCTCGAGCTGTCAGTCTGGGGCGATCGCGTTCAGTGCAAGGACCGCCCCTGCTCGTTCCGTACCTATCGTTACCCGCAGGTAATCCTCGTTCGTTGCGGGATTTGCAAGGGCTTGACCGCATGGGTTTAGTGTCCTACAGGAAGAATGATCCATGGGTTCTTGTATCTATAGGAAAAAAAGGGAAGGGCAAAGGGAAGGTTTCAATGGGTTACTGAAAATATTATATAGGTTTATATCTTATTCTTTTAGCATCTCTGACCAATGCAGGGATAGAGATAAAATTTATACTAGAGAGATACATTAGAAAAACGACCATAATTAAAAAAGAGATACATAAAAATACAATAAATATATAAAGATAAAAAGCAACAAATTCATGGTTGCAAATTGCCTGCAATGTTAAGTACACATATATGGAGGCATATGTATGCACACACAGATTCCTGTATCTATGGTTCTCAGAGCATGTTTCTCTGCTACATATGGATTACATGCTCCAGCTCTTTTCTGCAATCCATTTGATTGGGATTAATGACATAATTAGGGATAAAAAAAAATCAATAATTGAAGATGGAAGGAAGGTCCGCACTTTATGTCATTTAAAATACAGCCTAGTATCTCTCTAGTATCAATTTTATCTCTTATCCCGGCATCGGTCAGATGCGCTAAAAGAATAAGATATAAACCTATATAATATTTTCAGTACCCATTGAAACCTTCCCCTTTGCCCTTCCCTTTTTTCCTATAGATACAAGAACCCATGGATCATTCTTCCTGTAGACACTAAACCCATGCGGTCAAGCCCCGCAATGAACAAGGATTACCTGCGGGTAACGATAGATACGGAACGAGCAGGGGCGGTCTTGCACTGAACGCGATCGCCCAAGAGAGCGCCCAACAACTATTAACTCATCATAATGACACTGCGAGGCACCAGATCCGGCCCCCAAACCTTCTGCAATGAACAGGACCGTGGTACGGGTTACACTGACGCCAAATTATGCAGCGGGTCAGGATATGGATATAATAGTCTATAGTTTTGTTTGTGACGCCAATTGCAGCATGCGCAGGGTATTGTCACAGGGCCCTTTAAAGGTGTTATAACTCACACCCCAGTTTAGGAATGCCAGAGTGGTGTAATGTCTCTGTATGGTAGTGGTAATTGTGTTAACGGTGTCTCCTACCTGGGTACGGCTGGACTCCTGGCTCCTGGCTCACTTGCAATAAAATGGAGTGTAGTGATAGGAGGAGTAATAGAGGGATTTTGCAGCAGAAATTGAGATCCAGACCTTTGGTAAAGTTCTAACTTGTCTTTACTGAGGGTAATTTTCATCCAAGCAAGGTACAGCTTTGTCTTAGGTCCCAGCAGGTATTGGCAATGGTTGGCAGGGATTTATCTTCTGCTCTATCACCTGGAGCTTGCAGGAAAGGGCGTCTGCTTTGTAGCTCTATACTGTGGCAGGAATTTGGCTTCTGCACTCTCTATCTTCTGCTGTCTGGGGACTGACTAGCTGAGGAGGAATATGGCTTCTCCTGGGTCTCTGGACTTTACTCACAGTTATCTTCACAGGGTAATGCTTTCGTCCTGGAACTGGAGTTTGTCTGCTTGCTTCATCCAGCCGAGGCTGCAGGGCTCAGGCTGGGGATTTGATCAATGTCTCAGCCGAGACAAGATCCTGGCTTTCTTCTCTATCTCAGGGAGCTCATAACATGCACACCCTACCCCCTAGCAGGGGGTGGGCTACACTCACTCTAACTTCCTTCTCTGCCCATGCTGCAGGATATGGACAAAGCCCACTTTGCTCACAGAGGGGGAGCTAAGCTGGAACGAACGATTCCAGCTTAGATGTACTAAACTGAACCTAGGTCCTTGCTAACACATTGCTGCCACCTGCTGGTGAACATGGAAATTACAGCAATTTACATTTAACATGGTTTATAATACACAGTTGTGAGGATATAATGTAAAATTACATCAGGTGACCAGGCTAAGGCTCTTAAGAGATTGTAGCAGGGTAAAAGACTTTAGTAACACAACTCTGGGGTGTTACACTTCGCCTCAGATGAGCGCGCCAAAAGTGTGATTTAAACCATGCAGCATGTATCTAAATATCATCCTGTAATATTGTCCTGATGAAGGGGGTGCTCCGCTCTTGAAACGCGTTGACTGATATTGAATAAAAGAACACTTATTTATACTGAAGACTCATCTGTATGCCTGCAGAGCCGAACAAGCGGTCTTTTTCTTTTGTTCATCCTTTATTCTACAAGCAATTCTCCTGGAGCTCGTGAACGAGACGGGGGAAGACCGGGCAGCAGCAAGGCATTCCCTAGGCTGGTGGGGTTAGATACCAGCAAGGCACAAATAGCTGTTGTGACTCTTCACAACAGTTTTCAGTAAGCGCAATAAGCACTGTACACTTTTATGACATAAGACGGTACTGCACATGAGGCGCTGTGTTCTTTGTTTTATTCTTATATGTTACTTAAAGTCAGATATTGCATACATCAGGTCAATCAGAAGACGTTTTGTTAAAAGACCCAAAAATGCATACCCTCCAACTTTTATAAAGAGGTACAGAAGGCCCAGGAGCATAGCTAAAGAGGGGACAACAGGGCCTGTGTGCCAGGTACAGAGTAGATGAATGGGACAGAAAGCTAAATATTTGCCCCGGGTGAATGAAAGTCTAGTTACGAATGCCACAGGTGCCCCTAATGCCTGGCACAGAGATGTACAGTGTCGGGAAAATTCAACACTGTGCCAGAAATCCACCTATAAAGTAGCCACCATATAGGGCCATGGATGTCCTTGTTCTGTATGCCTCCTATAGTGTCTGCCATACATCTCAAAATACTCAACCCACACGACAAGACAAAGTAACTGACATTAGTTCGCAGCCAAAGGATCATTGGTATTTCCTAACCTTGCTACATGTATCAGTGTAATAGCAGGAAACAATGGACTTCTAAATGCAGCTCTGGATGTGAGTGGGGTATCAGACCTGATGTATTTCTGTTACCTCTAGCGAGTGAAGCCACTGATCTGAGAGCCTCCCGCCAGACTGTCTGGGTTTGCTGTTTCGTATTTCATCTTCACGGTGATGGTGAAGTTTACAACCAGCTGATTTTCAGTAACGTCCACAGTTCATCTATTTTGTCCCACGTCGACTCCGCGGCTGATCCTCCAAACAAGGCGACATATTCCCAATTAAAATATTTCAAGGTTTTCTCCAGAGCATCAGATATTCGCTGGAGAGGGGAAATTATTTTGATGTAGGTGTTATAAATTCGGTTGTTACTAAGCTTCGGGGTGTGACTTACAAAGCCAAACATTGGAATATTCCAAGATGAGACCAGCAAGCCTGTGACCTGCGTACAGAAGGAGAAGAGGATCAGGCTAAGGGAAGAACCTGGCTCAAATGTATTAGAGTTTTCAGCTGCTGGTCTAAAGCCCAAGACTACTGTACTACTCAAGACTGCTCTACTGACCAGGACTACTCTACCATGCAACAAGGCTCTACTGCCTAAGACTGGTCCACTGCTCAAGACTACTCTACTGACTAAAAGACTGCTCTACTAAGACTGCTCTACTGCTCAAGACTACTCTACTGACCAGGACTACTCTAACATGCAACAGGGCTCTACTGCCTAAGACTGGTCTACTGCTCAAGACTACTCTACTGACTAAGATTGCTCTACTGCACAAGGCTACTCTACTGGCTAAGACTGCTCTACTGCCCAAGACTGCTCTACTGCCCAAGACTGCTCTACTGCCCAAGCCTGCTCTACTGGCCAGGACTACTCTACCAGGCAACAAGGCTCTAACTGCCTAAGACTGGTCTACTGCTCAAGACTACTCTACTGACTAAGACTGCTCTACTAAGACTTCTCTACTGCTCAAGACTGCTCTACTGACCAGGACTACTCTAACATGCAACAGGGCTCTACTGCCTAAGACTGGTCTACTGCTCAAGACTACTCTACTGACTAAGACTGCTCTACTGCACAAGACTACTCTACTGGCTAAGACTGCTCTACTGCCCAAGACTGCTCTACTGCCCAAGACTGCTCTACTGCCCAAGCCTGCTCTACTGGCCAGGACTACTCTACCAGGCAACAAGGCTCTACTGCCTAAGACTGGTCTACTGCTCAAGACTACTCTACTGACTAAGACTGCTCTACTAAGACTTCTCTACTGCTCAAGACTGCTCTACTGACCAGGACTACTCTAACATGCAACAGGGCTCTACTGCCTAAGACTGGTCTACTGCTCAAGAGTACTCTACTGACTAGGACTGCTCTACTAAGACTGCTCTACTGCACAAGACTACTCTACTGACTAAGACTGCTCTACTAAGACTGCTCTACTAAGACTGCTCTACTAAGAATGCTCTACTAAGACTGCTCTACTGCCCAAAACTACGGACTAAGACTGCTCTACTATTACTACTCTACTGCCTAAGACTGCTCTACTGCTCAAGACTGCTCTACTGCCCAAGATTGCTCTACTGCCCAAGACTGCTCTACTGACTAAGGCTGCTCTACTGCTCAAGACTGCACTACTGCTCAAGGCTGCTCTACTGTCCAAGACTGTTCTACTGTCCAAGACTGCACTACTGCTCAAGACTGCTCTACTGCCCAAGACTGCTCTACTGCCCTACTGCCCAAGACTGCTCTACTGGCTAAGGCTGCTCTACTGTCCAAGTTTGCTCTACTGACTAAGGCTGCTCTACTGACTAAGGCTGCTCTACTGACTAAGGCTGCTCTACTGACTAAGGCTGCTCTACTGACTAAGACTGCTCTACTAAGACTGCTCTACTGCCCAAGACTGCTCTACTGACTAAGGCTGCTCTACTGACTAAGGCTGCTCTACTGACTAAGGCTGCTCTACTGACTAAGGCTGCTCTACTGACTAAGACTTCTCTACTAAGACTGCTCTACTGCTCAAAACTGCTCTACTGACTAAGGCTGCTCTACTGACTAAGGCTGCTCTACTGACTAAGGCTGCTCTACTGACTAAGACTGCTCTACTAAGACTGCTCTACTGCCCAAGACTGCTCTACTGACTAAGACTGCTCTACTGACTAAGACTGCTCTACTGACTAAGGCTGCTCTACTGACTAAGGCTGCTCTACTGACTAAGGCTGCTCTACTGACTAAGGCTGCTCTACTGACTAAGGCTGCTCTACTGACAAAGGATGCTCTACTGACTAAGGCTGCTCTACTGACCAAGGCTGCTCTACTGACCAAGACTGCTCTACTGACCAAGACTGCTCTACTGACCAAGGCTGCTCTACTGACTAAGGCTGCTCTACTGACTTAGACTTCTCTACTAAGACTGCTCTACTGCCCAAGAATGCTCTACTGACTAAGGCTGCTCTATTGCTGAAGACTGCACTACTGCTCAAGACTGCACCACTGCTCAAGACTGCACTACTGCTCAAGACTGCACTACTGCTCAAGACTGCACTACTGCTCAAGACTGCTCTACTGCCCAAGACTGCTCTACTGCCCAAGACTGCTCTACTGCCCAAATCTACTCTACTGCCCAAGACTGCTCTACTGACTAAGGCTGCTCTACTAAGACTGCTCTACTGACCAGGACTACTCTAACATGCAACAAGGCTCTACTGCCTAAGACTGGTCTACTGCTCAAGACTACTCTACTGACTAAGACTGCTCTACTAAGACTGCTCTACTGCCCAAGACTACTCTACTGACTAAGACTGCTCTACTAAGACTGCTCTACTGCCCAAGACTACTCTACTGACTAAGACTGCTCTACTAAGACTGATCTACTGCCCAAGACTATTGACTTAGACTGCTCTACTAATACTACTCTACTGCCCAAGACTGCTCTACTGCCCAAGACTGATCTACTAACTAAGGCTGCTCTACTGACTAAGGCTGCTCTACTGCTCAAGACTGCTCTACTGCGAAAAGACTTCTCTACTGCCCAAGACTGCTCTACTGCCCAAGACTGCTCTGACTAAGACTGCTCTACTAGACTGCTCTACTAAGACTGCTCTACTGCCCAAAACTACGGACTAAGACTGCTCTACTTTACTACTCTACTGCCCAAGACTGCTCTACTGCCCAAGACTGCTCTACTGCCCAAGACTAATCTACTAACTAAGGCTGCTCTACTGACTAAGGATGCTCTACTGCTCAAGACTGCTCTACTGCGAAAAGACTGCTCTACTGCGAAAAGACTGCTCTACTGCCCAAGACTGCTCTGACTAAGACTGCTCTACTAAGACTGCTCTACTAAGACTGCTCTACTGCCCAAAACTACGGACTAAGACTGCTCTACTAATACTACTCTACTGCCTAAGACTGCTCTACTGCTCAAGACTGCTCTACTGCCCAAGATTGCTCTACTGCCCAAGACTGCTCTGACTAAGACTGCTCTACTAAGACTGCTCTACTAAGACTGCTCTACTAAGACTGCTCTACTGCCCAAAACTACGGACTTAGACTGCTCTACTAATACTACTCTACTGCCCAAGACTGCTCTACTGCCCAAGACTGCTCTGACTAAGACTGCTCTACTAAGACTGCTCTACTGACCAGGACAACTCTAACATGCAACAAGGCTCTACTGCCTAAGACTGCTCTACTGCTCAAGACTACTCTACTGACTAAGACTGCTCTACTAAGACTGCTCTACTGCCCAAGACTACTCTACTGACTAAGACTGCTCTACTAAGACTGATCTAAAAAAACGTGTCCTATTCTTGTACATTTTGCGGACATGAATAGGCATTTCTACAATGGGCCACCCGTTCCGTTCTGAAAATTGCGGAAGGCACACTGGCGGCTTTTGTTTTTTGCGGATTCGCGGTTTGCGTACCGCAAAAAATGGAACGGTCGTGTGCATGAGGCCTAAGGCTGCTCTACTGCGCAACACAGCTCTACTGCCTAAGACTGCTCAACTGCTCAAGACTACTCTACCAACTAAGACTGATCTACTAAGACTTCTCTACTGCTCAAGCCTGCTCTACTGACTAAGGCTACACTACTGGCCAAGACTGCCCTATTATTCAAGACTACTCTACTGTGCAACATGGCCCTACTGACTAAGACTGCTCTACTAAGACTGCTTTACTAACTACGACTACACTACTGGACAGGACTGCTGTACTGCCAAAGGCTGTTCTACTTCCTGAGACTGCCCTACTGCCCGAGACTGGCCTACTGCCCGAGACTGGCCTACTGCCTCAGACTGCCCCGCTGCCTGTCTGCTCCAATGCCCAAGACTGCCCTACTGCCCAAGACCACTCTACTGCCCAAGACCGATCTACTGCTCAAGACCGCTCTACTGCCCAAGACTGCTTTACTGCCCAAGTCTGCTTTACTGCCCAAGACCGCTCTACTGATTGCGACTGCTCTACTGCCCAAGAGTACTCTAATGCCCAAGACTACTCTAATGCCCAAGACTGCTGTACTGCCCAAGACTTCACTACTGTCCCAGACTGCTCCACTGCACTAGACTGCTCTACTGCCCAATAGCGCTCTACTGCCCAAGGCCACTCTACTGCCCATTACTGATGCACTGCCCAAGACCACTCTACTGCCCAATACCGCTGTACTACCCAAGAGTACTCTAATTCCCAAGAATACTGTACTGCCCATTACTGCTCTGCTGCCCAATAGCGCTCTACAGCTCAGTACTGCTCCACTGCCCAAGACCACTCTACTGCTCAATACTGCTCTACTGCCCAAGACTACTCTAATGCCCAAGAATCCTGTACTGCCAATCAACCGCTCTATGCTGCTTCACTGCCCAATAGCGCTCTACTGCTCAAGGCCGCTCTATAACTCAGTACCGCTCTACTGCCCATTACCGATGCACTGCCCAAGACCACTCTACTGCCCAATACCGCTCTACTACCCATGAGTACTCTAATTCCCAAGAATACTGTACTGCCCATTACTGCTGTGCTGCCCAATAGCGCTCTACAGCTCAGTACCGCTCTACTGCCTATTACCGCTGTACTGCCCAACACCACTCTACCACCCTATGCTGCTCCACTGCCCAATACTGCCCTACTGCCAAAGACTACTCTACTGCCCAAGACCGCTCTACTGCCCTATGCTGCTCCACTGCCCAAGACTGCTCTACTGCCAAAGACTACTCTAATGCCCTACTGCTTGGTTCTCATGACAACACTTATGACTTGTGTGCTGCTCTTGTTTTGTCTTCATTTATGTACATTATAGATATTATTATCCTCATATTATGTAAAGGTTTAAACATTGTAATTTTTCAGATGAAGCAATCCTAACCTGTCAGCAGCACAGATCTCTCTCTTGTCCCGATAATTACACTGTATCAGCCTGGAGTCCAGTATGTTTATCTCACAAAGTATTGTCTAGACCTTATGCAATTGTAGCAAACTCTCAGCTGTGAGAAGTATTTGATTGAGTCAGGTTTGCAGCCTATTGTTTTAAAAGGATAATTTTTCTATTCAAAGACAGTAAGCAGAGATCTTTACAATGGGGAGGAGCTGAACACAAAGTATTACTTGTTCACTTACCAACAATTAAGCTTAATTTACAGGAAATTGGACAAGTTCCTTCAAGGCGGAACCAGCCGACAGGGATCCAAGACACCGAAAGACACGGGGCCATGCAAGCTGCAGTTGGGTTCTATTGATTATTCATTGTCAGTGGCTTGCTAATTGCTGATGGCCTCACAGCCGTGTCTCTGCCGCCCACTGCCCTCCACGTCTCACTCTATTCTTAGCATCAGTAACATCAGCTGGAAGTGGGAACCTGGGGTGGTAATCCTATAGGACAGGGATCAGCAACCTTCGGCTCTCCAGCTGCGGTGAAACTACAATTCCGAACATGCTCCATTCAAAGAAGAGCAGAGTAAGGCCTCTTGCACACGACTGTGTGCCCCCGTGCCCGTGCTGCGGACCGCAAATTGTGGTCCGCAATGCATGGGCACCTACCGTGGGCCAGCCGCATGCGGATCATGACCCTATTCACTTGAATGGGGTCCGCGATCCGTCCGTTCCGCAAAAAGATAGGATGAGTTCTATCTTTTGCGGAACGGAAGCACGGAACCCCACAAAAGCACTCCAAAGTGCTTCCATTCCGTGGTTCCATTCCATACCGCATTGAAGTGAATGGGTCCGCATCCGTGATGCTGAATGCACACGGCGGGTGTCCCGTGTATTGTGACCTGCCATATGCGGCCCGCAATACGGCCACAGGGGACACACGGTCGTGAGCAAGAGGCCTAAGGATGCATGCTGGAGTTGTAGTTTCACAACAGCTGGAGTGCCGGAGGTTCCCTACCCCTGCTATAGGATCTAAGGGAAGCCATAACTACATATTGATATTGCTTTCCATGTTAGGCCATGTTCACATGCTTAGGATTGTATCAGGATTTAATCCTGACATTCTGCAATTAATGGAAGTGAATGCGGCATTTTACAGTATAGCCAATTCACATGGAGCAGAAAAGCCCAGAGTAAAGCCTTTGCTGAATGTTCAAGATGCATGGATTCCTGCCAGATTACAATGGCGCCAACTAACAAGTGAATCTGCCAGCATGTCCACAGCGGACAACAGCCTCACTGCTGACAAATCCAACAAGTGCGAACATAGCCTAAGCCAGAGTATTCTCTGCTGACTAATTACACACTGATACAGAGGTCCAAATCCACTGCTGCTGTAAACACAGCCATAGAGCCATCAGGGCTCCCTGCATACACCGCTATACAGCTCCCAATGAACCCAATAAGAAATCTCTACAACGCCCTCCAGTGGTGGCGCTGGGACAACTCTATTGCTGTGCAAAAGTAAGCAGAAGATTTGGAGCTCTGCAACAGAAACAGCGCTCCCCCTAGAGATTAATATTAAGGCCTCATGCACACGGCCTTTGGGTGGGCCGTATTGCGGCCCGCAAACGGCGGGTTGGCAATCCACGGCCACCGGCCGTGTACACCCCCCATCACGGATGCAGACCCATTCGCTTGAATGGGTTCGCAATTCCGTAGCTGCGGAACAGAGTCACGGAACAGAACACCGGAAGCACTATGGAGTGCTTCCGTGGTGTTTCTTTCCGTTGTTCTGCACCGCAAATAAATATGACATGTCATTTTTTTGGGGGTGTGGACAGACCACAGACCCATTCAAGTTTAATGGGTCTGGCCCGCTGCACGGACGTTGCCCGTGCATTGGGGACCGCAATTGCACAACGGTCGTGTGCATGAGGCCTAAGTCAGAATTCTGGTACATTCTGACTTAATGCATGTGTTTGCTGTCAGTGAATGAGCACGCCGGTTTACAGGCAATAAATGTGGAGATAGCTAGCATAGCTGAAAAGAGGATACATTGGATGGGATTTACAGGGGATTTCTGTCTTAATGTACATGCTTTGCATCACATTTATTATGTGTTTTAGACTTTTTTAAGGGCTAATGCACACAAACATACACTTCAATGGGGAAATGACTCCATATGCATTCTGTGTCCGTAAAAAAATAAAACATGTTGTATTATTGTCCACATTACGGACAATGATAGGACTGTTCTATTAGGGGTCAGCCGCTCTGTTCCACAAAATACAGAATGCACGCGGCCGGTATCCGTGTTTTGCAGATGACAAAACACTTACTGCTGTGTGCATGCTTGCAACATTGTGTCCGCCCCTGGATCCCTTATGTGTCGACTTCCAAGGAAGCCTGAATAAAGATACCTGCTTATATCCTGGTGAGTGCCGCAACTCTGTTATTCTTCTCTCTCCACATCGTGAACATTTGTCTGGCATCTCCCGTTGCTGAGCACCACGTATTGGATTTCTTTTACACCGCATTTACGTTGACTCTGATACTTAACAGCGGCTGTATTAGTGGGAGCAGTGCCGCCGTGTCTCTTTCTCTCCGCGTGCTGTGTGCATGAGCCCTAAGGCTATATGCACACAACAGTGAAAAAAAAAACGTCCGTTAAAACGTATAAACTGTTCATTTTAACAGACCTTTTTTTCACTGATGCCCTTTCTGAGAAAAGGAAATTAAAAAACGCATCCATGCAATTGTAAGGGGGCTGACGGTCAGTGAAAAACGGACAAGATAGAACATGTTTACGTCTGTTTTTCACTGACAGTCAAATAAAACTGCCATGTGAATAACCCCATAGACTACCATTGGTGAAGGCCGTTAAAAAAAATGTACAGCACATGTCCGTTTTTCACTGTCGTGTGCATGTAGCCTAAGACTCACTGGAAAAGGGATGTACCTTACAGAAGTAGTTAAAAAGGGGACATGGCCTAAGATGCAGTAACGTGAAAAGATTGCACCAAAACTTTGTCAGCCAAGAGGTGGTGAAAAATTGCAAAAGTAACATATCTAACAATGCACTCGGTTCATCGTCCATCATCAGCCACTGTGATAATTTGGTGCATCTTTAGTCTGAGCTGAAGCGGTCTTAAATATTAGTAAATCTACAAAACACAGAAAACATTAGATGAACAGTGTTAGCAAAAATAAGAAACGTGCTATAATTTACCTCTTTCCCTCTCGGAATCTCTGCACTCACTAAAAGTTGTCAGAGTTTCTAAGTGATGGAAATTACAGAGTGAATCACTGAATACCTTTTACTACAAGAACCATTAAAAGTTAACTCTTATATATATATATATATATATTTGTGGTAGGAGCTAATCGAGGAACAGAGTAGGCATGCCTATGTACTGCCCTGAACCGACTGGCTGGAGTGTGCCCGGTGCCAGTGACGAGGTAAGGCCTAGATAAGTGGGCACAGAGAACCGGCCCGGAGTAGGGTGCAATGTATCTATTGGAGCATCATGGAATCCATAAAGCTCAAAGAACGAAAGGCTCTGACAATCTCAACTCGCGGATTGTGAATGTACCTGCGTAGCAGGACGACCGCTAACGACCCCCCTGCGGGTGACGTGTGCCGGTACCTGATGACTGGATTCCGCGGAAGCGGCCCCTACGTGAGAGGAGTGCCAGAATACTGCGCTAGGGTTGAACCCCAACCCTGCCGTCAGGGTGCGGACATTGGAGACAAACTGGGCTGAAGAAGAGGGCCTACCGTTGATTGGGAGCAACGGGTCGACTAACGCGGGAACTGGAGTGAGGCCAGAAGCTCTTGGAGCGTCTTGACGGACACCGACAGCTGGCCGAAGGGAAGAACTCTACCTTGGTGGGAGGACCAGCCTGATTGGACTTAGTGGCTGGGATGGACATTCAGGCAATGCGAACCACCTGTGGAAAAGACCTGTGCGATTCAGGGAATATGCAACCTGAGTGAAACAAGAAACACACAACCTGGAAATACCGCCAAACTGAAGACAGGAAAACAAAACCTGGGTGATTCCAGAAATACGTAACCTGGGTGAATCAGGAAAACATACCACCTGGAGATACCGGCAACCTGAAAGACAGGAAAATACAAAACCTGAGCGATTCAGGGAAATACCTAAACCTGAGCGATCCCGGAAATACCCGACCTGAGATCAGGGAAACGTAAAACGCTGAGTGACCTGGGCACATACATAACCGAGCGACCCAGAAAACATGGACCCGGGCGGTTCTGGAAACATAACCCGAGGAACTCAGGTAAATACATGCATCCGGGCGACCCAGGGAATGCATGGACCCGAGCGATCAGGAAACACGTAAACCCGCGCGACTCCGGGGAATTAGACCTGGGTGAAATGGGCAAAAAAAAAAAAAAAAAAAAACATGAATTCTGAGCTAATCCGGGAAATACATGAAACCTGAGAATCAGAAGGAAACAGAAATGAACATGGTATGGAAAGGATCGCAACCTAACCGAATCAACGGACAGTGCTGCCAACTCTCCGGCGATACTGAAGACCTAGGAATGGAGGCTTGTGATAAATGAAGGAAGGCTTTGAGCTGCGGAGAAGCGTCACGCCGCCACTCGGCTGGAACTTACCTGAATCCCGGCACCGTGGAGTGGACCGGGCATGGGGAGCCCTGCAATATAAATGAGGACGGATCGACATTCCGGTGGCCTGAGCCCTGCTCACAGGAAAAAATAAGCTTGCGTCGGTACGAGACCCGGAGAGAGGTGCGATCTGGTGGCACTGGAAAGAGGCGATGGAGAATCGGGATGCAGCCTGGGCGGCATGGCCAACTGCTGGGTGACCCTGGACAGCCAGAATCAGAGCCCGAAGTCGCGCCGCATGCAACAAACCTGCGGAAACAGAAATCCAAACACACAGGACACAAATCGGGTAACCAGGAACCAGCCGGACGCTGCTGAACAAATCCCTGAGCGTTACAGGTTGATGCATAGAACCTGCGTCATTCGGGCGATGCACTGACTCCTGAGCGGTTCAGGCGACATGGAATCCTAAGCAACGCAGGCAATTACATGCACCTTCATGAAGATGACGGACACCTGGGAGGGTCGGGCAGTACCTTGAATCTGGTTGGACCTGGCCACTACCTACTCCCTGGGAGACCAGGGAAACACAGGAGCCTGAGCGAATCAGGCTAACCTGACCTTCGTGAATCAGGGGAATACATAACCAGACTGTTGAGGAAAATATGCAACCTGGGAACAACCGACCTGGAAGAGGAAGGAAAACAAAACCCGAATCAGGAGAACATGACACCTGAGCGATTTCAGGGAAATACATGACACCTGAGCGATTCAGGGAAATACATGACACCTGAGCGATTCAGGGACACGCAAGACCCGATCGATTCAGGGAACCTAACCCCTAAGTGACTAAGGGAGGCATAACACCAGAGCGATTCAGGAACCTGGCCCCTGAGTCACTTAGGGAAGAAATGGCACATGCGATTTTGGGAACATGACCCCTGTGAATTGGAGAAAACATAATCCTGAGTGATCCCGGGAAGACATGACACATGCGGTTCTTGGGTAAATGACACCTGCAATTTGGAGAAAACACGACGCCTGAGCGAATCAGAGAAGACAAACCTGAATGATTCAGGGAAGACATGACACCTGTGACTCCGGGAACATGACCCCTGCGATCTGAGGAAAAACATGACACCTGAGTGATTCAGGGAATATTACCCCCGAGCGGCTCAGGGACGACATTACCCCCGAGCGATTCAGGGACGACATTACCCCCGAGCGATTCAGGACGACATTACACCCGAGCGATCAGGGACGACATTACACCCGAGCGATTCAGGGACGACATTACACCCGAGCGATTCAGGGACGACATTACACCCGAGCGATTCAGGGACGACATTACACCCGAGCGATTCAGGGACGACATTACACCTGAGCGATTCAGGGAAGACATTACACCCGAGCGATTCAGGGACGACATTACACCCGAGCGATTCAGGGACGACATTACACCCGAGCGATTCAGGGACGACATTACACCCGAGCGATTCAGGGACGACATTACACCTGAGCGATTCAGGGAAGACATTACACTAGAGCGATTCAGGGACGACATTACACCCGAGCGATTCAGGGACGACATTACACTAGAGCGATTCAGGGAAGACATTACACCAGAGCGATTCAGGGAAGACATTACACTAGAGCGATTCAGGGAAGACATTACACCAGAGCGATTCAGGGAAGACATTACACCAGAGCGATTCAGGGAAGACATTACACCAGAGCGATTCAGGGACGACATTACACCCGAGCGATTCAGGGAAGACATTACACCTGAGCGATTCAGGGACGACATTACACCCGAGCGATTCAGGGAAGACATTACACCCGAGCGATTCAGGGACGACATTACACCTGAGCGATTCAGGGAAGACATTACACTAGAGCGATTCAGGGACGACATTACACCCGAGCGATTCAGGGACGACATTACACTAGAGCGATTCAGGGAAGACATTACACCAGAGCGATTCAGGGAAGACATTACACCAGAGCGATTCAGGGAAGACATTACACCTGAGCGATTCAGGGAAGACATTACACCTGAGCGATTCAGGGAAGACATTACACCTGAGCGATTCAGGGAAGACATTACACCTGAGCGATTCAGGGAAGACATTACACCTGAGCGATTCAGGGAAGACATTACACTTGAGCGATTCAGGGAAGGCATTACACCTAAGCGATTCAGGGAACATATGACACCCGGTGGTTACCGGGACGACATAACATCAGAGCGGATCGGGGAACAAGTGACACCTGAGCGGTATCAGGAATGACATCACGCCTGAGTGATTCAGGGAAGACGGGACAGCCGTAACCATGAGAGGTTCAGGGAAAACCTGGCCCCTGAATTCAAGGAATACCACAGCCCCCCAGCCACCCAAGGGGTGAAGATTTATAAATGTAATAGCGTGATTGGCATAGAAGCCCAGGGTGACCGGGGCCTGCACCTGGCAGTAAATCACAAACCTCCTTTCCTTCAGCAGTCCGGGGGTTAAGGGCAGCAGGCCAAACAGCCAGCGACTCGCCCGCATGGAGAAGCGGCGCCCACTGCAGACAGGGCGGCTGTGCTGCCAGTCCTGCCGCCCGGGACCCCCGCACCGGGGAACATAGTCAGGAAGAAGGCATGACCGCCACAGTGCCAACCTTCCCTGGCAGCCACAACCACCCAAAACTGGTCAACAGATGACTTAACCACAGTAACCACAGTGCCGCATCTGAACTTCCTAACCTTGGTTGGCTTGCAGGCGTCTGAAGTATCGATGTGAATTGTTTTCTTTAGTGCAGGTAGAGGGAAATGAGGAAGGGTACTAAAAATGTTTGTAAGATAACGTACTTACTGT
The DNA here is from genome assembly GCF_905171765.1 of Bufo bufo. Classification (NCBI taxonomy): domain Eukaryota; kingdom Metazoa; phylum Chordata; class Amphibia; order Anura; family Bufonidae; genus Bufo; species Bufo bufo. The sequence goes on along the minus strand of NC_053394.1, from coordinate 9,775,945 downwards.
ATATAGTAGTGCGTTTGTGGTGTACTTCTACAGCCAATATTAGGTATTATAATGGAGAGACTAACATATGTGCAATATACATAAAATATATAATATAAGGGGGGTGAGTGCATTATAAGCCTGTAAGTAATCTCCCTTTAAGAGTATATTGCCCAGATCATGTTAGAGCCTACAACAACAGCCCCATCATTCATACCAGCGGCGCCGTCCCCGCCTGCCCCCCTTTCCGGGTCGCGCCGCACCAACTTGCGGCGCATGCGCCGGAGGTGCCCGGTACCTGGAGGGGGGAGGCGACTGGGCGATGCAAGCTCCGGCAGCCGGCGTGAGGCAGGGGGCCTGACGTGGAGCTATCGGCTGGGCCGCGAATCGGTGGAACACGAGGTGCCGGTGGCAGGCGCGTCTGCCCGGGCCGCAGAGCGGTGATACTCTGCTAGGCTGCAGGGAGAGAAGCGGGGGTGCGTCCGCACTGTCGACAGGGCTCGGCTACCCAGCCGGGACCAACTTACAGGAGGCGCCGTGGTCTGGATTCCACGAGGACGCAAAACCGGAAGTGACGTCACAGCAGGTAACGAAACCGGAAGTGACGCCACGGACGGGCGGAACTGCAAAGAAACGAGCGCCCTCCTGCTTGGACTAGGGGATTTAAATGGGGGAGGTCGCTCCACCCACAATTACAGGCTGCACGCAGCCTTAACTATATATATATAAAAATGAGTTTCTGTCTGTCTGTCTGGACGTTCTTTATGCGCGACCAAACGACTGGACCGATCTTCACCAAATTTGGCACACAGGTACAACAGGTGTCCGGGAAGGTTTTAAACCGGGCCTCAACTCTCTATGACATACCCTTCCTGAGATATTCCCAAAAAATTACCTGCATTAGCCAATACAAGCCTGCAAGTCTTTCTCTTCAAATCCCAACTGCCATAAACACAGTTTTACTCCAGGTTTCCATAACAACCCAGCCATTTTTCTTTACTGCTTAAAGGGGTGGGCACTGTGGAGGTCACTGTTATTAAAGGGGCGGGCACTGTGGAGGTCACTGTTATTAAATGGGCGTGCACTGTGGAGGTCACTGTTATTAAAGGGGCGGCCACTGTGAAATTCACTGTTAAAGGGGCGATCACTGTGAAAGTCACTGTTAAGGGGGCGATCACTGTGAAAGTCACTGTTAAAGGGGAGGTCACTGTGAAAGTCACTGTTAAAGGGGTGGTCACTGTGAAAGTCACTGTTAAAGGGGCGGTCACAGTGAAAGTCACTGTTAAAGGGGCGGTCACTGTGAAAGTCACTGTTAAAGGGGCAGCCACTGTGAAAGTCACTGTTAACCTCTTAAGGACACAGGTCGTACATGTACGCCCTGATGTCCCGGTACTTAAGGACACAGGGCATACCCGTACGTCCTGTGTAGTTTTCATCACTGCTGCACGCCCAGCAGTGATTGGAACGGGGTGCCTGTTGAAATCATTCAGCAGGCACCCTGTGACAATGCCTAGGGGGGTCCTGTGACCCCCGCCCCGCATTGCCGATCGCTACAAACCGCAGGTCAATTCAGACCTGCGGTTTGTAGCGCTTATGCAAGTTTCTGATCCCTGCAGTCCGTGACCGCAGGGATCAGAAACCTCAAAGTGCCTGTATTTCGAAGTTAACCCCCCTTGCAGCCCTCTGTGTTTTTGTGCCTGCGGGCGCAGTAGGGGGGGGGATTGCGGGCGGTGCGGGAGGCGGGCGGAAGGGCGGGCAGCAGTGTGGGGGGCGGGTGCGCGATCTTCCGCCCGCCCCCTGTTTATTCTCAGGATGACCGAGCGGTTGAATCAGAGTGTCAGCTCATTGCTGACACTCTGATTCAAACGGCTGACATCTGTGCAGATGTCAGCCATTTTAACCCCTTCCATGCCGCGGTCTGTAGGGACCGCTGTATGGAAGAGGAGGGAGCTCCCTCCCTCTCCCATCGGGGGGCTGCAAAGGCACAGCAGCCCCCCGACAGGATGGGGTCACAGAGGGAGGGAGCCCCCCTCCCTCCCCTTCCCAATCTGCTCAGTTGTGGCAGACGGGGAAGGTTCCCATGGCAACAGGACGCCTTCTCAGTCATCCTGCTGTCCATGGTGCTGAACAGATCTGTGCTAAAGGCAGAGATCTGTTCAGACAAAGTGTGAGTGAAATACAGTGCAGTACACTATATAGTGTACCGTACTGTATTATACAGACATAAGACCCACTGGATCTTTAAGAACCAAGTGGGTCTGGGTAAAAAAAAAGAAAAATTAAAAAGTGAAAAAAAGTAAAAAGAAAAGAAAACAGTTATCCCTGATTAAAAAAAAATATATAAAAAATTCCCTACACATGTTATATATCACCGCGTCTGTAACGACCTGATCTATAAAACGGTCACGTTACATTCCCCGCACGGTGAACGCCATAAAAAATAAAAACTATAATGAAATTGAAATTTTGCCCACCTTACTTCCCAAAAAAGGTAATAAAAGTTATCAAAAAAGTCGTAAGTACGCCAAAATAGTACCAATCAAACCGTCGCCTCATCCCACAAAAAATGAGCCCCTACATGAGACAATGGCCCAAAAAATAAAAAAAAACTATGGCTCTCAGACTATGGAGACACTAAAACAAGTTTTTTTGGTTTCAAAAATAATATTATTGTGTAAAACCTTATTAAATAAAAAAAGGTACACATATTAGGTATTGCCATGTCTGTAAGAACCTGCTCTATAAAAATATCACATGATCTAAGGTGAACAACGTAAAAATAAAAATAAAAATGGTGTAAAAAAAGCCATAATTTTGTCACCTTACATCACAAAAAGTGTAATAGCAAGCGATCAAAAAGGTATATGCACCCCAAAATCATACCATTAAAACAGTCATCTCATCCTGTAAAAAATGAAACCCTAACTAAGACAATCTCCCAAAAAAAAAAAAAAAACTATGGCTCTCAGACTATGGAGACACTAAAATGATTTTTTTTGTTTCAAAAATGATATTGTGTAAAACTTAAATAAATTTAAAAAAGTAAACATATTAGGTATCCCTGCGTCCGTAACAGCCTGCTCTATAAAAATAGCACATGATCTAATCTGTCAGATGAACGCTGTAAATCATAAAATATATAAACGGTGCCAAAACAGGTATTTTTTTGCAAATTTTCCATTTTAATCCATCTTTTCCCGTAACAAAGCAAGGGTTAACAGCCAAACAAAACTCAATATTTATTGTCCTGATTCTGTAGTTTACAGAAACACCCCATATGTGGTCGTAAACTGCTGTACAGGCACACGGCAGGGCGCAGAAGGAAAGGAATGCCATATGAATTTTGGAAGGCAGTTTTTGCTGTATTTGTTTTTTGACACCATGTCCCCCTGATGCACCCCTAGAGTAGAAACTCCAAAAAGTGACCCCATTTAGGAAACTACACCCCTCAAGGTATTCAAAACATATTTTACTAACTTTGTTAACCCTTTAAGTGTTCCACAAGAGTAAATGGCAAATGGAGATGAAATTTCAGAATTTCTATTTTTTGTTACTTTGCTTCACAAAAAGTGTAATATAGAGCAAACAAAAATCATATGTACCCTAAAATAGTACCAAAAAAAACTGCCACCTTATCCCGTAGTTTTCAAAATGGGGTCACGTTTTTGGAGTTTCTACTCTAGGGGTGCATCAGGTGGCTTCAAATGGGACATGGTGTAAATAAACCAGTCCAGCAAAATCTGCCTTCCAAAAACCACACAGCGCTCCTTTCCCTCTACGCCCTGACGTGGGGCCGTACAGTGGTGTACGACCACATATCGGGTGTTTCTGTAAACCGCAGAGTCAGGGCAATAAATATAGAGTTTTGTTTGGCTGTTAACCCTTGATTCGTTAGTGGAAAAAATGGATTAAAATGGAAAATTTGGCAAAAAATTGAAATTCAGAAATTTCATCTCCATGTTTGTAAAATCAGTTTTGAATACCTTGAGGGGTGTAGTTTCTAGAATGGGGTCACTTTTAGGTGGTTTTTATTATGTAAGCCTCACAAAGTAACTTCAGACCTGAACTGGTCCCTAAAAAGTGGGGTTTTGAAAATTTCTGAAAATTTTAAAGATTTGCATCTAAACTTCTAAGCCTTGTAACGTCCCTAAAAAATAAAATGGCATTCCCAAAATGATCCAAACATGAAGTAGACATATGGGGAATGTAAACTAATAACTATTTTTGGAGGTATTACTATGTATTATAGAAGTAAAAAAACTGAAACTTGGAAAATTGTTAATTTTTCAAAAATTTTGGTAAATTTGGTATTTTTTTATAAATAAAAAAGCATCACCACATAAAGTGACACTGGTCAGATTTGCCAGAAATGGCCTGGTCCTTAAGGTGAAATAAGGCTGTGTCCTTAAGGGGTTAAAGTCACTGTTAAAGGGGCGGTCACTGTGAAAGTCACTGTTAAAGGGGCGGTCACTGTGAAAGTCACTTTTAAAGGGGCGGGCACTGGGGAGGTCTCTGTTAAAGGGGTGGGCACTGTGAAGGTCACTGTTAAAGGGGCGGCCACCATGAAGGTCACTGTTAAAGGGGTGGTCAATACTAAAGGGGCGGGCACTGTGGAGGTCAATGTTAAAGGGGCGGCCACTGTGGAGGTCACTGTTAAAGGGGCGGGCACTGTTAAAGGGGCAACCACTGTAAAGGTCATTGTTAAAGGGGCGGCCACTGTGGAGGTCAATGTTAAAGGGGCGGCCACTGTGGAGGTCATTGTTAATGGGGCGGGTACTGTAGAGGTCACTGTAATTGGGAAACTGTTGATATCTTTTTATGACACACGGAAACATAAAATAAAATAGATGAATTATACCTGTGCGAAGCCGGGTCCTTCTGCTAGTATATAAATATAAATTAATTTCTGTCTGTCTGTCTGTCTAGACCAGGGGTACTCAGCTAGTTTTATTAAAGGTCCACATACCTGGGTCTGCAGTCAGGTGAAGGTCCGAGCTGAACGTCAACAGTAAAGATGCCATGCGATCATGTGATCCATGCGCGTGGGGCGCTCTGACGTTATAGTGGAGCGCCCCGGGTAAGTCCCAGAATTAGTAATGGCCACATTAGTGCCCCAGTAAGAATAATGCCCCCAGTAAGAATAATGTCCCCATTAGTGCCCCCAGTAAGAGTAATGCCCCCCATTAGTGCCCCCATTCTCTGCTTTTGCAAAAATAAAATAAAAAAATTGCATTCACCTGGCTGCGGTGAACATTCGCTGCTAACTGCAAGCTCAGGACCGGTGCTCCAACGTGATGACGTCTTGTAGGTCCTGTCCTGAGCTTCTAGTCAGCAGGGAGTGTTCTCCACAGCGTGAGCAAATGGAGGTGGAGGTACCGTAATTTTATTTATTTTTTTACTAGCACAAGTAGCGGTGGAGGTAAATGCTGTACTAATGGGCGTTCCATGATGGAAGCGCTCATTAGTAAGGGTACTTTCACACTTGCAGCAGAACGGATCCGACAGGCTGCTCACCCTGTCAGATCCATCTTGCCACTACTTCGCCGTGCCGCTGCTCTGTGCCCATCGACTATAATGGGGATGGGGGCAGAGCTACGGCGCAGCACGGTGAGAGGCCGCCAGACTAAAAGTACTACATATCCGACTTTTTCGTCTGGCGGCCTCACGCCGTGCACTGCCATGCTGCGCTGTAGCTCCGCTCCCGCTTTAGTCAATGGGGAGTGGCAGTCCAGCGAAATAGCGGCAGGACGGATCTGACAGGGTGAACAGCCTGTCAGATCCGTCCTGCCGCAAGTGTGAAAGTCGCCTAACAGTCCTTACAGGAAAATTCTGGCACCGGCAAGGGAACTAAAATACCAGCCTTACTGGTGAACTACTGGCCGGGTGGCAACCCAAGCCACAGAACAGACATATGATAGTTTTGTTCCGCATCCAATTCCCATTATTGTGGGATTGGATGCGGCCCCTTAATTACAATGGGGCCACAAGAGATGCAGACAGCACACTGTGTACTGTCTGCATCTTTTTCCGCTCCATTGAAACGAAGGGGTCCGCATCCAATGCCCCAATAATGGGAATTGGATGCGGAACAAAACTATCATGGTTTGATGGGGCTTAATCACTTTATTTAATCAGGTTACCTAAAGAAGATGGCCCAGGAGAGATGGGAACACGACTCTGACTGGAGTCCTTTCCTGCAGTCAGTGACGTGTTCCTGCCTCTCTGTAGCCCTCTCCACGCCCCCCTTCCTTTCCAAATGGGACATTTATATCATTGGTGGCAGCGGTGATGTCCCTCCCCTCTCCAGCAGCAGGTAAGTGTCCTTTGGAGCTTGAAGCTCCCTTATGTGCTGCCGCTGCTGCAGGGGAGGAGGGACCTGTGAGCGCACTGAGGAAGAAAGCGCTGGTGCCTGCATGTGGAGGGAGCCGTCTCTCACTGCGCCCCTGGGAAGGAGGAAGTGCGCCGGTAAGCTCCGCCTCCTGCACGTACCAGAGTGTGCAGGAGAGGAGGAGCGCTACATGTGGAGGAAGCCCTGTCTCACTGCGCTGTGGGACAGGCGGAAGTGCGCCGGTAAGCTCCTCCTCCTGCACGTACCAGAGTGTGCAGGAGAGGATAAGCGATCTGTCCGGGGTCCGGACAACTGGCGGCCGCGGTCCGTATTTGGACCGCGGTCCGCCAGTTGAGTACCCTGGTCTAGACGTTCTTTATGCACGACCAAACGACTGGACCGATCTTCACCAAATTTGGCACACAGTTACATTAGGCGTCCGGGAAGGTTTTAGACCAGCTCTCTGGGACGTACCGTTCCTGAGATATTCCCAAAAAGGGGCGGTCACTGTGAAAGTCACTGTTAAAGGGGCGGTCACTGTGAAAGTCACTGTTAAAGGGGCGGTCACTGTGAAAGTCACTGTTAAAGGGGCGGCCACTGTGAAAGTTGCAGTTAAAGGGGCGGTCACTGTGAAAGTCCCTGTTAAAGGGGAGGTCACTGTAAAAGTCACTGTTAAAGGGGCGGTCACTGTGAAAGTCACTTTTAAAGGGGCGGGCACTGTGGAGGTCTCTGTTAAAGGGGTGTGCACTGTGGAAGTCTCTGTTAAAGGGGTGGGCACTGTGAAGGTCACTGTTAAAGGGGCGGCCACCACGAAGGTCACTTTTAAAGGGGTGGTCAATGCTAATGAGGCGGGCACTGTGGAGGTCACTGTTAAAGGGCAAGGCACTGTTAAAGGGCAAGGCACTGTGAAGGTCATTGCTAAAGGGGCAGACACTGTGGAGGTCAATGTTAAAGGGTCGGCCACTGTAAAGGTCAATGTTAAAAGGGCAGGCAACGTGGATGTCATTGTTAATGGGGCGGGTACTGTAGAGGTCACTGTTATGGGGGAAACTGTTGATATCTTTTTATGACACACGGAAACATAAAATGAAATAGATGAAATATACCTGTGCGAAGCCGGGTACTTCTGCTAGTATCTTATATATATAAAAATTAATTTCTGACTGTCTGTCTAGACGTCTGTCTGTCTGGATGTTCTTTATGCGCGACCAAACGACTGGACCGAACTTCACCAAATTTGGCACACAGGTAAATCAGGTACCGTTCCTGAGATATTCCCAAAAAATAACTCACATTAGCCAATACAAGCCTGCAAGTCTTTCTCTTCAAATCCTAACTGCCATAAACACAGTTTTACTCACGGTTTCCATAACAACCCAGCCATTTTTCTTTAGTGCTTAAAGGGGCGGGCACTGTGGAGGTCACTGTTTTTAAAGGGGCGGACACTGTGAAAGTCACTGTTAAAGGGGAGGTCACTGTGAAAGTGTCTGTTAAAGGGGAGGTCACTGTGAAAGTGTCTGTTAAAGGGGAGGTCACTGTGAAAGTGTCTGTTAAAGGGGAGGTCACTGTGAAAGTGTCTGTTAAAGGGGTGGTCACTGTGAAAGTCACTGTTTAAGGGGCGGTCACTGTTAAAGGGGCAGTCACTGTGAATGTCACTGTTAAAGGGAAGGTCACTGTGAAAGTCACTGTTAAACGGGCGGTCACTGTGAAAGTCACTGTTAAAGGGAAGGTCACTGTGAAAGTCACTGTTAAACGGGCAGTCACTGTGAATGTCACTGTTAAAGAAGTGGTCATTGTGAAAGTCACTGATAAAGGGGCAGTCATTGTGAAAGTTGCTTTTAAAGCGACGGTCACTGTAAAAGTCACTGTTGAAGGGGCGGTCACTGTGAAAGTCACTGTTAAAAGGGGCGGTCACTGTGAAAGTCACTGGTAAAGGGGCGGTCACTGTGAAAGTCACTGGTAAAGGGGCGGTCACTGTGAAAGTCCCTGTTAAAGGGGCGGTTACTGTGAAAGTCACTGTTAAAGGGGCAGTCACTGTGAAAGTCACTGTTAAAGGGGTGGTCACTGTGGAAGTCACTTTTAAAGGGGCGGGCACTGTGGAGATCTCTGTTAAAAGGGTGGTTACTGTGTAAGTCACTGTTAAAGGGGCGGGCACTATGAAGGTCACTGTTAAAGGGGTGGTCAATGCTAAAGGGGCGGTCATTATGAAGGTCACTGTTAAAGGGGTGGTCAATGCTAAAGGGGCGGGCACTGTGGAGGTCACTGTTAAAGGGGCAGGCACTGTAGAGATCACTGTTAAAACTATGGCTCAGAATATGGAGACAATAAAACATCATTTTTTTTGTTTAAAAAAAGCTGTTATTGTGTAAAACTTAAGTAAATTTAAAAAGTATATATATTAGGTATTGCCGCGTCCGTAATAACCTGCTCTATAAAAATATCACATGAACTAACCCCTCAGGTGAACACCGTAAAAAACAAAAATGGTGTAAAAAAAGGCTTTTTTTCACCTTACATCACAAAAAGTGTAATAGCAAGCGATCAAAAGGTCATATGCACCTTAAAATAGTGCCAATCAAACCGTCATCTCATCCCGCAAAAAATCATACCCTACACAAGTTAATCCCCCAAAAACTGTAAAAACTATGGCTCTCAGACTATGGAGACACTAAAACATTATTTTTTTTGTTTCAAAAATGAAATCATTGTGTAAAACTTACTTAAATAAAAAAAAAGTATACATATTAGGTACCGCCGCGTCCGTAATAACCTGCTTTATAAAATTATCACATGACCTAACCCCTCATGTGAATACCATAAAAAATTTTAAAAAACGGTGTAAAGAAAGCCTTACATCACAAAAAGTGTAATAGCAAGCGATCAAAAAGTCATACGCACCCCAAAATAGTGCCAATCAAACCGTCATCTCGTCCCGAAAAAAATTTGCCCCTACACAAGGCAGTCGCCCAAAAAATAAATAAAACTATGGCTTTCAGAATGTGGAGACACTAAAGAATCATTTAAAAAAAAATGCTTTGTTATGTAAAACCAAAACAAACAACCAAAAAAGGTAGTCATATTTGGTATTGTCGCGTCCGTGACAACCTGCTCTATAAAAATACCACATTATCTAAGCTGTCAGATAAATGTTGTAAATAACAAAAAATAAAAACGGTGCCAAAACAGATATTTCTTGTTACCTTGCCTCACAAAAAGTGTAATATAGAGCAACCAAAAATCATATGTACCATAAAATAGTACCAACAAAACTGCCACCCCATCCCGTAGTTTCTAAAATGGGGTAAATTTTTGAGAGTTTCTACTCTAGGGGTGCATCAGGGGGGCTTCAAATGGGACATGGTGTCAAAAAAACAGTCCAGCAAAATCTGCCTTCCAAAAACCGTATGGCATTCCTTTCCTTCTGTGCCCGTACAGCAGTTTACGACCACATATGGGGTGTTTTTGTAAACTACAGAATCAGAGACATAAATATTGAGTTTTGTTTGGTTGTTAATACTTGCTTTGTAACTGAAAAAAAATATTAAAATGAAAAATCTGCCAAAAAAGAGAAATTTTGAAATTGTATCTCTATTTTCCATTAATTCTTGTGGAACACCTAAAGGGTTAACAAAGTTTGTAAAATCAGTTTTGAATACCTTGAGGGGTGTAGTTTCTAGAAGGGGTGTAGTTTTGGGTGGTTTATTTTATGTAAGCCTCACAAAATGACTTCAGACCTGAACTGGTCCTTAAAAAGTGGATTTTTTTAAATTTCAGAAAAATTTCAAGATTTGTTTCTAAACTTCTAAGCCTTGTAACATCCCAAAAAATAAAATATCATTCCAAAAATGATCCTAACATGAAGTAGACATATGGGGAATGTAAAGTAATAACTATTTTTGTAGGTATTACTATGTATTAAAGAAGTAAAGAAATTGAAACTTGGAAATCTGCTAATTTTTCCCAATTTTTTGTAAATGAATTTTTTTTACTTCATTTTACCAGTGTCATGAAGTACAATATAGGTGAAACTCGAAAAATTCGAATATCGTGCAAAGTTAATTTATTTCAGTAATGCAACTTAAAAGGTGAAACTAACATATGAGATAGACTCATTACATGCAGAGCGAGATATTTCAAGCCTTTATTTGTTATGATTTGGATGATTTAGGCTTACAGCTTATGAAACCCCAAAGTCAAAATTTTGAGGTACCCTTTGCTCAGGGGGTATGGATTAATTAGCTGACTAGAGTGTGACACTTTGAGCCTAGAATATTGAACCTTTTAATAAAATTTGTATTTTAAGCTGCATTAATGCAATTCCTTTTAATTTGAATTACTGAAATAAATGGACTTTTGCACGATATTCTAATTTTTCGGTCACTGTGAAAGTAACTGTTAAAGGGGCGGCCACTGTGAAAGTCACTGTTAAAGGGGTGGCCACTGTGAAAGTCACTGTTAAAGGGGCGGTCACTGTTAAAGCGGCGGTCACTGTGAAAGTCACTGTTAAAGGGGAGGTTACTGTGAAAGTCACTGTTAAAGGGGCGGCCACTGTGAAAGTCACTGTTAAAGGGGGGGCCACTGTGAAAGTCACTGTTAAAGAGGCGGTCACTGTGAAAGTCACTGTTAAAGGGGTGGTCACTGTGAAAGTCATTTTTAAAGGGGCGGGCACTGTGGAGGTCTCTGTTAAAGGGGTGGTCACTGTGAAAGTCATTTTTAAAGGGGCGGGCACTGTGGAGGTCAATGTTAAAGGGGCAGCCACTGTGGAGGTCATTGTTAAAGAGGCGGGTACTGTAGAGGTCACTGTTATGGGGGAAACTGTCGATATCTTTTTGCGACACACGGAAACATAAAATGAAATAGATTAAATATACCCGTGCGAAGCCTGGTCCTTCTGCTAGTATTTTATATATCTAAAAATTAGTTTCTGTCTGTCTGTCTACGCGTCTGTCTAGACGTTCTTTATGCGCAACCAAATGACTGGACCGATCTTCACCAAATTTGGCACACAGGTACATCAGGTGTCCGGGCAGGTTTTAGACCGAGTCTCAGCTCTCTAGGACTTACCGTTCCTGAGATATTCCCAAAAAATGACCTGCATTAGCCAATAGAAGCCAGCAAGCCTTTCACTTAAATCCGAACTGCCATTTACACGGTCACGTGTCCCTTAATAGCCAATAGAAGCTCGAAGGTCCTACTCCAGGTTTACATAACAACTGTTTACAGGTTTTAGCAGTTCGCAGGTTCTTAAATATTCAGTCATATTGGAGGTCACTGTTAAAGGGGCGGGCACTGTGGAAGTCACTGTTAAAGGAGTGGGTACTATGGAGGTCACTGTCAAAAGGGCAGGCACTGTGAAGGTCACTGTTAAAGGGGCGGCCACTATGAAGGTCACTGCTAAAGGGGTGGGCACTGTGGAGGTCACTGTTAAAGGGGCGGGCACTGTGGAGGTCACTGTTAAAGGGGCGGGCACTGTGAAGGTCACTGTTAAAGGGGTGGTCAGTGTTAAAGGGAGGGACTGTGGAGGTCACTGTTAAAGGGGTGGTCAATGTTAAAGGGGCGGGCACTGTGGCGGTTACTGTTAAACTGGCAGGCACTGTGGAAGTCACTATTAAAGGGACGGGCACTGTGAAGGTCACTGTTAAAGGGACGGACACTATGAAGTTCGCTATTAAAGGGTAAAGGGGTGGTCAATGTTAAAGGGGCGGGAATTGTGGAGGTCACTGTTAAAGGGGTGGTCAATGTTAAAGGGGCAGGCACTGTTAAGTTCACTGTTAAAGGGGCAGTTACTGTGGAGGTCACTGTTAAAGGGGCGGGCACTGTGAAGGTCAATGTTAAAGGGGTGGGCACTATGGAGATTACTGTTAAAGAGGCGGTCAATGTTAAAGGGGCGGGCATTGTGGAGGTCACTGTTAAAGGGGTTGACACTGTGGAGGTCACTGTTAAAGGGGTGGTCAATGTTAAAGGGGCGGGCACTGTGTAGGTTTCTGGTAAAGGGGCGGCTTCTATGGAAGTCACTGTTAAAGGGGCGGGCACTGTGAAGGTCACTGTTAAAGGTGTGGTCAATGCTAAATGGGTGGGCACTCTGGAGGTCATTGTTACCTCAGCCCGCCAAAAATTAGCCCCTATCTAAGACAATCACCCAAAAAATAAAAAAAATATGTCTCTCAGAATATGGAGACACTAGAATATATATATATATTCTTTTAAAAATGCTGTTATTGTGTAAAACTTAAGTAAATAAAAAATTATACAAATTAGGTATTGCCGTGTCCATAAGAATCTGCTTTATAAAAATATCACATGACCTAACCTCTCAGGTTAACACCGTAAAAAAAAAAACAGTGTCAAAAAAGCCATTTTTTGTCACCTTACATCACAGAAAGTGCAATACCAAGCGATCAAAAAGTCATATGCACCTCAAAATAGTGGCAATTAAATCGTCATCTCATCCCGCAAAAATTATACCCTACCTAAGACAATCGCTTAGAAAATATAAAAACTATGGCTCTCAGACTATGGAGACACAAAAAATTTTTTTTTTTGTGTAAAACTTTAAGAAATAAATAAAAAGTATAGATATTAGGTATCGCCGCGTCCATGAGAACCTGCTGTATGAAAATATTACCTAACCCCTCAGGTGAACACCGTAAAAATAAAAATAAAAAGTGAGTCAAAAAAGCAATTTTTTGTCACCTTACATCACGAAAAGTGTAATACCAAGCGATCAAAAAGTCATATGCATCCTTAAATAGTACCATTCAAATCGTCATCTTATACTGAAAAAAATGAGCCCCTACATAGTACAATCGCCCAAAAAAACTAAAAAATATATGGGTTTTAGAATGTGGAGACACAAATATTTTTTTTTCATATTTGGTATTGTCGCGTCCGTAACAACCTGCTCTATAAAAGAGCAACCAAAAATCATATGTACCCTAAAATAGTACCACCAAAACTTCCACCTTATCCTGTAGTTTCCAAAATGGGGTCACTTTTTGGGAGTTTCTACTCTAGGGGTGTATCAAATGTGACATGGTGTCAAAAAAACAGTCAAGCAAAATCTGCCTTCCAAAAACCACATGGCGCTCCTTTCCTTCTGCGCCCTTCCGTGTTCCCGTACAGCAGTTTATAACCACATACAGGGTATTTCTGTAAACTAGAGAATCAGGGCAATAAATATTGAGTTTTGTTTGGCTGTTAACCCTTGCTTTGTTACTGGAAAAATGGATTAAAATGGAAAATTTACCATAAAAGTGAAATTCTGAAATTTCATCTCAATTTTCCATTAACTTTTGTGGAACACCTAAAAGCTTACCGAAGTTAGTAAAAATCAGTTTTGAATACATTAAGGGGTGTATTTTTCAAAATGGGTCACTTTTTTGGAGTTTCTACTCTAGGGGTGCATCAGGGGGGCTTCAAATGGGACATGGTGTAAAAAAACAACCAGTCCAGCAAAATCTGCCTTCCAAAAAACATATTGCGTTCCTTTCCTTCTGCGCCCTGCCGTGTGCCCGTACAGCAGTTTACAACCACATGTGGGGTGTTTCTGTAAACTAGAGAATCAGGGCAATAAATATTGAGTTTTGTTTGGCTGTTAATCCTTGCTTTGTTAGCGGAAATAAATAATTAAAATGGAAAATCTGCCAAAAAAGTGAAATTCGGAAATTCAATCTCCATTTTCCCTTAATTCTTGTGGAACACCTAAAGGGTTAACAACGTTTGTGAAATCAGTTTTGAATACCTTGGAGGGTGTGTGGTTTCTAAAATGGGGTCATTGGTTGGTTTCTATTATGTAAGCCTCACAAAGTGACTTCAGTCCTGAACTGGTCCTTAAAAAGTGGGTTTGCTTCTATACTTCTAAGCCTTCTAACGTCCCCAAAAAATAAAATGACATTCACAAAATGATCCAAACATGAAGTAGACATATGGGTAATGGAAACTAATAACTATTTTTGGAGGTATTACTATCTATTATAAAAGTAGAGAAATTTAAAAATGTGCTAATTTTAAAAAAAAAATTGAAAATTTGGTATTTTTTTATAATTAAAAATGAATTTTTTTTTTTACTCAATTTTACCAGTGTCATGAAGTACAATATGTGACGAGAAAACAATATCAGAATGGCCTGGATAAGTAAAAGCGTTTTAAAGTTATCACCACATAAATTGACACATGTCAGATTTGCAAAAAATGGCTGTCAGGAAGGGGAAATGGCCCAGATGTGAAGCGGTTAGAGAGGCGGTCACTATTAAAGAAACGGGCAATGTGGAGGTCACTGTTAAAGGGGTGGGAACTGTGGAGGTCACTGTTAAAGGGGCAGGCAGTGCAGAGGTCACTGTTAAAGGGGTGGGCACTGTGGAGGTCACTGTTAAAGGGGCAGCCACTATGAAGGTCACTGTTAAAGGGGTGGTCAATGTTAAAGGGGCGGGCACTGTGGTGGTCACTGTTAAAGGGGCGGGCACTGTGGAGGTCACTGTTAAAGGGGCAGGCACTGTGGAGGTCACTGTTAAAGGGGCGGGCACTGTGGAGGTCACTGTTAAAGGGGTGGTCAATGTTAAAGGGACGGGCACTGTGGAGGTCACTGTTAAAGGGGCAGGCACTGTGGAAGTCACTGTTAAAGGGGTGGGCACTGTGAAGGTCACTGTTAAAGTGGCAGCCACTATGAAGGTCACTGTTAAAGGGGTGGTCAATGTTAAAGGGATGGGCACTGTGGAGGTCACTGTTAAAGGGGCAGGCACTGTGGAAGTCACTGTTAAAGGGGCGGGCACTGTGAAGGTCACTGTTAAAGGGGTGGTCAATGTTAAAGGGATGGGTACTGTGGAGGTCACTGTTAAAGGGGCAGGCACTGTGGAGGTCACTGTTAAAGGGGCGGGCACTGTGGAGGTCACTGTTAAAGGGGTGGTCAATGTTAAAGGGACGGGCACTGTGGAGGTCACTGTTAAAGGGGCAGGCACTGTGGAAGTCACTGTTAAAGGGGTGGGCACTGTGAAGGTCACTGTTAAAGGGGTGGTCAATGTTAAAGGGATGGGTACTGTGGAGGTCACTGTTAAAGGGGCAGGCACTGTGGAAGTCAATGTTAAAGGGGCGGGCACTGTGGAGGTCACTGTTAAAGCGGCAGGCACTGTGGAGGTGACTGTTAAAGGGGCAGGCACTGTGGAGGTCATTGTTAAAGGGGCGGGCACTGTGGAGGTCACTGGTAAAGATGTGGTCACTGTTAAAGGGGCGGGCACTATGGAGGTCACTGTTAAAGGGGCAGGCACTGTGGAGGTCAATGTAAAAGGGGTGGCCACTGTGGAGGTCAATGTTAAAGGGGCGGCCACTGTGGAGGTCACTGTTAAAGGGGCAGGCACTGTGGAGGTCATTGTTAATGGGGCGGATACTGTAGAGGTTACTGTTATGGGGGAAACTGTTGATATCTTTTTATGACACACGGAAACATAAAATGAAATAGATGAAATATACCTGTGCGAAGCCTGGTCCTTCTGCTAGTATTTTATAGAAATAGTTTTGGTGTTGGCACTGCTGCCTCTATGGGGTGTGCATCGGGTTGATGCGCCTGTCGTGTGATTCATGGGCGGTGCTCAGCAGTATAGACCAAGTTCACATGTAGTATGAAGAAGAAATAAACTTGCGGCAATAAAACATGGTCGCTGGTGCGGGCACTCACTCAGCTACAGGCGGCCCTGTTCTAAATGTGAATAAACAAGCTGTGAAGGAACTTGGTGAGTGCCGCAAGTTTATTTCTTCTTCATACTACAAAAGAACCATTAAAAGGTGCTAATCTTTATGTCCATTAAAAGCGATTTCATGGCCGTGTTTGCCACAAAATACTGAAAGAACAACCAAAAGCTCCAAAGTGAAACTTAAACCAGGGAGAGTACATTAATCACATACACTTCTTTATCTTAAAAGGCTTTTCTGAGACTTTTCTACTAATGACCTATCCTCAGGACAGGTCATCAGTATCTGATCGGTACCTGATTAAAAGTGGCAAGTACTGAGGAAAGCGGAGCTCCAGAGACACTGCGTGAGAGGGAGGGAGGGGGGAGAGGGAGCTACCTGCCCACACAGTACTATTAGGGAGAAGTCCACAAGTTCTCATGCAGGTAATTCTACACCAGCAACCTTCGGCACTCCAGCTGCTGTGAAACTACAACCCCCAGCATGCAGACATTCTAACTCCCGCAGAAGTGAATGAAGCATTCTGGGAGTTCTAGCTTCTGAACAGCTGGGCTGACAGAGGTTGCTAATCCCTGGTCTACACAGTACTGAGAGTAAGCTTACACTGATGAGAACCTTCTACCAGTTAATTGGCAGCAGGCACTTAACCATGGGCTGGGGGTGCAGGACAGCATTATAGGAGCTAATGCTTGCTGTAGGAAAAACTGAGGTAGAGCCTGAAAAGGTGAAAATCTGGACAATGCAACCTACAGGTGACATTGGGGTCAGCAATACTGATATTACTCTAGTACAGGGGTAGGCAACCTCCGGCACTCCAGCTGTTGTGAAACTACAACTCCCAGCATGCATAATTGCTCTGGTCTTCTCAGAACTCCTATAGAAAATAATTGAGCATGCTGGGAATTGTAGTCACACAACATCTGGAGTGCCGGAGGTTGCTGACCCCTGCCCCTGAAAATTGACCTGGAATTATAAAGTTATTTCCCTGCTTATCCACTTCTGATTAGAAATTCTGTGTTTCAAACAGTAAAAGAATATGAGAAATAGAGTATTTCAGACATTTCTGCCCTAAAACCCCCACATTTTTTGCATAGTGTTACTTAAAAAATTTGCATTCTTTACATTGCATGAAATGTTGCACACAAGTTAATACATTTGTAACAGTTACTACCTATCTTCACAGGTTACATTCTCAGTTCCAGGACAGTTCCTTTCCTTTTTGCCAAATGTAACCTATATGACAGTGTAAATAACAATGGCGACACATGGTGCCCACCAGAAAGAAACATACCTCAGCAGCTTCTGGACAAACTGGACCAAAGAGAGCAGAGATATTGTATTCTTCGGATTGTTGAATGAAGGCACTGAGAGACATCTTGGCGTTACAGCCGCAGTCGGCGTACACAAACTCCAGTGTCCTGTTACTCAAGAAATGGTGTTCCCATTCCTTACTTATCCTCTCAAAAGCCAACTGGATGGCAGCGCCGAGCCGCTGGGCACTAAATGGGTAGGACATATTCCAAGGAGCCTGGAGCCCAAGGAATATTTTGGAAGACCGTGGTCCCTTGGTGGCATTTATACTAGTGATGAGCTGAGGTTCTGCCATAAAAAGTTGCAGAATAAGAAGTGTGAATGGGAGAAGCCACATTACGGGGACCTGAGAGAGAGATGACAGGTGGGATGAGAAGTCCAAGGAAGACTCCACCGCCGTCTGCATACAGCTACTTATACCTGTGGAGTCTGACTGATATCACTAATTCTCCAGCGTCTTCTACATGTCTCCTATTAAACAGTCCTAATTAGCAGAAATCCATCTCCAGCCGCACTTTCCCACCGGCCATTAATTCTTTAACCCTTCAGTGACTGCATCTCTAAGATAGGGGATCGTACAATAAACTAAACCTTTATGAAGATTTTATTTATTTCTCAATTTATTTTTATTGCTTGATGTTAATGTTATTTTAAGGTAAAGATGTCAGCTCTGAGGTACAGAGCCCCACCACTTTTTCATTTTTCCATGGATTTGTTAATATTAGCACACGGCAGGGCGCAGAAGGAAAGGAATGCCATATGGTTTTTGGAAGGCAGATTTTGCTGGACTGTTTTTTTGACACCATGTCCCATTTGAAGCCCCCCTGATGCACCCCTAGAGTAGAAACTCCAAAAAAGTGACCCCATTTTAGAAACTACACCCCTCAAGGTATACAAAACAGATTTTACAAACTTTATTAACCCTTTACGTGTTCCACAAGAATTAATGGAAAACAGAGATAAACTTTCTAAATTTCACTTTTTTGGCAGATTTTCCATTTTAATAATTTTTTTCCAGTTACAAAGCAAGGGTTAACAGCCAAACAAAACTTAATATTTATGGCTCTGATTCTGTAGTTTACAGAAACGCCCCATATGTGGTCGTAAACTGCTGTACGGGCACACGGTAGGGCGCAGAGGGAAAGAAATGCTATACGGTTTTTGGAAGGCAGATTTTGCTGGAACAGTTTTTTTAACACCATGTCCCATTTGAAGCCCCCTGATGCTCCCCTAGAGTAGAAACTCCAAAAAAGTGACCCCATTTTAGAAACTACAGGATAGGGTGGCAGTATTGTTGGTACTAGTTTAGGGTACATATGATTTTGGTTGCTCTATATTACACTTTATGTGAGGCAAGGTAACAAGAAATAGCTGTTTTGGCACCGTTTTTATTTTTTGTTATTTACCACATTCATCTGACAGGTTAGATCATGTGGTATTTTTATAGAGCAGGTTGTTACGGATGTGACAATACCAAATATGACAACTTTTTTGGGTTGTTTGTTTCAGTTTTAAATAACAAAGCATTTAAAAAAAATAATGATTCTTTAGTGTCTCCACATCCTGAAAGCCATAGTTTTATTTATTTTTTGGGCGACTGTCTTGTGTAGGGGCTCTTTTTTTTTTAATGAGATAAGGGTTTGATAGGCACTATTTTGGGGTGCGTATGACTTTTTGATCACTTTCTATTACACTTTTTGTGATGTAAGGTGACAGAAAATGGCTTTTTTTACACCGTATTTATTTATTTTTTCCGGTATTCACCTGAGGGGGTAGTTCATGTGATATTTTTATATAGCAGGTTATTACGGATGCGTTGATACCTAATATGTATACTTTTTTTTATTTATGTAAGTTTTACACAATGATTTCATTTATGAAACAAAAAAAATCATGTTTTAGTGTCTTCATAGTCTGAGAGCCATAGTTTTTTCTTTTTTCGGCGATTATCTTGGGTAGGGTATGATTTTTGAAGGATGAGATGACGGTTTGATTGGCACTATTTTGGGGTGCGTATGACTTTTTGATCGCTTGCTATTACACTTTTTGTGATGTAAGGTGACAAAAAATTGCTTTTTTTAAACTTATTTTTTTACGGTGTTCACCTGAGGGGTTAGTTCATGAGATATTTTTATAGAGCAGGTTATTACGGATGCGGCGATACCTAATAAGTATACTTTTTTTAATTTATGTAAATTTTACACAATAATATACAGTATATATTTTTTTTAAAAATCATGTTTTAGTGTCTCCATATTCCGAGAGCCATAGTTTTTTCAGTTTTTGGGTGATTATCTTAGGTAGGATCTCATTTTTTGCAGGATTAGATGACGGTTTGATTGTACAATTTTGGGGTGCATATGACTTTATGATTGCTTGCTATTACAGTTTTTGTAATGTAAGGTGACAAAAAAATTGCTTTTTTTACACATTTTTTTTTTGTTTTACGGTGTTCCCCTGAGGGGTTAGGTCATGTGATATTTTTATAGAGCAGGTTTTTACGGACACGGTGATACCTAATATGTATATATATTTTTTTACATTGAACATAATAAAAGCATTTTTAAATAAAAAAAAATCATGATTTAGTGTCTCCATAGTATTTTTATTTTTTGGGTGATTGTCCTATATAGGGGCTCATTTTTTGCGGGATGAGGTGACGGTTAGATTGGTACTATTTTTGGGGGCATATGCCTTTTTGATCGCTTGGTGTTGCACTTTTAGTGATGTAAGTTGACAAAAATTGCTTTTTTCTACAGTTTTTATTTTAAATTTTTTATGGTGTCTATCGGATGCGGTGGATAATGTGATATACTTATATAGCCATTCGTTAACAATGTGGTGATACCTCATATGTGCGGATTTTCTTTTTTTTTAAATTTTTTATTAGAAAATCAGGGGAAAGAGGCGTGTTTGTCTTTTTTCACTTGAAACTTTTATTTTTTTATTTTTATTAAAAACACTTTTTTTTTACAAACTTTATTTCTGTCCCACTCTGGAACTTCAACTTTTGGGGGTCTGATACCCTCTGCAATGCATTACAATACATCTGTATTGTAATGCATTGCCTGTTAGTGTATGACACTGAGTCATACACTAACAGGTTGCCTAGGAGATGGGCCTGAGGCTGGACAGGTTACCTAGGAGACGGGCCTGAGGCTGGACAGGTTACCTAGGAGACGGGCCTGAGGCTGGACAGATTACCCAGGAGAGGGGCCTGGGTACCAGGGACTGCCGGGCCCTTGCAGTGATCGGGCGTGCACCGCTCGGGTGGCCGCCCGATCATCCCACTGTGCATGTACTGTTCTATTAGGGGCCAGCGGTTCCGTTCCGCAAAATGCAGAATGCACACGGATGTCATCTGTATTTTTTGCGGATCCATTTTTTGTGGACCACAAAATACATACGGTCATGTGCATGAGGTCTAATGCAGATTTATTAAAAGGTGGTCATCATACTATCTTCAGCAAAGAATGAAAAAAAGAACGGCGAACACTGAGTATTATAGTTACATTCCTGTACATAGGAGCAGTATTATAGTAGTTATAGTATTGTGCATAGGAGCAGTATTATAGTAGTTATATTCTTGTACATAGGGGGCAGTATTATAGTAGTTATAGTAGTGTGCATAGGAGCAGTATTCTAGTAGTTATATTCCTGTACATAGGAGCAGTATTATAGTAGTTATAGTAGTGTGCATAGGAGCAGTATTATAGTAGTTATATTCTTGTACATAGGAGCAGTATTATAGTAGTTATAGTAGTGTGCATAGGAGCAGTATTCTAGTAGTTATATTCCTGTACATAGGAGCAGTATTATAGTAGTTATAGTAGTGTGCATAGGAGCAGTATTATAGTAGTTATATTCTTGTACATAGGGGGCAGTATTATAGTAGTTATATTCTTGTACATAGGAGGCAGTATTATAGTAGTTATATTCTTGTGCATAGGAGCAGTATTATAGTAGTTATATTCTTGTACATAGGAGCAGTATTATAGTAGTTATATTCTTGTACATAGGAGCAGTATTATAGTAGTTATATTCTTGTACATAGGAGCAGTATTATAGTAGTTATATTCTTGTACATAGGAGATAGTATTATAGTAGTTATATTCCTGTACATAGGAGGCAGTATTATAGTAGTTATATTCTTGTACATAGGAGCAGTATTATAGTAGTTATATTCTTGTACATAGGAGCAGTATTATAGTAGTTATATTCTTGTACATAGAAGCAGTATTATAGTAGTTATATTCTTGTACATAGAAGCAGTATTATAGTAGTTATATTCTTGTACATAGGAGCAGTATTATAGTAGTTATATTCTTGTACATAGGAGCAGTATTATAGTAGTTATATTCTTGTACATAGGGGGCAGTATTATAGTAGCTATATTCTTGTACATAGGAGCAGTATTATAGTAGTTATATTCTTGTACATAGGGGCAGTATTATAGTAGTTTTATTCTTGTACATAGAAGGCAGTATTATAGTAGTTATATTATTGTACATAGGAGCAGTATTATAGTAGTTATATTCTTGTACATAGGAGCAGTATTATTGTAGTTATATTCTTGTACATAGAAGCAGTATTATAGTAGTTATATTCTTGTACATAGGAGCAGTATTATAGTAGTTATATTCTTGTACATAGGAGCAGTATTATAGTAGTTATATTCTTGTACATAGGAGCAGTATTATAGTAGTTATATTCTTGTACATAGAAGCAGTATTATAGTAGTTATATTCTTGTACATAGGAGCAGTATTATAGTAGTTATATTCTTGTACATAGGAGCAGTATTATAGTAGTTATATTCTTGTACATAGGAGGCAATTTTTATTGTGAAAACAAACAAAAAAAATACAATTAAAATACATTCTTACAAAAACAAAAAATAACAGGCATTGTACACACAATGACTACTCAACTAAAATGACTATAGAATCATATTAAACTTAGAAAGTCCACATTTGCTGGGGAGGAAAAAGAAGAGAAAAAAACACACAAAATAACATCATATTTTCTGTTTTAAACCAAAGACACATTTCTCCATAATTTCCTATTATTCGGGTTACTCCGTATCTCTAATGACTTAACCCACTGGAGCTCAGACATTATTTGGCTTACGGCTGTGGTGTGGTGGAATGGCTCATTGTGTATAGACACGCGGGTTCTCATGTGCCAATGGTAGTATTTTATGACAGATATGATCAGGTACATTGTCCCCCTGTCTACATTCCTATTTCTGGATGGAACAGCATAGATTATTTCAGGATAAGTCAGGGACTGCAGTAATGGGATGTTTAGCTTTTGTGACACTTCTTCCCATATTCTCCTCCCACCCCTGCAGTCAGATATTAAGTGCTCCATCGTCTCCTCCTGCTGACAACCGAGAGGACAGTTCCTATCTGAAACACTTAAAAATTTCAGGTTACCCCTAACAAATAGCTTTCCATGTAATGACAACCAAGCTATGTCAAATAATTTGGCGGGGAGTCGTTTCCCATTGAGGAGCTTCAGACTTTCTTGTAAAGTGCTAGTCACACAATCCCTCAAGACAAGTGGAGAACAAAAGAAAGCCCTACAGACCCTCACGTATAGATCTTTCCTTGGCTTACCCTCAATGTAGGACTTCTCTATCTTCCACCTTCTCACACACTTCAGCCCATAGTCCAGGTACTGGGGGAGGTAGTCACTCGTCCATCGACCCCTCTTGAGACTGCCGCCTCGCACCCAAGACTCTGCAAAAGGCATTATCCAGTCCCTGATACTATTCACCCACAGGAAGCTGTTCTCTGAGTCCAGGCAACCAAAATTAACTTTTAGAAACATGGAGTCAAAGAACACCCTTGGATTCAACATATCCAACCCACCCTCTCTTCTCTGTAGGTAGGTGATCCCTCTTTTTATCAGGTTCAACCTGTTCCCCCACAACAGTTGGAAGAACAGGCTAAAGAGCCTAGCGGAGAAAGATTCCGGCAAAGGAAAAACGACAGAGACATACAAGAAGACAGGGACCAGGTAAGTCTTCAACATTTTAACCCTTTCTCTATAGGTCAGCCTCCAGTTCTTCCATCGCTGAACCTTTGCATTTCCGGCTTCCAACTTCTCTTCCCAATTTAGTTTGGCGTTATCATTCCTCCCAAATTTGACCCCTAGGATTTTAATATAGGTGGAGGCTCTCACAAATTGTGGCAGATCAAAGTCTGGATCACTGTCTGATATCCAGAGAGCTTGACTCTTCTCAAGGTTGACCAGAGACCCTGAGGCCTCCGAGTAACTTCTGATGGCCGTAGACAACATCTCCACCTCACGAGGCTCAGATATCACCACAGTCACATCATCCGCATAGGCAACAACACTCAGGGGCAGGCAATGGGGGACTGGCACCCCCTGAAAACCACACTCCTGCAGTGACCTCAAGAATGGGTCTAAGGCAAATACATACAGCAGCGGACTCAGTGGGCAACCCTGTCTCACCCCTGCCTCAACCCTGAAGGTATCACCCTGCCAACCATTGACCAGAGGAAAGCTCTCAGCCTCGCAATACAGAGTCTTCAGCCAATCGATGAATTGCCCCGGAATACCGTACTTTGACAAAGTGGCCCATAGATACTCATGATCTACTCTGTCAAAGGCTTTAGCCTGGTCAAGACTCACAACATATCTCCCACACCTCAGGGATTTACATCTCTCAAACATCTCCCTTATCGAGAGGACTGCTCCAGAGATGTTCCGCCCTTTTACTGTGCCAAACTGACAGCCTGACAACAGTGCTGAGGACAGACAAACTAATCTAGAAAACAGAATTTTTGCCAGAATCTTTCTGTCGACATTCAAGAGGGCAATCGGCCTCCAGTTCTTGATGTCACTCGGCTCTTTACCTTTGGACAGCAGAATCAGCGAGGACACTCTCATGGATGGAGGCATCAGGTGACTTTCTAGACAATTTGTATATACATCCACGAGGATTGGGGCCAAGAGGTCTCTGAATGTCCTATAGAATTCTGCTGTTATCCCATCTGGACCTGGTGCCTTCTTCAGATGTAACTTATCAATTGCCTCTTTAACCTCCGCCACCGTCAAATCTGCTGTCAAAGGAGAAAAGTCCAAATCATTAGTATCAGGGAGCGGAGTTGCCTCCAAGAATTGGGTCATCTTGTCTCTATCCAAAACCTTCCTCTGAAACAAGTCAGCATAGTAAGATCTCACCACCCCCAGGATACCCTCCCGAGATTCTTGCAAAACACCCTGGGGGTCAGTGAGACCGGTGACAGATTTATTTGCCACTCGCTCCCGGCAATTCTCAAAGGGATCAGGAGACCCTAAAGTCCCATAATCCCGTTCAAGAACCAGGGAGGTATACCTGCTGTACTGATACTGCCTTATCTCAGATTTCAGCCGGTCTATCCTTTGTTGGTCATCCCCTCCCGCCGAATATAGTGACTCCAATTCTTTCCGCAGCTTGAGATACTGGCCATACTTACTCTTCCCCTTTATAACTGACAGTCTCTTTAAGAGGGATCGGATCTCATCCTTGACATCCTCCCACCAGTCGGCCATATTGTCATAAAAGTCCACTCTCTCTAGCTGACTCCGTATAAGAGAGTAAACATGGCTCTGAACCGAAGGGTCTTCTAATATACTGGAATTAAGTCTCCATAACCCTCTACCTGTCCCAGAACACTTTGTGACACCCAAACAGAAATATAAGGCCAGATGGTCTGAATAAGGGACGATCTTCTCATCTTTTTCACCAATGGTCTCTGTAGGACTCACCAGAGCTAAATCTATCCGACTTCTTCTTTCACCACAAAAATAAGTAAATTTTGGTTTCCGACCACCCTGCACAAACACATCTGACAACCCGGCCTGTTGAATAATTCCGTTTAAGACCTTGGAGTCTCTGGTAAGAGGCCTATTAGAGGTCCTGTCACAAGATGTCCTGGTGGCATTAAAATCTCCAGCCATGATGACAGGGATAGATGTGAAGAGATATGGCTTCACTTCATTATAAAGGTTAACCCTTTCAGTCACTGTCTGCGAACCATAGATATTTATAAGACGGAGCCTCCTACCCCGAATAGTAACTTCCAGAATTAGGCACCTTCCCATCAATACCTCTGTCAACCTATGTATATGTACATTATTGGTGTTAAAGAGGATAGAGACCCCGGCACTTGGTTCTACAGCCAGTGACCAAAAGGATGGACCAGACCGCCATTCACGCTCGGCTTCCCGTAAGAGTCCTAAAGTATTCAAACGTGTCTCTTGTAAGAAAAAGACATCAGCATCAAGAGACCTTAGATGTTCATAAACCGCATGCCTGGTCCTCCTCACTCTGACACTGTTCACATTACTGGAGAACACTTTAAGGGTAAAGTCAGCCATCAAAGCAAAGCAAAGCACAAGTAGCAGAGATATTCCCCCCATCATCATAGATCTGAGTCTGAGCCCACCTGCTGACCACCTGTCTCCATGTCTGATTCGGACAGACGTTTAGCTCGCGGGGGTTTCCTTTTTGTGGGGGGATCGCCCTCTTGGTCCTCATTAAATTCATCTACCACCCTCTTTAACTCTCTCTCCATCTCTTCCTCAGCGTCTGACTCAGATAGGACACCGTACCTATTTGTGATAGTCATGACACCTGACCCGGGGTCTACTTTCTTTTTGGAAGGTTTTTGGACAGTGGTCCATTCCCCCTCAGGCTTACGGCTGGTTTTGTCCTTCTTCCGTTTCTTCTGCGGATTTATTGATGCAGGGGCAGAAGATGACGTGCCCACAACCTGCTCAGTGACCTCCCCGTTCCCCTCAGTGGCTCCTGGCTGGGACTGGTCAGGCACTATGTCTCCCATATTGTCACCCATGTTGTGCTGAGGCTCGGGCGGTGTCACTGCTGACCCTGACAACAGCGTCTCCTCCTCTAGGTCATCTGCCACTTCCAGCAAGTCCTCATCAGGGAAGTCCTTACAAACATTATGCCAGGCGTCTGGACAGTCCCTGTGCGAGTGACCGATCCTACCACAGAGGTTGCACCGGATGTTCTGGCAGGTGGCGCTGACATGGCCGATCTCCCCGCATAAATTACATTTTACCAGGGTGCACACACTCGCAATATGACCGGCCTTTCCGCATTTAAAACATTTTCTAGGCTGACCCGCATAGAAGCATACCCCTTTCTCCCGGCCAATAAAGAATGAGTTGGGCAGATGTTGGGTGATGTTGTTAACCTGCCGTAACTTTACCAGGACCTTCCACCCCCCAGTCCATATGCCATCCTCGTCCCTGGTCTTGGTCAGATCTGACATTAGGTCACAGTGTCTTTTTAGCCATACAACAATATCCTGGTGTGGTACTGACTCGTTCCAGAATATTATGGTGACATTTGCTGTGTCTGGTCTAGAGATGGGGATGAGGCTGAACTTATTCCAGTCATCAGCATCTCTCACCCGGGCGAAATGAGCCCAGAAGCGGTCCAGGTCAGACATGAGTTTAAAACTGACGTCATACCCCTGCCTGTCAGGAAGGTTTATCACTGCCAGGATGTTAGATGGCAGGAAACCCATTTGGTGGCACAGAAGTTCACGGACCACAAACCTCCTGTCAGGCAACTCCTCCTTGGCCCCTCTATGCCTGAACCGGACCACGTTCCTCCTCTTAAAAGCCTGACCTGTATAGTTGACATTAGACCTGAAGGATGGTGACCCACGGCTCCAGGCATTACCAGAGGAGACACCACCAGTTCCACCCTCCTGCTGTACTCGGGGGCGCTGTGGTGGCTGCTGACCGCCTGCACTATGGGGGTCTGACACTCCTGGTGTAACTAAAGGGGGGGAAGTGCTGTGCATCAGACTGTACAGCCCCCTCCCCACCATCATCCATAATACTCTGCGAGTCACAAGCCTCTGAAGGCTGATCTAATGGTGGACCCGACTCTAGAGATGACCCCAAATCCCACACACACTGTAAAGCGCTCCCCTCTGCAGAAACATCATCAGAAATATCACATACATTCATATCAGTGCAGTCACTAGCAGTATGATCCTGCTCTACAGAGCCCCGACAGTCCTGCTGAGCCATGACCTGTGAGCCCACTGCTGCACTGCTGCCTTCAGGCAAGAGCCCACAGTCCTGCTGCTCTCTACTGCCCCCCAGGGCTTGTGGTGACTGCACTGCTACTGCAGAGTTACCTTCAGGCGAGAGTCCACAGTCCTGCTGCTCTCTACTGCCCCCCAGGGCTTGTGGTGACTGCACTGCTACTGCAGAGTTACCTTCAGGCGAGAGTCCATAGTCCTGCTGCTCTCTACTGCCTCCCAGGGCTTGTGGTGACTGCACTGCTACTGCAGAGTTACCTTCAGGCGAGAGTCCACAGTCCTGCTGCTCTCTACTGCCCCCCAGGGCTTGTGGTGACTGCACTGCTACTGCAGAGTTACCTTCAGGCGAGAGTCCATAGTCCTGCTTCACATCACAAACCGCTGGGACTTGTGGTACCTTTTGAGGAGTCTCTGCAGGTCTTTGCTGTTGCTGGACACTTTCTCCCACTTCTCTGTACAAATTCCCTTTCTCAGAAGGGCAGCTGGCTGGTCTGAGGACTGGTCTTGCACAGGCCTGCTGGGTGTCATCTGGACAGGTTGGAGACTTGGGTTTAGATGGAGATGGTTCTGGCGCAGGTCTTCCCCCATGTCCCTCAAGTCTTTGCTGGTTCCTGAAGGATTCAGCGACTGGTCCCATCTGCTCCAGTACAGCCTCCATGTCCTGCACAGTGTCAGCGAGCTGCACAGCGAGGGAGCTCAGCTTCTTGTCGTGGACAACCTGATTGTTGGGGTTTGCTGCCTTTAGCTTATAGACACAATCTATCTGTTTCTGCAGCTGCAGTTTTGTCCTTTTTAATGTCTCCAGTCTCTTGACCAGAGCTGGGATCCGCTCGGCCAGACATAGTTCTGGTGCACGCTGAGTATTGGGGGGTTGTGTACTCACAGAATGGCTCCTTACAGGCGTCCCTCTGCTTGGTCCTTGCACTGGACCTGGTGCAGCCGTGGTCACTGCTGCGAGGTCGCTATCTCCAGATTGGGGACTGGGCCCCTGGTTCTTCCCAGTGACTGCACTTGTGGCCCCATGAAGCCTTCCTTCAGTATTCCCTCTGGTCTCATCTGTCGTGTTGGCGACTTTTGCGCTGTTCCCACTCCCGTAGCGTGTGCGGTCAGACCGTATCAGGACAGGCTGTTGCAGGTTCTCCTGCATGGTCTGCTTCTCCAGAGATGTTCTCCTCTGTCTGCCTGCGGGTGGGGTGGATTGCACACCTGCAGCCATGCTCTTACTCAATGATGTCTCCTTCTTTACTTCAAACATTTTCTTTTCATCTTTGCTTCCTGCTGCACTGGGACTGGCAACACTTGGAACATTCCTTCCTTCCAAAGAAACTTTTGGATAATTATCCATGGAGTGAGAAGACTGGGAATTATTTCCCAGAATAGGCCTTGGAGCCTGGGCCTTGCTTGGGGAGCATCCCCACCCAGAGTGGCCCCGCCCTGGGCTTTCTCCAGACATCCAAAGCCTCAGGAGAGCTACTGACACACGTCCTCACAGCTAGGAGGCATTATTATAGTAGTTATATTCTTGTACATAGGAGCAGTATTATAGTAGTTATATTCCTGTACATAGGGGCAGTATTATAGTAGTTATATTCTTGTACACAGGAGCAGTATTATAGTAGTTATATTCTTGTACATAGAAGCAGTATTATAGTAGTTATATTCTTGTACATAGGAGCAGCATTATAGTAGTTATATTCTTGTACATAGGAGCAGTATTATAGTAGTTATATTCCTGTACATAGGAGCAATATTATAGTAGTTATATTCTAGTACATAGGAGCAGTATTATAGTAGTTATATTCTTGTACATAGGAGCAGTATTATAGTAGTTATATTCTTGTACATAGGAGCAGTATTATAGTAGTTATATTCTTGTACATAGGAGCAGTATTATAGTAGTTATATTCTTGTACATAGAAGCAGTATTATAGTAGTTATATTCTTGTACATAGAAGCAGTATTATAGTAGTTATATTCTTGTACATAGGAGCAGTATTATAGTAGTTATATTCTTGTACATAGGAGCAGTATTATAGTAGTTATATTCTTGTACATAGGGGGCAGTATTATAGTAGCTATATTCTTGTACATAGGAGCAGTATTATAGTAGTTATATTCTTGTACATAGGGGCAGTATTATAGTAGTTTTATTCTTGTACATAGAAGGCAGTATTATAGTAGTTATATTATTGTACATAGGAGCAGTATTATAGTAGTTATATTCTTGTACATAGGAGCAGTATTATAGTAGTTATATTCTTATACATAGGAGGCAGTATTATAGTAGTTATATTCTTGTACATAGGAGCAGTATTATTGTAGTTATATTCTTGTACATAGAAGCAGTATTATAGTAGTTATATTCTTGTACATAGGAGCAGTATTATAGTAGTTATATTCTTGTACATAGGAGCAGTATTATAGTAGTTATATTCTTGTACATAGGAGCAGTATTATAGTAGTTATATTCTTGTACATAGAAGCAGTATTATAGTAGTTATATTCTTGTACATAGGAGCAGTATTATAGTAGTTATATTCTTGTACATAGGAGCAGTATTATAGTAGTTATATTCTTGTACATAGGAGGCATTATTATAGTAGTTATATTCTTGTACATAGGAGCAGTATTATAGTAGTTATATTCCTGTACATAGGGGCAGTATTATAGTAGTTATATTCTTGTACACAGGAGCAGTATTATAGTAGTTATATTCTTGTACATAGAAGCAGTATTATAGTAGTTATATTCTTGTACATAGGAGCAGCATTATAGTAGTTATATTCTTGTACATAGGAGGCAGTATTATAGTAGTTATATTCTTGTACATAGGAGCAGTATTATAGTAGTTGTATTCTTGTACACAGGAGGCAGTATTATAGTAGTTATATTCTTGTACATAGGAGCAGCATTATAGTAGTTATATTCTTGTACATAGGAGCAGTATTATAGTAGTTATATTCCTGTACATAGGAGCAATATTATAGTAGTTATATTCTAGTACATAGGAGCAGTATTATAGTAGTTATATTCTTGTACATAGGAGCAGTATTATAGTAGTTATATTCTTGTACATAGGAGCAGTATTATAGTAGTTATATTCTTGTACATAGGAGCAGTATTATAGTAGTTATATTCTTATACATAGGAGCAGTATTATAGTAGTTATATTCTTGTACATAGGAGCAGTATTATAGTAGTTATATTCTTATACATAGGAGACAGTATTATAGTAGTTATATTCTTGTACATAGGAGCAGTATTATAGTAGTTATATTCTTGTACATAGGAGCAGTATTATAGTAGTTATATTCTTGTACAGAGGAGCAGTAGTATAGTAGTTATATACTTGTACATAGGAGTAGTATTATAGTAGTTATATTCTTGTACATAGGAGCAGTATTATAGTAGTTATATTCCTGTACATAGGAGCAGTATTATAGTAGTTATATTCTTGTACAGAGGAGCAGTAGTATAGTAGTTATATACTTGTACATAGGAGTAGTATTATAGTAGTTATATTCTTGTACATAGGAGCAGTATTATAGTAGTTATATTCTTATACATAGAAGCAGTATTATAGTAGTTATATTCTTGTACATAGGAGCAGTATTATAGTAGTTATATTCTTGTACATAGGAGCAGTATTATAGTAGTTATATTCTTGTACATAGGAGGCAGTATTATAGTAGTTATATTCTTGTACATAGGAGCAGTATTATAGTAGTTATATTCTTGTACATAGAAGCAGTATTATAGTAGTTATATTCTTGTCCATAGGAGCAGTATTATAGTAGTTATATTCTTGTCCATAGGAGGCAGTATTATAGTAGTTATATTCTTGTCCATAGGAGAGGATAGACGTGTGCTGCTGAGCTCCCTGCAGGGAGGGGGCATGGCTTCTGACCCAGGTGGAGGGGAGGGGAGCTGGGCTGATGATCCTGGGAAAGCCCAGAGCTTGGAGTGTGGCCTGCAGCATGGAGATCCTGGAAGCATTAATCTGGAAATGGTGGCTGGTGAGTCAACTGAAACTTGTAGTGCTTCTGGATTGAGTACAACTGTGACAAAGAAAAGTTTATATAAACTGGAAAGGCGCATTTCTAAGTTAAGAGATGAGATAAAGACAGAGACTGATGCAAAGAAAAAGTTGATGAAGTATGAATGCCTGGATGACTGCACACGTGAACTTGATATATTAAAAGATAAACTAGATAAAGGTAAAAACACAATACCTAAAGTGGAAAGCTGGGCAATGGAGAAAAAGAGGGAGGCCAGAGCCCAGAATGTGAAGATAAAAGAAATCATAGAAATAAAAAATAAAAATTACGGCGATGTTCATAATATGGTGAAGCAAGGAACCCCTCAGAGATGTGTGGGTGCAGCGCCTGGAGGGTCACTGCTTTCAGGGTCACTATGTTTGGGGTCTGTGCAGTCAGTCTCTGAAAATGCTGGAAATACTATGGAGCAAAGTGAGTCATCCAACAAGGAGTTAATTGCAGTGGACTCAGCTTGTAACTCTGGTGAAGTGAATGAGAACAGCAATCCTGTGTGTGAGCAAGAGAGTGCTTCATGTATGGACATTGTGGACGGGGCTCCGCTCAGCGCTGTGGAAGAGACCCCACTCGGTGCAGTGAATGGGACCCCGCTCAGTACTGTGGATGAGACCCCGCTCAGTGCTGTGGATGAGACCCCGCTCAGTGCTGTGGATGAGACCCCGCTCAGTGCTGTGATTGAGACCCCGCTCAGTGCTGTGGAAGAGACCCCGCTCAGTGCTGTGGATGAGACCCCGCTCAGTGCTGTGGAAGAGACCCCGCTCAGTGCTGTGGATGAGACCCCGCTCAGTGCTGTGATTGAGACCCCGCTCAGTGCTGTGATTGAGACCCCGCTGTCACTACCAGAGCTTTGAGACGTTCTCACAGCTCTGTTTCTCCACCCCTGTGATGATGTCACTACCAGAGCTTGGAGGAGTTCTCACTGCTCTGTTTCTCCGCCCCTGGGATGAGGTCATTACTTTCTGTTTCCTTCCTCCCAGCTGTTCCTCGTATGTTTGATTTCTCTGCCTTTAAATCACCCCTCCTCCTTTGTAGAGTGTGGATTATATTTCTCATTTGAGTTGTAGCTCTTGCTTGAGTATCTTCACTTGTAAGCTATCATTTCACTGGACCTGTGTTCTGCTGCAGCAAGTACTCCGGATATTGCCACCTGTCTTTGGATCCATCTTCTCTGCTGCTGCAGCTCCTTCAGCTAAGTGTGCAGACATTGTAGTGTATCTGTTTGTTTTCTGACCGGATCCGAGGCGACCACGGTTCCCTCCATATACTGAGCAGGGCACCGGTGGCCGTGCCCCTTCCACTATTGTAGGGGTTACAGTGGTCATCAGTCTTAGGTACGCGGGCATGCCTCGTTCCACCATTAGGATCCGGGTATGTGCTTAGCAGCATAGGGAGAGCTTTGAGGGTCTGACAGGGGTCACCCTTTATCCTCCCTAGTTTGGGTCCGGTCAGTGGCTCTATTTTCTGTGTATGCTCTAGTTGCTCACATACAGCCGTGACACCCGCTCAGTGCTGTTATTGAAAATCATCTCTCAGAGGAGACAACTACACAGTCTGGAGCAAACATGGAGGTCAGTATACAGGACCCTCAGCCGTCCACAGTGTCAGGTACACAGCAGTCTGGAGCAGACATGGAGGTCAGTATACAGGACCCTCAGCCGTCCACAGTGTCAGGTACACAGCAGTCTGGAGCAGACATGGAGGTCAGTATACAGGACCCTCAGCCGTCCACAGTGTCAGGTACACAGCAGTCTGGAGCAGACACAGGTGGATCTGCAGGACAATCTGGAGTCAGTAAGCCTGTAGAGGAGAGGCCCAGCACTGATCCTCCTGCTGACCGTCCACAATTCAGGAGACTGTTCTCCAATGTTACAAGGCCGGCTAACCCTCCACCTCAGAGAAGGAACGCTGTCAGGATTAAGTATATGGGTCCAGAAGAAAACCTCCCCTCCAGACTGTACATTGGGAAAGTTCTTCTGAAGGACTTTATGAAATTTAAGGCCTCTGAGGTGTACGCCCTGATCCATATCCCCTCCAGCAGGATCTTTGACATCAGCTTTAAGCTTCAGTATGATCTGGACTTATTCTGGAATATATACAATGACACCAAAGAACAGTCAATATGGGAGCATCTACAGGTGATCCAGCTGTCCAAGCCTCAGGTAGTGAAGGCCACCATCTTGTTCCAGTCTGAGGTGGTGGCTCTGGCAGATCTGGAGCATTGGCTGACCAGACAGTGTCTGTTGAAGAGTCATCCCGGAAAAATCTATGATGAGGAAGACATCTGGAATGGCGGATACACCGTGATGATACAACTAGCGCAGAACAATGGTGTGACCAGATATCTGCCGCACTCCTTCTACCTGGGCTCAGAGAGAGGGATATGCTACTACCCCGGTCAGCCGCGGCTGTGTCACAGATGTGGGGGCAGGCATCTCGCCATCAACTGCTCCCGTATTAAGTGCTCATTTTGTGGACAGTTTGGTCATTCAAAGGACGACTGTACAGGTCCGGTCATCTGTAACCTGTGTTTAGGATCTGGTCATACGTTCCGGGATTGTCCGCATGCAGACCATAATAAAGGCAGTGATGAGATCTTCTCAGAGGCCATGGAGGAAGGTCAGGAGGATGTCACTGCAAGAGCAGATACAGCCCCAGAAACTGGTAATCCTACTGAAGCAATGCAAAGTACTAGTGACCCTGCTGTAGAGAGTGTTGACCCTGCTGATGCACTACAAGTACCGGCAGAGTTGGAGACTGATAGCCAAACTACTCCATTACAAGTACCAACATCTGCTGAACCACAAGTACCAGCTATTGAAAAGGCTTTGAAAACCAGAAATCTTGCTGTGGAAACTAAAGTACCATCTGTAGCACTACAAGTACCAGCCACTGAAGAGGATTCTCATCAGCAGAGTAAAGTGACCAGTAAACCAGTTGCCAAACCACCTAAAGAACTGCCCTCTACGTCTACAAAGCCTGATGGTCCAGCTGCAGGGCTCAGGAAGCTCAGGAGGTCCTCTGTGGATGAAGAGGGGTTCCAGACTGTAAAAAGAAAGAACAGCACTACGGCAAAGAAAACCCCGGATCCGCCAGTGCTGGCCATAACCTCCGGGCAGTACGGGGCGCTAGGGGAAGAAGAGTCAGAAGAAAAGGCAGAAATTGAGTATGTTTCTTCACATAACCCTGAAGTTGACCCTCTGGAAGATGAACCTGACCCTTCAGTGTCCACCAAAAGATGGGGTTCTAAAGGTCACAGTAGTGGAAAGAGAAAAAAGAGTAAGAAAACCTAAGTGACCCGGAGGAGGCTGAGAATCAGCTCTATAAATGTGAACAGTGTAAAGACTAAGAACAGGCGGCAGGCGATCTACCAGCGTCTGTCTCAGGAGAGATCTGACATCTTCTTCTTACAGGAGACTTATTTGAAGAGCAATGCTCAGGTGTTTGCAGCCAAGAGAGACTGGAGACATGGAGCATCTTTCTGGTCCTTCGGGCTGGAGAGAAATGACGGTGTGGCGATTCTCTTCAATAAGATAGAAGTTGAGGTGGAGAGAGTCCTGGAGATCTGTCCGGGCCGCTGCCTGATGCTGGACTTTATACTGGACACTGTGTATTATAGAGCCATTAATATCTATGCTCCTCAGACTAGAAAGGAGAGGAGGGAATTATTCCAGCAGATGAAGCCATATTGTTTTACATCCAGGGTGTTTATAATGTGTGGGGATTTTAATAGTGTCTCCTGTAATGTGGACCGTTCCAGTAGTCATAAGCAACTGAGATATGATGAGAACTTCCTTAACAATATAGTCCAGCAGGCTCATTTAGTGGATCCCTATGGTTTGCGTGGCTCCAATAGAGCCTACACTTACCATAAGGCCGGTAACGCCAGTAGAATAGACCGGGTGTATATAAAACGTGAAGTGAGGAGCTCTGACTACAGGACGAGTCCCATAGAGTTCTCTGACCATTGTATGGTGAGTGTCACGCTGGATCTGGCCGGGGCCGTGGTCTGTGGTAGGGGCTACTGGAAGGTGAACAGCTCGGTGCTGCAAGATCCAGGGTTCAGAGAGGCCTTTACCACCTTCTATAATGACCGGAGGACCACCCAGTGTATGTGTGATGACGCAGCGGAGTGGTGGGAGTGCATGAAGGGTGATATCAAGCAGTTTCTGATACGTGCTGCGAGGAGGCATAGTAATGTGGAGTATATGAGGTATTCTGCACTGAGGCTACAGCTGAGCCGGTTGTATGGTAAGATCAATAGTGGTGAGAAGATAGATGGTACGTACGTCAGCCAGATAAAGCAGGAGATGCGAGAGCTGCAGTATGACCGCCTCAAGTCTCTCAAAGCAGAGGGGCAGTTTGATAATTGGGGGGTTCACAACCCAGACCCCTATATTGCCTGTAAGAACAGGGTTAATAAGAAGCTTATGACCAGCCTGTTAGATGAGGAGGGGACAGAGCAGTCAGATCAGACTAAACTTCACAAGATTATTGGAGATTATTACAAAAATCTATTTAATGGCCGTCAGATAAGTGGTGACATCATCAGAACTTACCTGAAAGGCGTCAAACTCCCTAAACTAGATCATGTACAAGCAGATGGCTTGGTTGAGCCCATAACTGAGGAGGAGGTGAAGAGGAGCATTGACTCCTTAAAAACCAAGAAGAGCCCGGGCCTGGATGGTCTGACTAGTGAATTCTATAAGGAGTACAGAGATATATTAGCTCCAGGTCTATAATGATTGCCTCTCTGCCAGGGAACTTCTACAGTCACAGTATAAATCTGTTCTGGTTCTCCTGGCAAAGAAAGGAAATCTAAAAGACTTAAAAAACTGGCGTCCATTGTCTTTACTGAACACCGATTATAAAGTCTTGGCCAAGATCTTGTATCACAGGCTGAGTGCGGTGGCGGATAAGCTGATCATCTCCAACCAGACGTGTGGTGTGAAAGGCCGGACTATAGAGGACTCATTGCTGCTGGTGAGGGAAGCGGTGACATACATCAGGCAGCACAGTGGAGGAGCATATGTGGTGGGGTTAGACCAGAGCAAGGCCTTTGACAGAGTCCATCATGACTACCTGTACCAGGTGTTGTTGGAGTATGGCCTTCCTGTGCGCTTCGTACAATGGCTGCAGGTTCTCTATAAGGAGGCGGTAAGCCAGCCTCTGATTAATGGTCACTTGGCAGAACCCTTTAGGATCATGTCTGGTGTAAGGCAGGGCTGCCCTCTAAGCCCATTATTATACGTCTTCAGTTTGGATCCTTTTTTAAGAAAGTTGCAGGATAATAGAAATCTCTTGGGGTTGGAATGTCACCTACAGAGTAAAGTAGTGGACATAAAGTTCTGTGCTTATGCGGACGATGTGACGGTTCTGGTCTCGTCTAGTGAGGACTGTGTGGCCCTACAACAGGAGATAGCAGCTTTCTCTCCAGTGTCGAATTCTGCTGTGAATATGGATAAGAGCGAGGCGTTGTGGCTGGGGGGTGACCGTGGGGTCTTCTCAGTGCCCTTTAGAACAGTGCAGGGCAAGATAAAGATTTTGGGGATTCAGTTTGGAACTGTAGATGATGGGAAGGTGAACTGGGAGGAGAAGCTGGCGGTGTGTGAGCAGAAGGTGCAGTGCTGGAGGCACTGGAAGCTGACTTATCAGGAGAAGATCCGCCTGCTGAAAAGCTTCCTGCTCCCGCTATTCCTCTATGTCAGTGTGGTGTTCCCAGTGCCCGATAAGTTACTTACCAGACTGACCAATATCTTCTTCCACTTCTTGTGGGGTAATAGGGTGAATATAGTCAGGAGGAACATTGTCTATCTCCCCCAGAAGGAGGGCGGCCTGTCCATGCCCTGCCCAGAGCTCTTTTTCAACCTAATGTTTTTGATGAAGAATTACTCATTTTGTAAGAGTTCTGAGCTGAAGCTGTGGAGTCATCTGTTTAAGAACCAGATCCAGCAGTTTGTCTCTGTGTGGTCGGTAGGTGACCCCATTAAGAGGATTTCGGGGCGCATTAAGAATAATGTTTCCTGGTACGCGGTACAAGTAATTAGTAAGATCATTAAATGGAAAATCTTATATGGTGAGGTAAAGCAGTTCAGTAGGAAAGAGATGTATAAGAACCTGCTGATATCTCAGTTTAATGCCCATATTCTGCTGAGGAACGCCCCTGTCACAGCCACTATCTCTGGCTGTGACCTTCCGTCATTGCTTGTTCGGCACTCCTCGCTGAAGTTCTGTTTCTGTGTGTCATTTGTGGTTCTTTATGGGTTAACTCCCCTGTGTGCCTATTAGGAGTTAATCCTCTGTCTGCTCCATGGGTGTGGTCTCTCTGCTGCACCCATGGAACCTGTATTTAAGGCTGAGGTTTCCTCAGTTCTGTGTCAGCTCTCCTGGTGTGTGTTGTCTTGTCCTGCTCCTGGTTTGTACTCTCTCTCCCATGTTGCTGACCCATGGGATCCGTGTCTGTCTGCCTGTGCTCTGTGGGTTTTCCTACTTGTTCATTTGCGTCCTCTTTCCCGTCCATTTTGATGTCTTCCTTCCTGTCTTTCTGTTATCTGTTCTGCCAGTTATGTTTTAGTTACTTTGTGTTTATTGTGATGTCTGTGTTCAGCAAGCCTTTGCAGCAGAGTGGCATGACAAGGCCATGCAGTTTACTACTGGTGGAGCAAGTCCTTCTCTGCTCATTGCCACTCCTGCTCCCTTGCGTGAACTCCTGCTTGTATTATTAGTTGCCCTGTTTTGTATTTGCCTGTATGTTTTGTTTGCCTATGTGCCGTCGGTACCTTCTGGTACCTGTTGTCCATTCGTTCCTGCTGTCACTGTCTAGCTCACGCTCCAGAGTGGACCCTGGCAACTTCCTGCGGCTAAGTCTAACCCTACCATCTAGGGCTCTAGTGAAAACCAGGAGTTGCTTAGTTATGCCCCTCTGGAGTATTACTAGACAGTGGCGCAGTGGGGGTTTTCTCCCACTGTGCTGACGGTACATAGAGCTCATGTTTTCTCTGTGCTGCCTTTCATGTTTTTGTTTTCTTATGTGTCTGTACCTGATTTCCGTTTATTGCTTGACGACGCGGTGGTCTCTCCTGGGACCTCCAACTCGTGACAGCCCCGAACCTGGATGTAAAACAGGCTGTAAAAATCCTGGAGGACCCCAGAGTCCCCGCTCACATGAAGGATGTGTCATGGCTGGCATTTCATGGTAAAATGTATGTCAGGGACAATCTAAAGTGTAGAAATGTGCCAGACAGATCCTGCCCTAGAGAGCAATGCCATCAGGTACTGGAGACTATGGAGCATCTTCTGCTGGACTGTCCGTTCAGTGTCCAGGTATGGGAGGCCGTATCACTGTCCCTTCAGTTACCACATCTAGTGGGACAGCCGTATAATCAGCTCTTGTATGGAGACTTCCCCCCAGATCTCAGACAATACAGCAGAAGTTCCTTGTATGTAGTGAATGTGGTGACCATGTACCATCTGTGGTGTGCGCGGTGCTGCCTGGTCATCAACCGAGAGCTCCTGACCGGTGATAAAATCTTATATAATATCCTGGAAAGTCTGAAGACGATATATAAGAAAGACATGAAAAATAACCACAATAGCGTGTACTGGAGGAACATCCATGTGTCAGCATTTGTATAATGCGTTGTGATGTGCATTGAGAAAGTGATGTCACTTTATATTATTATTCTTTTCTATGATTTTATTGTAAGTGTATTGTAATATTTTGTTGCCTGTTTTTTAAATAAAAAGATCATTATAGTAGTTATATTCTTGTACATAGGAGCAGTATTATAGTAGTTATATTCTTGTACATAGGAGCAGCATTATAGTAGTTATATTCTTGTACATAGCAGCAGTATTATAGTAGTTATATTCTTGTACATAGGAGGCAGTATTATAGTAGTTATATTCTTGTACACAGGAGCAGTATTATAGTAGTTATATTCTTGTACATAGGAGCAGTATTATAGTAGTTATATCCTTGTACATAGGAGGCAGTATTATAGTAGTTATATTCTTGTACATAGGAGCAGTATTATAGTAGTTATATTCTTGTACATAGGAGCAGTATTATAGTAGTTATATTCTTGTACATAGGAAGCAGTATTATAGTAGTTATATTCTTGTACGTAGGAGCAGTATTATAGTAGTTATATTCTTGTACATAGGAGCAGTATTATAGTAGTTATATCCTTGTACATAGGAGGCAGTATTATAGTAGTTATATTCTTGTACATAGGAGCAGTATTATAGTAGTTATATTCTTGTACATAGGAGCAGTATTATAGTAGTTATATTCTTGTATATAGGAGGCAGTATTATAGTAGTTATATTCTTGTACATAGTAGGAGTATTATAGTAGTTATATTCTTGTACATAGTAGGAGTATTATAGTAGTTATATTCTTGTACATAGGAGCAGTATTATAGTAGTTATATTCTTGTACATAGGAGGCAGTATTATAGTAGTTATATTCTTGCACATAGGAGGCAGTATTATAGTAGTTATATTCTTGTACATAGGAGCAGTATTATAGTAGATATATTCCTGTACATAGGAGCAGTATTATAGTAGTTATATTCTTGTACATAGGAGCAGTATTATAGTAGTTATATTCTTGTATATAGGAGCAGTATTATAGTAGTTATATTCTTGTACATAGGAGCAGTATTATAGTAGTTATATTCTTGTACATAGGAGGCAGTATTATAGTAGTTATATTCTTGTACATAGGAGGCAGTATTATAGTACTTATATTCTTGTACATAGGACCTCATATATTCTGCATTAGACCTCATGCACATGAACATATGTATTTTAGGTCCGCAAAAAATGGCTTATTATAGCAGGGTTTTTTTAACGTAAGGAACCACTATGTCGACCATATATTACTAATACTATTCGTCTGCTATGTTACTTTTCCCTATGTACAAGAAAACAATTATTAACCCAGTAAAGTATTGTACATATTAAATGTTTATAAAGCGTATGGAATGACAGAAAACCTGTGAAAAGTATCGTAAAGATTTCTCTGTCTTATTAGAGTATTATAGTCTCTGGGAATTTGATGTGTGTTAGCTCAGATCTTCACATCAACACGGCAGCTCTGGGGATTCATTTACAAAGCTAATCAGAGGTTTTCATTCTGCTAATTAAAATATTACACCCATAGCGCCCCTGTGTCCCTGGGGTGGGGGGTAGAGGCTTTGGTTTACCTGTTATAATTTCAGAGGGTTTTATTATCTCTTATTCTTTTACCTTTTTTGAAAAATAAAGAATTCAGTATTTGTATCGATAATGATTTACCCCTTGCTAATTTCTGGCACTCAGGAGTTTTTTGTATTTTATAATTATACTCATCCTGCAACCACTTCTAAAGTATTTATGAATTATTGTCTGACTCCAAAGCCAAATGTGCTCTGCCGGCCCCTGAGGAGCCCCTATATTGAGTTCCGTGGGACACTCATGGTGGGGCATAGCTTAAAGCCAGTGGCAGACCTTCTGCCACAGCAACCATAAACCATAAAACGACACTTTGGACCCAGCATGTATTTATATGGTGCAATAATCTGTTGATATATCTTTATTATTTTCTGTATTTAGCCTAGGTTACTCCCTAGGACACTGCGACCAGACCAAGTCCAACCATCATCGATAGGGGTATACTAGGGTAATACAGGAGGTTCCTGAACACGGGATCGCCCCTATCGGGGCGGCCATTCCGTTTTTTAGGCAGGAATAAATATCTTAGGGTCATCTCCAGGGACAGGCCCATTCTAGAAATCACCATCCTGCCTGAAATCCAGCGTTCTTTAGGGATCTCGCCAAGATACAGAAATAACTTGGTTCAGAGCACTGACCGCTGGTCCATCTATAGATTGTCGATTTTTGTTTTCTCTTTTTCTTTTTTTGTGTGTTTGTTCTAATGGGAGTTTGTTATTTTACACACATTATATAATAAAGGCTACGTTTTAAGGCAGGTGGTACCCTGTGATTATACAATTTATACATACCATCCGTAATTATTCTCCCTCTGACGGGACATTGTCTTAACTGTGACTACACAGCAACCATAATGACTGTTATGCAGTCCACGGCATTCGAGGGGCCCGCAGCCTGGATGATCTGTTGTGCCTCCTGCAGTCCTGCTGTTATGTCAGTTATCAGTGGTAGTAGCATCGGTTGTGTCTAGCACTAACCAGCATCAGGGCCCATGGGGACTGACTCTGTCCTCCTGAGGTGTGATCAGGAGAAGGAGCCCGTGCTAGGCTGGAAGAGAAGGAGGGAATGTGGGCTTCATTTAAAAGTTTGTTTTGGGGCCCAGTCTTTGCTGGTTACACCCCTGCTTAAAGCTTGGGCACCAATTATGACATGAAATGATATTATACTGTCTACATATGCAGTAAGCTGGATTGGGACAGATGCACACTGGCGCAATATTAATGGTTTATAGTTTGTGACGCCAATTGCAGCTTGCGCAGGTACTGTAGCAGGGCCCTTTAAGAAGTTATAGCTCACGTACCAGGTGAGGAATTCCAGAGGGGGATATTATCTCTGTGTGGTAGATATTGTAGTGTCAACGGTGTCTCCTACCTTGGTACGGCTGGACTTCTGTCTCCTGGCTCACATGTAATAAATTGAGTATGGTCAGTAGGAGTAATTGAGGAATAATTGAGATCCAAACAGATAATAGGGTCCAACTTGTCTTTACTTAGTGCAGCTTATATATTTACAGCAATGGTCTAGGGTCCAAGCAGGTATTGGCAATATGTGGCAGGAATTTATATCTATTCTGCTTCTTGTACATACGCCTAGTAGAATCTGGCAGGTATCTATCTTCTGCTCTGTCTTTAGTCTGCTTGGTTTGGGCCTGACTAGCTGATGAGGTATTTAGCTTCTCTTTGTCTTTGGATCTGTACTTACCGGACTGCTCACAGGGTATGGTGTTGTCTTCCTGGAGATCTATAGTTCTGCAGAGGGCTGCTTTCTTTGTCCACCAGCTGAGATAGGTGACTCAGGCTGGGAAGGGTGACCTTGGGCCTCAGCCGAGGCTTGGATCCTAGGTTGGGATCCCTGTTTCTGGGAGCTCCTACCAACACAGCCTTCCCCAGCAGGGGGGCTGGTTACTCACTCTAGAACTTTCCTTCCTCCCCCTGAAGTAGGATGTGGGAACATTCCACTCCTCCTCAGAAAGGGGGGAGCTAGCCTGGAATGAACTATTCCAGTCTAGATACTTAACTAGCTATGACCTGCTACATACTGCTGCCACCTGCTGGTGTACATTGAGAATTACAGCAAATATATATGAAACAGGCATAGAAATACATATATTGGCAATGTACAGTTAGATCACATAAGATGGAAATACACATATACACCTGACATTATTGTAGCAGGGATACAGAAGTTTAGTGACATACTTCAGGATGTTACACATATACAGTACTATGCAAAAGTTTTAGGCAGGTGTGAAAAAATGCAGCAGAGCAAGAATGCTTTCAAATCCAGAAGTGTTAATAGTTTCTCTTTATCAATGTACAAATGCAAAGTGAATGAAGAAAAGAAAAATCTAAAGCCAATCAGTGTTTGGGGTGACTGCCCTTTGCCTTCTCGGCAGGCAGTTGGTTCCAGACATCTTAGAGAACTAACCACAGATCTTCTGTGGATGTAGGCTTGCTCCGATCCTTCTGTCTCTTCATCCCAGATAGACTGGATGCTGTTGAGATCAGGGCTCTGTCGGGGCCAAATCAT
The DNA here is from genome assembly GCF_905171765.1 of Bufo bufo. Taxonomy (NCBI): domain Eukaryota; kingdom Metazoa; phylum Chordata; class Amphibia; order Anura; family Bufonidae; genus Bufo; species Bufo bufo. The sequence goes on along the minus strand of NC_053394.1, from coordinate 9,732,750 downwards.
CACTTCCAGGACTCCTTGTGCCTATTTACTCTGAAAATAGTTCTTCATGACATTGACTGGATGTTTGGGGTTGTTGTCCTGCTGCATGTAGTATTGCATGATGGATAAGTATCTTCCTGGATTTCTCGGCAGTACAGGCATGGTCTGTATGATCTTTTGTAAAGATTTCAATATGTCGGATGCATAATGACTAATGACTAGGACTGCAGAACACATGGAGACAATAGTAACATCCGGTGCATCCAGACATTTTAAAGGAAAACCTGCAGGATGTGGTTGTGGGATATTTCACTAAGATGTGGATGCTGAGGATTCATGTACATTAGTACACCCCAAAAACCAGCCCTGGTTATACTCTCAACATTGTGTTCTCTGAGTGGACAATTCTAGCAATTGTAACGATCTGGTCCCTGAGAAACCGAAGAATCAACCAGATGGCAGAATTCACCTATGTCACCCCCAAACCCATGAAGAGGTTTGGTCCAAGATGTCTGGACGTGATCTAAGTATTTCTTCCCTCAAAAAAAATGATTATTATTAGTCTCTAGAAAACATCTAGAGGGAGTGGAACCAGAATACACACCATGGATGGAGTACATTTGCTTTGGGAAAATGACAGCAGAGGATGAGCATAGTCAAACAGGTCAGAGGTCAGGCATGGGGTACCATGAAATGAAGGAGAGGGTAGTAATATGGTCAGGCAGAAGCAGGATGCAATACAGTGCAGAATCTTAAATAATACTTCTCTAGGTCCAGGATTCAAGTTCATGTAGCACAAACCAATACCTATGACTAGTGCCATCTCTTTAAAGTGTAACCGCCATGTTTTCATCAAAAAATCTATTTTAGCATATGTTACTTCTGCAGCAGCATTGTGCATTAAACAGTCTTTAGTTTTTTCACATACCACTGTTATCTTTGAGGTTTTTCCTTAGTTACGGCTGTTTTAACCTCTACAATATGAGGACCTTCTCAAGATGGCTCCTCTGCCAGTTCTCTGAGGCCAAAACTGCTTTCCCTCACCTCACATACACACTTGCTGTAGCCAGCAGCTTCCTGACAGCCAATCAGATTGGATTACTGAGAGACACGCCTCCTCACTCTGAAGCCTAATGCATGCATGCAGTGTGAAGGACCGCCCCTCCGTCTTCTGTTTACACTAAAGGGAAGACAGACAAGCCCTAGCAACGGTCCTTTAAAGGGAGCAGTGGAAAGGGACAGAGGCCATTAATGAACGCTGATATTATAAGGTAATTACAGATCTTCTGACAATCATTGACAGACTAACTCAGGTATACATGCCGAGCTCTAATAAACTAGCAAATAAAATAAAAATATAACAGTTACACTTATAGGCCACCCATCAGTTTAATTGGTGAAGAATTGAGGGCTGGAGGGGAGAGGAGACAGAAGCTTTGAGGAGCCACTATGCTACAGTGACAGCCATGAATTGTTCTGAATTATAGCACCAGCAGCAGATTGTCCCTACAGAGGGGCCACACAGTGGTGTCCCCCAAAAATTATCAGAAAGCAGTGCTCATGGAGGTGTACAGCTGCAGAAGAACCCATATTGGCACATCAAGTAGGGTACAGTGCAGTCCTAAAACCCCACCCACGGCACTGTCCCTACCTACTTGGATGTGGCCCCCAACTGGGCAATGGTCCCTAACCTGTCTTAGTGCACAGAACCTAAGATGGGTAGACAGACAAATTAGGTTAGAACCAGACCGGAACGACAAGGTCTGACTCAGAAACCAAACTCAGAACCAGGAACAAGCCAAAAGTCTAAACCAGAGAGTGATATCTAGACCAGAACAACGGACCAGGCATGGTCAGCACGAGGAAAAACGTCAATGATTGAATCAGCAGTCAGAGATGAAGTCAAAAGACAAATCCAAGGTCAGAAATCCAGGAATTTTAGATATTCAGCAAAGAACATGTGTGAGGTAGAAAGACCAATCACGGGAGACTGCGAACAGCAGTCACTTATTTAAGTAACCCTCTGTAAGAAAGCGGGTATACCCAGTGGTGGATTATAATTGGGGCGTTTAGGTCTGTAGCCCTCGGGCCAGGCATTGCTGGGGGGCCCCAACACCGACTCAAACGCCCACAAACTATGGTGGGGCACGGGATTGCATAGTTCCCTTCCCCCCAATCACTGCTATAGGCTTCAGGCCTAGTTATGACGCCATTGCGCGCCTGCGCCCGGACGCAGTACACTGACGTGTGCGCGCAGCGCACCTGCCTACCATCTACGAGTGAGCGCCGACTGGGACACAGCTAGGTATTAGCTTTTTTTTTTTTTTTTTGTGGGTGCCAACCTTGGGGGACATTATTGGGGGGCACAGGAGAATATTACTGAAGGGACAGTGGGGGGCAAACTACTACATGGGGAGCAAGCTACTACGTGGGGGCATTACTAGTGTGGGGGAAATTAATACTGTGGAGGCAGTGTCGGGGAAAATTACTACTGTGGGGGGAATTAATACTGTGGGGGCAGTGTGGAGAAATTAATACTGTGGGGGCAGTGTGGGGGCAAACTACTATATGGGGGTAGTGTGGGTGATGTTGCTATTGGGTAGAAAGTATAGGGACATTTCTATTACAATGACATATTAGGGGACATTATTTTTCAGGGACACTATACAGGCATTATTACCTGGAGCACAATATAGGGTGTTATTATTACTGGGGGCATTATAATTGCTGTAGACACAATAGCGACATATGGGGGTCATTTATCAAATTGGTGTAATGTAGAACTGGCTTAGTTGCCCATTGCAACCAGATTCCACTTTTATTTTAGACAGCTCCTTTTTAAAATGAAAGGTGGAATCTGATTGGTTGCTATGGGCAACTAAGCCAGTCGTACTTTACACCAGTTTGATAAATGACCCCAATTATGAGAAATCTAACATGTCTGTGTAACAAACTCTGTAGAGATGAGATGCGGCTGAAAGAATTTGTCATGGCGGTCTGGGGCAAACGGAGGAGAAGAGGAAAGAGAAGGTCTACATGACAGGAGATGTCACTGGATGTAAGAGGTAGGTGGTGCTGTATTCCCGTATATGTAGAGCTGGCTCACTACTGTGAGCTGTGTCTCACCTTCTCCTCCAAGTCTTTTTTTAATTATATTTTACCACATTTTTCGCTTTATAAGACGCACCCCCCCCCCCCAAAATGGGAAGAAGTCAATGCGTCTTATAAAGCGAACGTGCCCAGAAATATGGCCGTCACATTGCAGGCTGTTATCTAGAGACGCACCTCCAGTGTTAATAATGTGAGGCGGTGCCCTCTAGTAGGAAGTGTGGGGCGGGCGGCGGTCATTGAAGCTAAATGCCGCCAGCACGCATGTTTACTAGGACGTGTGAGCGCTCAGTCTGCTGTTGCCTAGCAGCACTGACGCTGTGCTGTCCTCCGCACCACACCTCCCTCCCCTACTGTGACGCGCTCCGGCACTGCGGCCCTGTATGTCGAGCTGATTGGTGGTGAGTGCGGCGGGAACTGCTGCTCTGCCGCCTCCACCAATTGGTTTAGTAAGTTGCCCGACCGCTCGCCACTACCAACTGCTCGTCACGTCTAAACCTCCGGCCCCCCGAGTCAGCAGTGCTTTCCCCTGGGACACTACTGGGCTGTCTCTACCCGAGACTTGGTGAGAGACAGCCTGGATATAAAGAAGGGGAGCTCAAGGACCGACCTGGACAAGTACGTATTACATATGGCTATAACCTCTCCTCGTCTATAGGAATACACCCATGTACTGCAGTTTAGGATAAGGGGGGTTATAGTCACGTTTAATATAAACACTGTCCAGGAACTGTACTATTATTGGCCTAAGTGTTTGCATTAAATGTGACTATAACCCCCCTCATTCATAGGAATACACCCATGTGCAGCAGTGCATTTAATATTAACACTGTCCAGGGATTGTACCATAATTGACCTGTGTATATTAAATGTGACCATAAGCCCCCCCCATCTATAGGAACACACCCATGTACTGCACTCCTATGGATGAGGGGGGTTATAACACAGGTGAATCACGGTACACTGGACAGTGTTTATATTATATGACTATAACCCCCTTCATCCATAGTTATGCACCCACGTACTGCACATGTTTTAGCCCAACTTTAGGTTGAAAATATTTTTTATTATTTTCCTCCTCTAAACCTGGGGTGCGTCTTATAAAGCGAAAAATACGGTATGTATTTTAACCACCTCCCGTCCGCCCATAGACTATAAACGTCCGGGAGGTGGTTCTCTATTTCTGAATGGACGTTCCAGAACGTCCGTTCAGAAAGTGCAGCTGCACGCTAATCGTGCAGCTGCAGATCGGGTTGCCCGCTGTCAGTGACATCAGGGCAACCCAGAGAGGAGGCAGGGACAGTGCCCAGGTGTCCCTGCCTTCTAGATCGCTGCATACACAGCGCTCGCTATGCGCTTCCTGTTCCGGCCCGGCGGTCATGTGACCGCCGTGACCGGAGAGTGCAGGAGCTGTGTGAGGTCTTCTACAGACCTTGATCAGCCCTGCTCTGAGGCTGTACAGTGCTGTATTGCGCTGTACAGCCTCTCTGGGGGGTGCATTTCTTCTGTAACTGGGGCTACTATGTCAGCCCCAGTTACAGGAGAAATCAACAGTGAAAAAAAAAAAGAAAAAGTGAAGTAAATGTCCCCCAGAGGTCTTGTATGACCTTATGGGGGACGAAAAGTGTAAAATAAAAAATAAAAAAATAAAGGGTTGAAAAAATAAAATAAAAAAAAGGTTTCACATGTAAAAAAAAAAAGTCCCCAAGTAAGGAATAAAAAAAAATGTTAAAAATAGAAAAAATTAAATAAAATAGACATATTTGGTATTGCCGCGTCCGTAAAAACCAGCTCTATAAAAATATCACATGACCTAACCCCTCAGATGAACACCGTAAAAAAAAAAAAAAACGGTGTCAAAACAAGCAATTTTCGTCACCTTGCATCACAAAAGGTGCATAACCGTGTGTCATCCACTGATGCCCCCATAACACAGGGGGGCTGATGAGAGGTACTGGGGGGCTGATGAGAGGCACTGGGGGGGGGCTGATGAGAGGCACTGGGGGGCTGATGAGAGGCACAGGGGGGCTGATGGAGAGGCACTGGGGGCTGCTATGAGGCTACTGGGGGCTGCTATGAGGCATGGGGCTATTATCTGAGGTCTGATTGGGGGTCATTCATATTGGGGTCTGATCTGAGGTCTTATTGGGGTCTTATTAACATTGGGGATCTTATTGGGGCTGTTATCTGAGGTCTGATTAACATTGGGGGTCTGATTGGTGGTCTGACCTGAGGTGTAATGAAAAATATTTTTTTCTTATTGTCCCCCTCTAAAACCTAGGTGCGTCTTATGGGCCGGTGCGTCTAATAGGGCAAAAAATACAGTACTTGCTTGCTCCAGCCGACCTCCCCTGCCCTTAGCGAACGCCGCGCGCTGTGACTTCCGGCGGAGGCACTTGGGTGAGTTCCTGTACAGGGTGTGGAGGATGGGGAGGTTGAGATCCACTGAGGATATTATAAGACTTTTCTGTAGCTTCCTATATTGTTGCAAGGTCTGTATGTTGGTTGTTGCAAAGCTTGTGTGTTGGCTGAAGCCTTCCTATCTTACTGGTGGCTGGCCCTGCCCCTCAATTGTGCTTCCGGTTTTGGCTCCGCCCCTAGACTGCAAGGGGGTGGGGCCTGTTGGGGGTCATGTGATTGGGCTGCTCAGTCAAAAATGCCCAGGCCTATTTTTTGTCCCAGTCGGGCCCTGGATGCAGCAGACGGTCAGTCTATAAGAGGATTTGTCTCCCAGCACCCGCACTATTCCTCTAATCCTCTACTAAAGCCACGCTGATAAGACTCAGTTACAGTCAGCGCTAAGCTGGAAAGTCTGGGATATAAATTGCTCCAAAGGTCACCGTCCATCAAGGATGAGATGTCACCCAAACGCCAGTCACACGATCTTATAAGACACACAGAACTGTGATGCAGTATTAACAAGAATATGATTGTGAAACGCGTCAGTCAAGAGATGCTAGAGATGGCGGCAATCATTTTCAGTCTTGTAGCCTTAAAGGGGTTCTCCGGGCTTTTACTATTGATGACCTATCCAGTCTCGTTTGCTTATGACGCAGAGGAAGCCAGGTGCACCAGAGGGGCCCCGCCCACAGTGCACCGAAACCCTTATTTGCATAAAAATATAAAGAAGCATTTCTGAAGATTAGAGGCACAGGTTTTCACAAGAAAGGCATGGCTATGTATGGGGCTGCCGTTTGATACAAAGTATCAGAGTTAGTCTGGGCTGGATACAATTGTATCAGATACTCAGCGGTGAGAAGTATCAGGTCAGGATGGATTTTCAGCACTCATAAATGGGTTTAATTGCATTATGACAACCCCGATTCCCTCTCCGTTGGAGTTTTTCTTTTTCTTTTATTAAAAATAATTTTTGTAAACCAGTCGTGTAACAGAAAAAACATGGAGGGGAGTGGGAGCCTCAATGAAAGGGTAGCAAGGGGCCGAATGTCCATAACAGTCCTGGGCTGAGGTGCCGTAATGGAAGACATAGGGCAAAACCAGCGGTTGACAATAATGAGAGTAGCCGATCAGGAGGCAGATGTGAAGAAGGGGCCGCCTTCTTAAGCGTGTGGTGCCAATGGTCACCACCACGTTATGGAAGGTGAAGATTAGGGAAGGGGGTGGAATGTGCAGAACAAAATCACCTGGAAAGGGCAAAAGAACAAGATAAAGAGCAAGAACAAAAGTACCAGACCGTGGAGCAGAAACAATTCAGTATTCTAGACTTCAAGAGAATGTGTCATCAGAAAAGGACCCATTGTTTAAATCATGTTTTTATGTTAAACATATTTTTGGCGAGTTTTTAAAATTCTTCATCTATATATTTTTTAAAAATGCATGTAATCCTGCAGTTTTCACACTGGCCACTATGCCTAAAATATGTAAAAGGGGTTATCTCATATCTATGACGTGAGAAAGACGTGAGGACGCAGCGTTGCGCCCTCCTCCTCCTCCTGACCTGCCTCCCGTCCGATCCCATCTAGTCGTGATCCTCTGTTGGAGCTGTGCTTGGGACTTCGGTTGTGTTTCGCCGAGTCCTGGTGGAGGCGTCCCCTGCAATCGGTCTGCTGCTGGCTGCTCCGGGGGCTCTGGCTGGAACTCGCTCTCCTCACGCCGCCTCCGCTCTTCCCACGTGGTTCCCCCCGTGACTCTCCGCTCTCCTCACGTGACTTTCCTCGCTTGGCATTCTCCGCCTGTGGTGCGTGGCCGCGTTTGGCGGTCTGGAGTTCTGGCTCGTTTGTTCTACTGGCTCGGCTGGTCTGGGCTTTGTGCCGACTGGGGGACCTTGGTGAAGCTTGCCGCTGCGGTGAATTTTTGTGCCGGTGGTGGAAGCCCGCCAGACTCTTCTGCCTTCTGCTTGCTCCTTTCTTTACCGGTTCTAGAGAGAGGTGGAAGAAGTTGAAAATATATCTGGAGCTTTTCCGCCCTCTGTCCCCCCTGAAGATCCTTTAACTGGGTGAGACCCCTTCGTGTTGTGTGGTCTTGTAGATCCCTTCCTTGTGTTCCTTTCTACTTTTTTCCCTCCCCTCCCGCGGCTCCTCGTCTTTTTATTTGATGTACTCTCTCTATCCAAAATGGGGCAACTGAGAGAAGCAGTGGAGGAAAGTAAAGATCTAACCAAAAAAAAGGGGCAAGCATGGCCCCTAAGCAAAATAGACGATCAACAGATCTGTCATCCTCTAAACCTGGACAGAAACTGATTCTGCTAAAATAGAGCAGTTTCTCAAATCACCAAATGTACATACTAGGGCGGGACAAAAGGGGAAGCAGGATGTAAACTTTAAAAAGAACACTCCCCAACTTAGAATGGAGGGGCCTGTGGATGATTACGACTTCCAGAATAAAGAAGGGGAGGGGACAGAGGAGATGGAGGCTTCTGCGGGCGAGCCCTCACCATTAGAAGAGATCTTAGCAACGGTTAAAGGAAACCTGTCACCATGATTTTGCGCATAGAGCTGGGGACATGGGCTGCTAGATGGCCACTAGCACATCTGCAGTACCCAGGTCCCACAGCTCTCTGCGCTTTTATTGTGTTAAAAAACTGTTTTGAGTGATATGCAAATTACCTGATATGAGTCCTGTAGCCGGAGATGAGTCAAGCGGAAAGGAGCCCAGCACCGCCCCGCGTCCTCCGAATCTCCTCCTTGCCGGCTGACGTCACAGAGCTGGAGCACGGAAATCTCGCGATGCGCGAGCTAGCGCATGCGTAGTTCGTTCCCTGTGCTGATGCCAGCACAGGGAATGAACATGATGCCGACACTGCGCATGCGCTAGCTCGCGCATCGCGAGATTTCGGCGCTCCAGCTCTGTGACGTCAGCCGGCAAGGAGGAGATTCGGAGGACGCGGGGCGGTGCCGGGCTCCTTTCCGCTTGACTCATCTCCGGCTACAGGACTCATATCAGGTAATTTGCATATGGATCAAAACTGTTTTTTAACACAATAAAAGCGCAGAGAGCTATGGGACCTGGGTACTGCAGATGTGCTAGTGGCCATCTAGCAGCCCATGTCCCCAGCTCTGTGCACTAAATCATGGTGACAGGTTTCCTTTAAACACAATGGTAGGGTGATACAAGATGTCGCTCTACAATTGGGGTCCATCCAGACAGATGTATCTACTATAAAACATGATTTAACTGTAACGGTCACGTCCACACACACACAGGGGGAAGGATAGTGACCACTGCGCTCCACCCTCACCCCTGGCCCTGCCTACTTGCCTCACGAGTCCTGTTGACAGGGGACAACTGGACGACAGTCCCTTACTTAGGATATGTGCAGGGAAGACAGACAAGACAAAATACGGAACGTGAACGGACCGGGTCAGAACCAAGAGAGCTACGCAGTACAAAGGGTTAAGCAAAGAATGGTCAGGAGAAGCCGGGGTCAAATACCAGGAGAGTAGAGAAGTACCAGAGGAGTCCGCAAAGAGTAGTCAGGTGGGAGCCGAGGTCACAATACCAGGAGGGATGCGCAGTACAGGAGGAGCAGGCAAAGGATCGTCAGGGAACAGGATCAGGTAAGTATTCAGTAGTCCAACAAATAGCCAGGAACCTAGAATTAACAGGCAACCTGTGGCCAGCAGGCTGCCTGTATTTATAGTGGGGTCTGAGGGTCATGTGACGTGGCCAGCGTCACATGACCGACAGACAGACAAGTCGAGCACCGAGTGATCAGCTCGGCGCTCAAGGCAGACCTAGGAGCAGGGAGCCTCCCATCTAGCAAAGCCGCCCTGGGAATGAGGTCAAACACAGATCCTCGCTCCCGAAGATAAGCAGCAGGTCTGCGGCTGATGGGAGATCGAGTGCGCCTTTGGCGCCCCGTGACAGTACCCCCCCTTTTACGAGGGGCCACCGGACCGAAGACTTCAGGCAATGACCTTTCAGGGTGTTCTAAATGAAAATTTCTAACAAGTCTAGGAGCATGAACCTCCCTTGCGGGTACCCAAGATCTCTCTTCGGGTCCATACCCCTTCCAGTAAATCAGGTACTGTAAGGAATTACGCACTCTCCTGACATCCACTATCTTAGACACCACATACTCGACAGCATCACTAACAAGAACCGGCAGAGACGAGGCTCCCAACGGTACAAAAGGTTCAAAATACTTTTTAAGTAGAGATTTATGAAATACATTATGAATGTGGAATGACTCGGGCAGCTCCAACTTAAACGATACCGGATTAATCACCTCCGTGATCTTATACGTTCCAATAAAACGAGAAGCAAATTTTCTAGAAGCCACCTTGAGAGATAGATTCTTGGAGGACAACCATACTTTATCCCCAACCTGAAAGTTCACCCCCTTGGAACGTCTCCTATCGGCCTTGAGTTTTTGAGAACTTTGAGCCTTTTCTAGGTTCGATTGAACCCGGGCCCAAACTGTGCACAGTTCGGAGGAGAGTTTATCCGCTTCAGGGTTAGAGGAGGAGACGGACGACACAGAATGAAAACGGGGATAAAAACCATGGTTACAAAAGAAAGGGGAGACCCCAGCAGAAGAATTGACACGGTTATTCAAAGCAAATTCAGCCAACGAAAGGAATTTGACCCATAATTGCTGGTCATCAGCAACATACAACCTCAAGAATTGTTCCACAGACTGATTAAGGTGTTCAGTCTGCCCATTACACTCAGGATGGTAGGCGGAAGAAAAAGACAATGAAATTTTACATCTTTGACAGAAGGCCCTCCAGAATTTGGACACAAACTGCACAACCCTGTCAGAAACAATATTTTCCGGGATGCCATGTAAACGAACAATCTCTCTCACAAAAATAGACGCCAGGGTCTTGGCATTCGGGAGTTTAGACAGGGGAATGAAATGAACCATCTTGCTAAACCTATCGACCACTATCCAAACCACAGTCTTACCCTCCGCCAGCGGTAGGTCAGTTATAAAGTCCATCGAGATATGGGACCAGGGTCTACTAGGAATGGGTAGGGGTCGTAGGTTACCAGCAGGGCGAGTCCTAGGTGTCTTGGACCTGGCACAAACCTCACAGGCTGACACGTAGGACTTGACATCCCTAGTCAGAGTGGGCCACCAATAAGATCTAGAAACCAGATCCTTAGTGCCCTCAAAACCCGGATGTCCACAAAAGGCAGAATCGTGACACTCACCCAACAGCTGGAGACGAAATTGTACGGGAACAAACAACTTATCTGTTGGGGTGGATGCCGGTGCCAGATGTTGTTCAGCCTTAATGCGCGCCGAGATATCCTGGGTTAAAGCCGCTAAGAAGATGTTTGCTGGTAGGATGGATTCAGGCGGCGTCTCAGTGGGTTGAAAAGCATGGAAGCTCCGAGATAATGCGTCCGCCTTCACATTTTTAATTCTCAGCCTGAACATAATGGAGAAATCAAAACGGGTGAAAAACAGAGCCCATCGGGCTTGCCGGGGATTCAACCTCTTAGCAGACTCGAGAAAGATAAGGTTTTTATGGTCAGTGACAACAGTTACACAATGCCTTGCCCCCTCTAGAAAATGCCTCCACTCCTCAAATGCCTATTTAATAGCCAGCAGCTCCCTATTCCCTATGTCGTAGTTTCTCTCCGTGGGAGAGAATTTCCTGGAGAAGAAGGCACACGGTCTCAGGTTAGTGAGGCTAGCAGGACCTTGTGAAAGGACTGCTCCTGCGCCGTCCTCGGACGCATCCACCTCCACAATAAAAGGTCTCTCCTGATCAGGCTGGATCAGAATGGGAGCGCTACTAAATGCCTTTTTTAATGTTTCAAATGAAGAAATGGCCTTGGTAGACCAATTCTCCAAATCCGCCCCTTTCTTAGTAAGGTCGGCCAATGGCTTAGCAATTACAGAAAAATTCATGATAAATTTACAATAGTAATTAGCGAAACCCAAAAACAGTTGTAAAGCCTTTAAGGATGAAGGCCTTACCCATTCCTTAATTGCCAAAACCTTACCAGGATCCATCTTAAAGGCGTGAGGAGTCAAAACATGCCCTAGAAACAGTATCTCCTGTACACCAAAGACATATTTCTCTTGCTTAGCGGATAGCTGGTTCTCCCTCAACACCTATAATACTTGTTTGACATGAGACACATGAGATTCGAAATCAGGAGAGAATATCAAAATGTCGTCAAGATAGACAATAATAAATTTACCTAAAAACTCTCTAAGAATATCGTTCATTAAGTTTTGGAACACAGCTGGGGCATTGCTGAGTCCAAAAGGCATCACCTGATATTCAGTGTCCTATCGGAGTATTGAACGCTGTCTTCCATTCGTCTCCCTCCTTGATTCGGATTAGATTGCACGCCCCTTTCAGGTCAATCTTGGAAAACCAGGTTGCCCCCAGAACGTATATAAACGTTATCTGGTGTGAGAGTAACGGACCACAGCAGCGGTACCCTTGAGGGAGTAGGTTCGGTCTCCTAAATAACTATAAACAGAAAAAGCGGGGACCGCGCTCTAAATAAACAATTAATGTCAGTAAATGAGTCCTATAAAGACAGAGAGCTGAAATCTCATCCAGCTACCGGAGGCAATATTCGCAGAGACGTGTTATTCATACGAAAATGTTGTAATCCACCTCCTACTGGTCTGCAGCTCTCGTCATGAGTCACCAACCCGTGATTCCATACACCGGACCCGAATACCTTCAGGAGGAACAGAACAGATGGTGCAATACCCTCGGTATCTTTTAAGGTAAGGGGTTTATTATACTCACAATTTTCAAGTTAAAAGTATGCACATAAAATTGCCCGACCCGGGTTTCGCTGTTAGCTTCTTCAGGGGCTGCGGTATCAACGCCGCTGCAAGCCACGAGTAAAAGATCACTTCTACCCCGGAACTGAAACGGACTTCCGTTATCCAATATTGTGTCAATCAAGCAATAAATGTCGGATGTTTAGACATATACAAAATGTGCAATATAAACATACAAATAAAATCACATGAAATATAGAGTGACATTATACATTGTCAATATCATACAAATACATATACGCAAAATATAAAAGAATATATATATAAAATGTAAATATAAAATTTATAAAATTATGTAAAAATGTATAAAAACTGTATCAGACAGATCAAGCAATACAGACTGCTTTTATATCCCACTCAATATTTAACCCTTGTGGCTGTAAAGCAAGCATGTCAAACTCAAAGGCTAACATGGGCCAAAAAAACAAAATTTAAGTTTATGTGGGCCGCATCAAAAAAATAAAAAAAAATCGTACATTTTCATAGAACAACATTGTTGTTTCATGACTGCTGACCCCCAACATCCCGTTGCCCAATAACACAAGTGAGACCTATATATATATACAAATATTAAACTTCACTATAAGACGCACCTAGGTTTTTGAGGAGGAAAATAAGAAAAAAATATTTTTAACCAAAAGTTGTGCTTTTGGTGGGCTTTGAATTAATGACACTATTATGGGGGATCTGTGGATGGCACTGTTATGGGGGATCTGTGGATGGCACTGTTATGGGGGACCTGTGGATGGCACTGTTATGGGGATCTGTGGATGGTGCTGTTATGGGGGATCTGTGGATGACACTGTTATGGGGATCTGTGGATGGCACTGTTATGGGGGATCTGTGGATGGCACTGTTATGGGGGATCTGTGGATGGCACTGTTATGGGGATCTGTGGATGGCACTGTTATGGGGGATCTGTGGATGGCACTGTTATGGGGATCTGTGGATGGTGCTGTTATGGGGATCTGTGGATGGCACTGTTATGGGGGATCTGTGGATGGCACTGTTATGGGGGATCTGTGGATGGCGCTGTTATGGGGGATCTGTGGATGGTGCTGTTATGGGGGATCTGTGGATGGCACTGTTATGGGGATCTGTGGATGGCACTGTTATGGGGGATCTGTGGATGGCACTGTTATGGGGATCTGTGGATAACACACTGTTATGGGGGATCTGTGGATGGCACTGTTATGGGGGACCTGTGGATGGCACTGTTATGGGGGATCTGTGGATGGCACTGTTATGGGGGATCTGTGGATGGCACTGTTATGGGGGATCTGTGGATGGCACTGTTATGGGGGACCTGTGGATGGCACTGTTATGGGGGATCTGTGGATGGCACTGTTATGGGGGATCTGTGGATGGCACTGTTATGGGGATCTGTGGATAACACACTGTTATGGGGGATCTGTGGATGGCACTGTTATGGGGGACCTGTGGATGGCACTGTTATGGGGGATCTGTGGATGGTGCTGTTATGGGGGATCTGTGGATGGCACTGTTATGGGGGATCTGTGGATGGCACTGTTATGGGGGATCTGTGGATGGCACTGTTATGGGGATCTGTGGATGGCACTGTTATGGGGATCTGTGGATGGTACTGCTATGGGGTGGGATATCTGTGGATGGCATTGTTATGGGGTGGGGGGATCTGAGGATGGCATTGTTATGGGGTGGGGGATCTGTGGATGGAACTGTTATGGGGTGGGATATCTGTGGATGGTACTGCTATGGGGTGGGATATCTGTGGATGGCATTGTTATGAGGTGGGGGGATCTGTGGATGGAACTGTTATGGGGGGGGGGATCTGTGGATGACACTGCTATATGTCATCCACAGATCCCCCCCATAACAGTGTCCCCCAATACACCGGGCCCGCCGCTCACCGAAGTATTTATAAACGTGAATCCTTATCCTGTTATTAAGTTGAACTAACGCTGCGCTCTCCCATGTTCCCCTGTATCCCCACAGCACTTACGAACACGCTTCCATAGCAGGCAGAGCGGACGGCACCAGTAACGTCACTCACTGACGTAGAGCGCCTGCTCCGCCTGCTTCATTCATAAAGTGGGCGGAGCAGGCGCTCTACGTCAGTGAGTGACGTTACTGGTGCCGTCCGCTCTGCCTGCTATGGAAGCTTAAGTAAGTGCTGTGGGGATACAGGGGGGACATAGGAGAGGGCAGCGTTAGTTCAACTTAATAACAGGATAAGGATTCACGTTTATAAATACTTTGGTGAGCGGCGGGGCCGGTGTAAGAGTACAGTGACTGCACCGGGCCCCGCCCCTAGTTACGGACTCCAGCCCCTCCTCTCTCCCGGCTCATACATAGCAGTGCATCTTTGCCGGGCCGCATGTTTGACACCCATGCTGTAAAGTGTCCATCTCAAATATCCATTGCGCTTCTTTCTTATTAATTTGTGTGGCGGGATTGCCACCTCGCCAATGCTGCTTAACCAATTCTATGCCGCAAAATTTTAAACCATTAGGATCCTTTTGATGAACTCTCTTAAAATGGGCTGAGACACTGTGCGTCTCTAGCCCCTTCTTAATATTTCTAATGTGCTCTGCCACCCGGACCTTCAACTTCCTTCGGGTTCTACCTATATATTGGAGCCCACAAGGGCACTCCAAAACATAGATAACTCCCATAGATTCACATGAAATATTTCCTTTTATCTTTAATGTGGATGCTTTGGAGGTGGACACAATCTCCTCTATTTTGGATTTTTTCTTTGCTTCCCTGGAGCGGTTTTTGCAACAAGGGCAGAAGCCGCACCAGGTGAAAACACTGCGGGGTTTGAATGCAATAGGGTCATCTTTCACAAAACTGTGTACAATACGATTCCTAACAGTAGGGGCTCTTTTAAAAATAAATGTTTTTTTTGGGGGGATAAGGTCTCCAATGACCCGGTCATTTTTCAGGACATTCCAATTTTGATGAATAATCTTCCTAATTTGTGGGCACATGGTGGAATAAGAGGTAGAGAAAGCAAATTGGTATTTGTCCCTCATCTGTTCTATATGTTCACTAGAATCCTTATTATTGTTTTTACTTTTATCGTTATCTAGCTTCACTTCTTCCATCTGTTTATACAGTGTATCCTTTTCATATCCCTTTTCAATGAACCGATCTATAATGATGTTACTCTGGTTTTCATAATCTTCTATATTAGTACAGTTCCTTCTGATACGTTGTAACT